>NW_026000174.1:33921977-34281386 GCF_001458135.2 Marmota marmota marmota | reverse complement strand
GGGGTAGAGAGAGAAGATGGGAGGGGAGGGAGCGGGGATGGTAGAGGATAGGAAAGGTAGCAGAATACAACAGTTACTAATAGGGCATTATGTAAAAATGTGGATGTGTAACCGATGTGATTCTGCAATCTGTATTTTGGGTAAAATTGGGAGTTCATAACCAACTTGAATCTAATGTATGAAATATGATATGTCAAGAGCTTTATAATGTTTTGAACAACCAATAAAAAAAATTAAAAAAATAAAAATAAAAAAAAATAAAAGCAACAAAAATACCTTGCAGTCTAATTAGTTATTGTCTTTAAGTGAGAGTAGTATGAGTCTGACAAGAGAAGAGATAGCTCCCCAAGATAGTTCATTCCATGGGGCTCTAAAGGTTCTCCAATTATGGCATATATAAGCCTTCACTTGTTAGTTACTATGGCAAAGTGCCACCAGGTATAGGAATTAAAATATAATTTTTAAAATGGATATTCTGGAACCATTAGTTAAACCAAAAATTCATGGAAAGAAGAGTTAGACAGAATAATGCAATTATTTTCATAGTAGTTGTTTTATGTCAGTGGATTCTTTTCCTTTTTTCAATGCCTACAGTTTCCTATGCTATTATCTGTAACTGAGTCATAATTCTGATTCTGTCACTTGCTAATTCTGATACTTTAATAAGTTAGCTATCCTTTCCTAACCTGACTCTAATAATTAAAAAATGAAAATAATAATAGTAATTCTATCATATAATGGTTTTGAGCAATAGAAGAAGGAATTCTCATTAAAACTTGGCACATAGTAAGTGCTCAAGGATAAATCCTCATTAATGGAAGACAAGCATTTTCAAGTAAAACAACAATACAATTAAATATATTTATTTGCTTTATTTATTCATTTTAAAACATATCCATTATTAATTAATTCATCAAGAATTTAAGCGTTCATCATTTTCAAGTATTATTTTAGATACTAGGAATGTGGAAGTTAAACAGGGAAACAATCTCCATTCTCATGAAATTTATATTCTTATTAAGTTGATTTAGATGTGTAAAAATATAATAAAAAATACATAAACATAATATTTAGAACACCAAACATCAGTGAACACGTGCAGCTGTGGGACATGTACTTGGTGTAATGGGTTTTCCTGCACTCTCAGAACATCTGATTTAGTTGATATCTTCAGCAGGTGAAGGCCAGGTGCTATTTGATATACTACAGAGTTCTAAACACGTGTATGGAATGCAGACATATTGCAACCGGGCTCAAGTCCTTTACCAAGACTTAATATTCCTATGAATGGGATAGTTTCCTGGTAATTTAAAATCTTTGTGACGATCTTTCTGAATTCTGTTTAAGCAAGGTATTATCACTGTCAGGAGAAAAGAGGGGGAACAAGACTTTATCAATAAACGGGAGGAAAGAATAATGAGTCAGAGGTGGCACAAATGGGTGATAGGAGCTCAAATTAAAAGTCGCATGACAGCTGTCTAGCCTGACAAAGGGAGTGCAAAGATTTACATTTATGAGGTTTTTTAAAAAGCCATCAGATGAACTAATTAAAACTACAAATTTTAATTGGAGTTAATTGGATTGAGAAGCTTTATAAAAGGAGTGTGGGACAAAAAGCCCGTCATTCTTTTTCCTCCTATCAAACACTGTAATGAATGATGAAGCACAGGCAGTTAATCAAGGCAAAACATCCAGTTTCCTCATTGAATCCTAGAATGTCAGGGCCAAAGCGCTTTTTTTTTTTTTCCCCTAAGGTCAACCCTCTAACACCATCATTTGATGGATGAGGACACTGAAGAACAAAGACTGATAAGTTGCATACCCAAGGTCACCTGCAGTGCCAATCTAGTAAAAGGAACTGTCTCAACTTAGCAAATTAGAACCTTTCTAACACTTTTTGTATCAAAAAGTCATTCTATCCTAGGAACAAGAAGAAGAGATTCTCAGGTCAAGGTCATTTAGAAGCAGATAATCAGATATATCTGGAAATAACTTCTGGTCAGGAGTGCCATATAATTAAAAATAGCAGGTGAGTGTTCCTTGTAGCTGATGTGAAGGAGAAATGGTTACAAAGAAATGATCAATGAGACTAGTTTTTAATTGCAAAATTTAATGTGAGGTCCAGCTTTCTTATATCCTTAAGGTAATCTGAAATTCTCTCTGGTTTCCATAAAGAACATTTTGTGCTGAATTGCATAACAACAATTTAACAAAGTAATTTATACTTTCTGTTTTGGTGTGAAAGAGAAATAATTATTTTGACAAAGACATTAAAGAGATTCAATGGGACAAAGTAAGGTCATTTTTAATAAATGTCATTGGAACTACTAGATTTCCAATAGAAAAAGAAATGAACTTTGACACCTATCCCATAATACACACAAAAATTAATTTAAGATAGATCATAGATCCAAACACGAGGGCTGGAGGAAAACATGGGGGGTTTCTTAGCATGGGTGAAGATATTTAAGCATTGTTAAAAGACAAAATTATGACAAATCTAGATGAAATATCTAAACAGCTTTTACTTTCGATTCTAGATTTGGAGAACACATCATTTTATAAAATTAAATGAATGTTCTGATGAACTGAACAAAGGAGTTCAGCTTCATAGGCAGAAAAGAACAGTAAATGCTAAAAAATAAGAAAGGCAGAAAAAGAATGAAGACAGATTGGCCATTTCAAAGTTATTTTACTTGTAAAAGTTAAAGAGAGGGTATTTCCTACCATGCTGGTAAATATGGTCCTTCTAGGAATTTAGCTATTTTTGTCTTCTCTCCTGATTTCTCAAAAGGTCAGATAAACAACTTAGTTTTGGCTGGTTGCTGTGACTTCAGCATGAGCAACTCCATTTTTGTTTGGTCTATTGGACCTAGTGCAGGATTTCAGTCCAAACCAATGGCCTCCTAGAAATTTTATTTAATGATATTAAACACAGAAGAAAGAAAAAGTGATATATCAGATGTCATGAAATTAAAGACTATTGCTCATTAAGAAAGGAAGCACTATTAAGAAAGGAAGAGAAATCATAGACTGGGGAGAAACATCTATAAAATATCTCACAATATGTATATCTGGCAGATGATTTATATACTAAAAGTACATAGGATTCCTACAGAATATTAAGAAAAAGACACCACCGCCTACTCACAGAGCAGATTTGTATAGTTACTTCAAAATGAAGATACCTAAGTGTACAGTAAGCATTTGAAAAGTGTAATAGTATAGTCATGAGAGGAATGCAAATTAAAACCATAGTGATCACTATACTTCCTTCATAATGTTTAAAATTTAAAAAAAATAAAAATAAAAATAATGGTACCAAATGTTGGTGATAGAAGTAAAACTTGCTGATCTTGAAACCAAAATAGCTATAACAATTTGGAAACCTTTCTACCAGTTTTTAATAAAGTTAAATATAAAATCTCCCTATGGCACAGTTATTTCACCTGGACATATACCTAAGAGAAAAAAAGAAAGTTTATGTCCAAAAAGACTTGTACAAAATGTTCACATTAGGTTTAATTGTAATAGCCCTAAAATGAAAACAACCTAAAAATTTATGAACAAAGAAATTGATGAATAGAGGTATTTTCATACAGTGAAGTATTTTACTGTAACCCAGAAGAATAAAACACAATATGGATAAATATAAAACATCATTCTAATGTATTCATATCAGATATTAAGAGTGCACAGCTGTATGGTTATACACATGTAAATTTCAAGAAGAGGCAAAATCAACCTATGGTGATAAAAAAATTAAAATTAGTGTATCATTCTGGCTGACTGGTATGGAGTCATATTGACTGGAACAGGCAGTAGGGAAATTTCTGAAAGTGACATGAGATATATTCTGGGTCATGGTCAAATGATAATGGATACAAATTCTTTTCTTTTCTTTTTTTGGTACTGAGGCTTGAACTCAGGGGCACTCAACCACTGAGCTACATCCCCAGCCCTATTTTGTATTTTATTTAGAGATAGAATCTTACTGAGTTGCTTAGTACGTTGCTGAGGCTGGCTTTGAACTTGTGATCCTCCTTCTTCTGCAGCCCCAGTGGCTGAGATTACAGGTGTGAGCCACCAAACCTGGCTGCATACAAATTCTTAATATGGTACACAGCTGAATACAGAGTAGTGCACAGAGTTGATTTGTATATTAGATTGTATTTCATTATACCTCAATTTAGCAAAGTTAAAAAAAAAAAGAAATAATAAGATGGAAATTCTGAAATAATGTAACAGAGAACATAGTAGAGTTTTGGCTTTTTTTCCCCCCAATGGACTATACATAACTGAAGCTTTTCTTTTCTCTCTCTCTTTTTTCCTCACTCTCTCTCTCTTCCTCATCCTTTCTCTTTTTCTCTTTCTCTGAACACTCTGAGAAATTAACAAAGTTCTAAAAATAATTAAATACATTGTTTATTATATATATAAGTGTTTATTACTCCTCAAATTGCCCTTATTGTGCTCAAACTATTTTCAAACATAAGATTTAAAAATAACACATATGCTGGAATGTTAAAACAAATATAAAAACAGCACCCAACTCGTTATTAGTTGATGGAGAATTATAAAACAACATAAGCATAACAATTATTTTAATTCTTAGTAGTCCATTCTCACATATTTTAATCAGTTCCTTGTATAACAATCTTAAATACTATGTCATTGTTATTTTTTTTTTGAAACACATATTTTAGGATAATCTTAAAGTTTTATGCCTGTGCCCTTCTGGTTAATACATTTGAAAGTGCTGACACCCTCAGTTGACTTTTTCTGTTAGTCATACTTTAAAATAGAAAAAATAATCTTAGCTATGTGCAAAGGTACTTGGTAAGCTCAGAGCAAGTTATTTTGAATAAGATATATTTTTAATGATAATTTTTCTATCGTATTGAATTATAGAAATATTTCAGCATAAATGTTTTCACTATATTCTTGTGTTTTCACTCATAGTACTTCTCTTGCTCACTTATATTTGCAGCACAAACTCAGCAAAATGATTGTCTTCATTTCTGTTTTTTTTTTTGTTGTTGTTGTTATATTGTTTTGTTTTGTTTTAATCAGAATTGGACATTGTAACATGGCAGGCCTTCTCAGTTTCATTCCAATTTGGTTCAGGATATAAATAGTTGATAAAAAATTATTACCATCATTAGGCTTTTTTTGAAAGTCAAGATCTTTCAAAGTGCAATGACGGTCATGAAATTATATTTTTACAACATTTGAGGTCTTATTGTTAAATTTGCTCAGTGCTTCCTTTTAGAGTCAGTGTTGTTGAGTTGTGGGTTTGTGCTCCCTTTGTTGAATATTTTCAGTAACAGTTTCAAATTAATTTTGAAAAATATTATCAATCTCTTTTTTAGTTCAGAAGACTTTTATGTTTACTTACAAAATTGTTCCTGAAAGCTCCTATAGTTAAAGGGCAACATAGAGTACACCTTGTCTGCTATCCTAAAGAACTGCTGATGTATTTAACATCAAATTTGTCTCAAAAGTGATATATTTTAAAAACTTTGTCGTTTTCCCTGCACATGTGAATAAATATTCATACATACATATATGCATTTGTAAATTGATAATGGCAACTTTTACGTGATATAGTGGAATAACTTAGTTTAAAACACATGTGCATTATATTATTAGCACAAGTTTCAAGTACATTTCTGATTCAAAAATCTCAAAGAACATGTTTTTTAATAATTGCAGGCTTCCAAAAATGTCTATTTATATTATCACTACAATAAATTATTTTCTTAAATTTTGAGCTTTTTGAATCAATGTCAGATGTTTTATCTTTTATAAATTCCTAATTACCCCCACAAACTGGTGCTCTGTGAGTTTATCTATTCTGCATAGCAAAGCACCATAAAATTGGCTAACTGGCCAGTAACTGACAGATATAACAGAATAAAATGTTTGTTCACTACTGCTTCACACCACAGAAGAATTAGCTCTGCCTGGGTGCTTGGGACTAAGGTTGCTTTGTTTTATAAATGAATATTATATATCCTTTTCTTGAAATGGAAATCCTAAGATTTCCATGGAAAGACTAAGATTTCATAAAGTGTCCATCACTGGTGATATTTCAGATTTATTATGTTATAGTGAATAAGTATTATTTTAACTACACAGACATCTTATTTATCATGGTAGAGACATCAGAAGAATGGACCACAATGCAGAAGTCTGCCAAACCTATTCTAGTGCACATTAAAATACTTACTAATAATGATACTTGATAAAAAAATGAAAACAAACCTGGACAAGTGCTTTAATTAGTTAGGAGGCCAGACACATCAGTGGGGACCACTCTTGCTGAACTCGAATGCATGGTTACTTAAGTTACTTTTAGTTTAGGTAAAGCTAGGAATTCTTTTCACCTTTAAAGTTTCTTGGGACTATACTGACCCAAGGGCAACAGATTAAACACAGCCAAGAAAGGGATGAATTAACTATCTGGAGGAAGTTTGAACAAGTAGAAGGAAGGCTGATAAAGTAGAGGAAGAGATGTTGTAAGGTTAGATTTGATCAGTGCCTGCCTAGAAATTTCACAATGACTCCCATTAATATGTATAATTAATAAGTGTTAAGAAACATAAAAACAATGAATAAAAGGTGTTGTGATCCAGATACGACTTATGGAAAGGCTAAGGGAATATCCTGAGGAGCTAGTGGCAGGGCAAATAAGATTGGAAGCAAAGCCCATGAACACTCAGTCTTAACTGAGGTAGAATATAAGTTTTAACAATAAAAAACAACTTACTGGGCTGGGGATGTGGCTCAAGCGGTAGCGCGCTTGCCTGGCATGCGTGCAGCCCGGGTTCGATCCTCAGCACCACATACAAACAAAGATGTTGTGTCCGCCGAAAACTAAAAAATAAATATTAAAATTCTCTCTCGCTCTCTCTCTCTCTCTCTCTCTCTCTCTTTAAAAAAAAAAACAAAACAAAACAAAAAAAACTTACTTAGATCCTACTTGGTCCTGACATTCTACTAGATATACTAGATATTTAGGTATTTTCTAAAACATGCAAACTCTTTAATATGTCTCTCTAGCCTCCCTATTACTTTCATGTGGAATTAGACTGCTAAAACTTTATGATTTAAAAACAACTCTGGGGGCAGCAGATGTAGTTCAGTGATAGAAACACTTGCCTAAAATGGGCAGGGCCCTGGGTTCTATCCTTAGCACTAGAACACAGCAAACAAACAGCAGAACCCAACTCTTAATTCCCCAACTCCGTCATTTCAATCTTCTTCAAATTTGACCTATAATTGATGGATGCTTGGAGGGCCAGAAAATGAAAGCATTTGAATCACTGAAATATAGGAGTCTTGTCTGCTTACTGTTTTAGAATCTGTTTATTTTGCACTAACCCCATCCATTGGTCACTCATTATAGTTTCTGTTAGCCCGTAGAATAGGATTTTCACCAGAGGCACTTGTTCTACTACTCTTGGTCAGCTTTCTGTTGCTGTAACAAAATACTCAAAATAACAACTAAAAAGAAAATAAGTTAATTGGCTCATAGTTTCAGAGGTTTCAGTCCATTGTCATTTAGTCCTGTTATTTTGGGGCCTGTGGCAGCAAAATATAATATGGAGGAAATAAATGACATAGCAAATCTGCTCACTACATGGTACTTAGAAAGCAGAGAGAAAGAGAGGGCAGAGAGATAGTGGGGAAGAGAAGAGTGGAGGTCTCCATATCCACTTCAAGGGCACACCCCCAACGACCTAAGTTAGTTCCACTAGGCCCCAACTCACAAAGGTCACAATACCTCCTGATAGCACTGCAGATTGGCAACCAAGACTTTAGCATAGGCCCTATGGAAAACATAAGATCCAAACTGTAACAACTACTGATATTGCTTACTTTGGGTTCTAGGCTCCTTAAATTCTAGCATTTACATTCTTTTGTTAAGACTAAAATTGAGTCCTGATTATTAAACTACGTATGGCTCCTTTAAGAAAAGTTTTCCCCAGTGACATAAAGAAAGCACAATGAAAAGACAACAAAATAATTATTACTCCATTCATAGTTTAAACCTGCTGCTCCTGAAATTTCTGATATCTCACTTTATTGCTACATTTTCTATTTCTTTACTTTGGATTTAGGGTATGAATTTCCTGGATACTACTGAGGCTTTCTGCTGCTCGTATTAGTTTATTTTCTCAGTGGAATCACTGTAAATTGGCATCTCCCTCTGGGTGCCACATTCACAATTTGTTCCAGTTTCAAAGAGCCAATATTCCCTGAGTAAAAGCAACATGATTCAAAATCGAGAGTTCTAATTGAAAGACTATGTATTATTCTTTGACTTAAACACAAGAAAATTAAAATTCAAGTACTTCTCTGTGCCAAAATAGCTTCAACTTAGTTTTATCTGCCTATATCTAATGGTCTGAGGAAAATGTGCATATAAAGAACAAGTGGGGGTTGAGGCTTGGGTCATGTCTACATCCACATAAAGAAAATTAATGAAACTATAAACTTTTAGGGCCGATGACCTGGCAGACTGCAGATAGAATATTCAGTCTTCTCAAAGACTGAGTGATGATATTATTAAACAACATCTGGCAGGGACTTTAAAAATTTGCACCCTGTTTTAAGTCCTCATTATCTATGTAAAGAAAGCAATCTTCCCTTTTATAAACTTAAGCAGGACAACTGACCACCTGGTTGGACCTCAAGGGCCTATGCAACAGGCTAATTGACAGATTAACAACAGAGAATACTTGCATCTGCACAGTGTGAGAATTGTCATGTGCCTTTGCTCAGGGAAGATAAGCAAGTTGTTCTTGGGAATGAGTAACAGTGTCACCTGAGACATTTCTGACTCTAAGTTAAACAGTAGCTAGATTTTTGTATAAGCACTTGAGTTTTCTTTTTCACAAAAACTGTGTTATTTGTTGATTATCATTATTATCATCATTTTTTTGCCACTGTTCAACTTTGGATAAATTTCTTTAATCTTGTGTTTTTAAATTTTGTGCTAAGCCCTTTTTTATTAACTATGATAAAATACATGTAGCAAAAATGTATTACAATGTGCAGTCAGATTCCAATTGAATTTGATTATTTTCTCAGTCTTGGGGTCTTTGCAGTTTGGCACTGGTTTATTCTTGGCTGCAGGTGGTATTGCCTTGCACTGAGGCACGGTTAGCATTATTTCTGCCCTCTAACCAACTAGATCTGGTAGCATTTCCCTCCCCAGTTGGGACAACCAAAAATGACTATAGGCATTACCAAATGTCCCTGGGGGCAAAATTGCTCCTGCTTATGAGTCACTGAATTAAAGAAATTAAATTCCCTTCTGCTTTGTGTATTCTGCCACTATCTGTTGTGTCTTTTCTATAGATAAAAACAATTCCTAACCATATAGTTCAGGAAGATAAGATGAGGATGAGGGAAATGATGACCTGAATTTATAATCACAATTTAAGTTTTTCTGGGAAATGTAGATTTGGACATTTGATTCTTTTTCATATGCAGTTTATTTTTTTTATTTACAAGGTAATACTCTCATCAAAATAGTAAATGATGGGAAAGCATCATGAGAAAAGTCAAACTTATTCAAATAACCAAGAAAAGTCACATCAACATTTGTTATCACAGCATAATCAAACCTACCCTGACTGACATAAACATACTACACTATATGTATATGATATACTATTATAAATACTTTGTATGTAACAAGCTGGAGTTGTATATGAAAAAACATTAATTGACCTCAAACATATAATAATGAATAGAAGATAGATGGGTGAAATTGTATGAGTTGGATAGAAGTATAAAATTATAGGAAATATGATTTATTTAAATTGAAAACTACACAAAAACAACCCAATATAGGTTTTCCTAAAATGCATCAGTTAAATATAATACAGTGTCCATGGGAGAAAGGTGACTCTCACCTTATTTATGGTTTTAATTCATAAGAAGAAATTGGTGATAAAGGAAAACATAATTCAGCCTTTGAAATTAAAACTTATTCTAAGGATTAATTAGGAGATCAGACACAGTTTTTATCATCTATAAAATTAAGGAAATAATAAATATAAACTTCTCAAGGGTACTTGGATTCTTAAATGATTTAATGCGTGAAAGCATTTGGTCATATTTATTAGTAAGTTTAAGGGATCTGGACAAAATTAAAAAGGCCAACAAATACCTACAGCAGTTCTGGAAGCAGAAAATGTACAAGAGGCAATACTTGAAGAAATAATATTTGAGAGATTTAAAAAAAAGATAATTACACATACTTTGAGAACCATGCTCAATACTTAAGAAGATAAAAGTATGCAATTTAGGTACATCATCGTAAAATTTCAGAAACCAAAGGCCATGAGAAAAATAATAGTAAAGCAAAATAGGAAAGGCTGATTATCTACTAATGAACAAAATTTTTATTTTCTTTAATAAAAATTAATGCCAAGGACACAGAAACAATGCCTTTGGGAAATTACCCAACTAGAACATAAAGCCCAGCTGAACACTCTGCTCAAGAATAATGGTCAACTAAGGGCATATGCAGATACAGACAGACCTTCCATCTGCAGATCAGAGCTGACAAGGACCAAGGATTTCCAGTACCCTCTTGATGTGTGTGTGTGTGTGTGTGTTTTCCTGAAAACATGATGTACTGGTTTTATTGTTCATTTGTTTCTCCCCCGCCAATTCCCAAAGAATCATTTGGTATTATTACTTTACCATATTGATTCATTTAAAAAATTCTGCTGACTTCAGTACATTTCTCTCCAGGCAAGTGATTTTGTCAGCTACCTTTTAAGATCAATGAAATATAAAAAGGGAAAAGGATGGACTTCTTCTTCATGAACACCTCTAGTTCTCACGGTCTGTCACTATTCAATGTCAATGACTTGATCACTTATCTGCATCTTCAGCCTCACCTCTTTCATCTCCTTTCTTGCTTGTTATGTTCAGTTACATGGCCTTCCCAGTTAAGTACTTTCTTCCTACAGTGCTCTGCCTACTGTCTAGCATAGTTGATTTAAATTTATTTCTGATCTCCTTGCCATTCAGCTTTCAGCTTACCTCCTGAGAGAGGTAGGCCTTGTTCACCCTCACTGGAATAGCCCCTCAATACTCTTTCAGTTATGTGACCTATCTTTTCATTTAATCACCATGACTCACCTTTTCTATTTGCTTATCCTTCTGTCTGTAAAACATGGAATAGTAACAGGCACATAGTAAGAGCTCAATAATTATTTGCTGAGTATGTGAATTAATGGATAAGCAAATTGCTATACAGATCTGGGATTAATTAATTAATTAATTAATCTTGATTTCTAATATATAAATAACTTCACAATCAGTATCTTATTTAGAACATATAACAATCCATAGGAAAACAAACAATGAAAATATAATGGATAAAAGCCACCCTAATTGGCAGAGTGATTATCACCATGTTGCTGAAGAGGAAAACTAAGAGAACAGTTAAATGATTTACTAAGATCACAAACTGGTAATGATGAAGCTCGTGTTAGGAAAAGATGTCCACATATAATTGCTGAACTCTATGAATATATGAATATGTTCCTTTAGATGGAAACAGGGACTGGCAGTGTGATTAAGGTTAAGGACCTTGAGATGCAGAGGTAATCCTGTATGATCTGTGTGGCACTAATCACTAATGTGATTAGTCACATTAGTCTTTAAATCTGTAGAATAGAGGATAGGGTCCAGGGAGAGGGAGGAGAGGAGGGAAAGGGAAAATAACTGGGGAATAATATTGGCCACACTATATTGTTATGTTGTGTGTATGTACAAATATGTAACAATGAATTCCACTATTATGTACTACTATAATGCACCAATAAAAAAAATATGGGGATAAAAGAACACTTTCCAGTGGAGGTCAGGGTCAGAAGTTATGTGAATGGAATCATGGCCATAGGGACACAAAAGTAGTGACTCTGAGGATGAAGGAAGGGGGTTTCCTCACAAGAAATAAAGCAGACTCTAAAAGCTGAAAAAGACCAGTAATTGGATCCTTCCTAGAATCTCCAGAACAGACATAACACTACTGACAAATTACTTCAAGTCCAGTAAGACCTGTCTCAGACTTGAAATTTATGTAGTCTTAAGCCCTTCAATTTATGTTGTTATAGCAACAATAGGAAACTAATACAGGACTGAGACTAGAACCAATATCACCTGACTCTGCTGGATGTTGCATCATTTTTAGCCACTCAAAATTTTCCTGAACTCAATATCAAAAAGAATTAGTACTCACTGAACATTGTGATGAAAGGAAAATCTCTACTAAATTGGAAAAATGGAAGTATACATATATAACATTTTTGAGGATAGAGTCTTTAAACAATCATCTTTTTTATGAAAAAAGATAATCATATCATGAAATAGAGGTACTTAGAGTATCTAAGGAAAAGGTAAGAAAACTTAGCGGTGTGGTTTTAACAAGTTTTATTTGAACCCATTTGTCACTCTCATTATATTTATATTAATGGGAAAGAACTCTGTCCTGGTTATAATCTATGTCATAATACACAACATTTTTCTAGAGAACAATTCAATGCAACTGAATAACTCTGTCTCTCTGTGTTTCCAATTATTCTTGCATTTTAATGTAACATCTAGAAGGTGAACTAGGGCAATACGTTAAAAAAGAGAGAGAGAGAGAATAAAACAAAGGGAAGATCAAAGCATTCAAATAGGTGTTTTGGCCAAAATGAAGGGCTAAACCCTGTTTGTGGGTTACCATAGTCAAACAAAACTTTCAACATGATTTAACAGGATTTTTTAAGTGAATATACTAATAAAAAAAGTCTTTAAGATATATGCAAATCAAATCATGTTTACTATGACATTGATTCATGGAATGAAATAACATTTAGAAGAGATATAACTATTAATGAATAAATGAAAATTTATTTAAATCCTCAAAATCAAGTATATTGCAAAAAATCTGGATGTATAATTACATTAAAATTATGGTTCACTTCTGCATAGTGAAAACAAGAAACACAAGTTCCTTTGGCATTATTTACATATGTAGAATTTGTGTTTCAAATTTTTAAAAATATTTCAGGACAAACAACGTGTATATGCAAGTTAATATCAATGTAAATCTTAGTGTTCTTAGTTAAGATTTTTAAAAACCCATTGAACATGTGTACAATTAGTATCCGCAGTGTCCTAATCATGAATCTATATTCCCATTTGTGATGTTTTTAGTACACAACAATAGTATTATCAAGGTCCACATGAAAAGGTTTATTAATTAGCATAATGGAGGTTAGAAATATCTTTTCATTGGAGAGGGAAATGATGCTGAAAATCACCAGCAATAAAAATGGCATGTTTGTTAAAGCTGGATGAACTTGTATATTTATACTAAAACTAGCTTTAAATATTTTTCCACTTTTAATAGAGCAGTGATAAACTGCACTTCATTTATTTATTCCACAGTGCCTGTATCCTCTTATGAGTTATTAAGTCTGACACTGCACTGTGCTTTGTCATTACAGAAGTGAATAAATCATGGTTACTGTATTTACGGAACTCATTTCTCAATAAAGCAAATATTTGGGGAAAAATATCAGAGTACCCTGCCTTGATAGTGGGTTACCCCCAAAATTAAATCTTATAAAAATAAGGTTCACTGTTGTAAGTTTACTGAATATGTCTTCACAGAGCTAACCTTCTTTATATTCCAGGATTCTGTCACACCGGCAGTTTGATGTCAGCAAGTGGTATTCATCTGGTCCCAATTGAATAAAGATGGAAACAGTTATGATATTGTGGTTTATCTGGTACTGTCAGTGGCTAAGGAGGCTAATAGTTATCTTGGGTGAGAAGATCATTTAATTCACAAGTCAAGGGTGGGTAGACTCAAGGAGTACAAGAGACTTGGCCATCCAGAATTTATCTCTGCACTGCTTCCCAAGATGGGGTTGCCTGCATGACCTCTTCCAAAAATCCTGTCCCTTTCTCCATGCCATGGTAAAATTGTAGCTTACCTCCTGCTCCATTAATAAGAATAGTAAGCAGGTGGAAGAGCTAACTACTAACCAGGTGATATCCAGTTTCTTCTTATTCTGGGATTTCACTGAAATTCAATGTAGTATATATACTGCAACAGGAATAGATAAATGGTTACATGAAAACATAATTCCATAAAGGTGTGACTCACTAACTCTGTCTGGAAAATTGGAAACCTACACAAAGAGACTGTATTTGATTTGGGGTATACTAGTCAGAAGATGGGAGAATGCAGAAGGAAAGCTTAAGCAAAAAGAACATTATACAAAGGCTAAAATAGAGATGAAGAACAGACTGCTGGGAGAAGAAATGTGATTGTGTGTTTTGAAGGAGTATTTAAAGTGGTAAAGATAGCTTGAAGTTACATTGTTTGGAAGGATGCTATATATTGACATGGTCTTTTGTCTGTGGAGAGCAATACGTTATTCTGTGCAGTTTGGTGTGGGGATGCTGAGTTGGGTGAAAGGCTGGGAGCATGTATTCTAAGACAAAGACTACAAGAACCTGGATTAAGCTGAGTGTACTGCATGTTAATAAGGGCTGTCAGTTTTAGAATAATCAAACAAAAATAAAACCTAAATGCACAGTTAAATATAAACTGCAAGTAAACAATGGGAAATATTTTAGTGCAAGTATGTTCCATTGCAACATTTGGGGCACACTTATAATTCTTGATTGCCATACTCCCATTTCCCAATTCCCAACTCTGTGGTACCCTTGAAAACACATAGCCTTTCAACCATAGTAAAAGTGAAAACTGGCAGTCTAGCAGTCACTGGTGGAAAAGAGTGGGTTTGAATGTGTTTTGTCAGTGACTCAGGAAGGTATTGGCATGGATCAGGAGCTCATTTTTCACAAGTCAAGGGTGGGACAATCAAGGAGCACAAGAGACTTGGACATCCATCATTTACTCCTGCACTGCTTACCAAGATGGTGTTCCCAAAATGGAAAGAATGGGTTCCTAAACACCTTTGTCTTCAGAAAATTTTCATTATTTAATTTCTCTTGCAGCTCCATCGAAAGCCTCATCCACCATGCTTGTCTTTATTTCACCTAATTCAGAGACCATTCAGACACGAATGCCAGATCCTTAATGCTTTTGTTGAAAATAATCACAGTTTATTATTTAATATCACAGCTCCTGAGATGACAATGCTAATTTAGGGAAATAAGAGACAGACGAACAAGTTCAAAAAAAAATTGGAAAATGAAATTTTTTTTAGAAGATTTGAAAAATTCCACATTTTTCCTAGGGATTTACAAGCTCAGAATATGTTCCCAGCTGTGGGTATGTCTAGAAAACACCTGAGAAGACCCTGGTCACTAACCTCTAACTCACACTGAGTCTCTTTACAAGCTGGAAATGAGGGTGAAGGCAAAGTCATAAACTGCTAGAAAGTTGAAGGTATGTACGCACACACACACACACACACACACACACCACTTTAATAATAAAAGTGACTCCGCTATTTAAGAATATCTGTCTAAGTATTAGCTGACTTCTAAGTTAAATGAGCAGGGACTTCAATGGTTTCATGGAGCAAAGAATAGAAAAGGGCAAATTGTTTAGGAAAGTTGCTAAAGAAGCAACAATGATGAAAAAAATTAGAAAAACACCATGAGTAAAAAAGGATAACCAACCTAGGTTCCCTTCAACAGATGAATGGATAAAGAAAATATGGCATATATACACAATGGAATATTACTCAGCTTTAAAGAAGAATGAAATTATGGCATTTGCAGGTAAATGGATGGAGCTGGAGAATACCAAAAAACCAAAGGTTGAATGTTTTCTCTGATATGCAGAGGTTAATTCACAATGAGGTGGTGGGAAGTCAGGGAAAAATAAAGGTACTTTGGATTTGGCAGAGGGGAGAGAAGAGAGAGGATGGGGTATGGAGGTAGGAAAGATAGTAGAATGAATCAAGCATTATTACCCTATATGCAGATATGACTATACAACCATTGTGATTCTACATCATGCACAACCAGAAGAATGAGAAGTTATACTCCATTTATATATGATGTCAAAATGCATCCAACTGTTATGTATAACTAATTAGAACATTTTTTTAAAAAAGAGGATATCTAATTTCCAGCGTTTCCATATAATATTCTTCAAAATGTTAATAGAAAAAGTCGGTAACAATGCACAAATGTGGAACAATAAGAACAAAACCTTTCAAATTGGCAATTATAAATATGTCCAAAGAAAACATTCAACATGTTTCAAGAACTAATGGAAGGTCTGAGAATAATGTCTTGCTAAATGGAGAAAGGTTTAATAATATGGAAAAGCAACAAATAGCAATATTGTAGTTTATAAAAAAAATAACTGAAGTAAAAATTTCACTAGAAATGTTCAAAATTTCACTACAGGATTAGACTCACCAGAACAATTAGTAAATTTAAAGACAGGTCACTTGAGATTATTCATTTCGAATAACAGATTTTTTAAAAAATGAGTGAAGATGAGCACAATCCTTAAGATTAGTGGAAAATAGGGGCTGGGGATATAGCTCAGTTGGTAGAGTGCTTGCCTCGAATGCACAAGGCCCTGGGTTCAATCCCCAGCACCACCCCCAAAAAAATAGTGGAAAATAAATAAGCACACTAATATATGTATAATAGTGTTATAGAAAGAAATAATAAATGGCAAAAAAAATGGCTGAAAACTTCCAAATTTAAATGAGAATTCTTAGTTCAAACAATGAAGGAGACCAACAAACTCTAAATAATATAAAGTCAAAGAGGGTCTACCTAAAGTCATCAGAGTCCAATTATTGGAAAACAAAGACAAAAGGGAAAAACAACAAGACAAAAACAACCCATCAGATATAAAGGAATCTCAATAAGACTGTTGACTTTTTATCAACAGAAGGTAGTGGGATAACATATATAAAGTACTAAAAGTGGCACAGTATAAACCAAGAATTCCATATCCAGAAAAAAAGATTTTTAAAATATTAAAGAGAAATCAAGTCATTCCCACATAAATAAAAATTGAGAATAATCATTGTTATCATATCTCCCCAATAAGAGATACTAAAGTGGGTCATCAAACTGAAATAAAAAGATTGCAGACAATAACTTAAGTTCACATGAAGAAATAAACAGCACCATTCAGGGCAACCCATATAAGAGAACTGGGAGCAGAAGGCAAAGTAACAGGAATTCTTTTATATAGATTTTTTCAAAAAGTTGACCATATGTTAAGAAATATGGAGCAATTAAAAAAATGACAAACTGCACATCTTTTTTAGATCTAGTCCTAAGAAACAAGAAGAAAAATGATTGTCATTGGATTGTGATTATATGGATGCAGAACAGCTGGGTAAATGGGTAAATGGCTTGTGCCTGGTCACACAGAAAGCCCAGAGCAAGGTTCAGACTAAAATCCAGGTTGCTTGTCTCCCTTTGGTTCAGAGTCCAGGTTTGATTCCAGTAACGTGTACTGTTTCTCTTCCTTCAGATTCTAAAAACAATGACCAACTTTGTTATTTGCTATTTTGTCTTTGCCTCTGGTGATGAGTGCTTTCTTTAATCACATACAGTCTGTGATTAATTTGCATAATATAGTCTAATATAAAATAATTGGGCAGTCTCTGCAAAGGTAAGTAAAATGTTTTTAGAGAAAATAAACTTCAAAAAATATTTATTTTAATTTATTTTCCCTCTCTACTTGTTTAAAAAACAATTAATGCATAACTTATATGCTATTAAAAAGTAATTGAGGGGGCTGTGATTGTAGTTCAGTGGTAGAGCACTTGCCTAGCATGTGTAAGGTACTGAGTTTGATCCTCAGCACCACATAAAAATAAGTGAATAAAATGAAGGTATTTGGTCCATCTACAACTAAAAATTTTTTTTTTAGTTTAGTTTAATACATTTTGACAAGTTTACTGTGGTCACCTACAGAGTCAGATGAACCCTCACTCAAAATTTGGTTTGGATATTGACATAGACATCAAGAGGATATGAAATAGTCTATTATTTACCTACGTTACTTTAGTTCTCTGGAAACAGGTATGAAATGGTTTGAGAGAGAGGCTGAGGATTTTTGTTTGTTTGTTTGTTTTTTTGTGATTCCACATGGGAACAGAATCTTGTGTGGTTAGGATTTGCTGCCTCCTCTTTGGAGAAATCACCTGACTTTTTTTTTTAAATCATTTTGCCCAGATAGGGGACAAAGCTTCTGTGGGGTTAAGATTTAAAAAGACGGTAGTCAAATATCAAAAATGGAGCCAGGCTCCTCATTACACTTACATATCATACAGTCAACTTGCAAAATATTTTATCACTCAGAAATTCCCTTCATGCCTCTTTCCTGTCAATCTCTACCTCCCACCCAAAGCCCACTATTCATATTTCAGTTGCCAAAGATTAACTTTATTTGCTCAAGAATTTCTTATAAATAGTATCACATGACATGTGTGTTCATATGTCTGGTTTCTTTTGCTCAACGTACTGCTTTTTAAAAAATAAACTTTATTCTTCAGGACAGCTTTAGATTTATAGAAACCTAACAAAGACAGTACAAAGAGTAACATAAACTACACCATGAGTTTTACTTATTAGTATCTTATATCTGGATGGTGCATTTGTTTCAATTAATGAACCAATATTAATATTTTATTGTTAATGAAAGTATATACATATTATATATCCAGTGGTCCTTCTTTAGTTTGTCTATTTCAGGATTCCATCCAGGAAACTACATTTTATTTAATTGTCACGTCTCCTGTTTCTTTAGATTTCTCCTGGCTGTGACAGTTTTGTAAACTTTCCTTGGTTTTGATGATATGGAAAATTTTGAGGTGTACTAAACAGCTGTTTTGTAGAATTTCCTTCTGTTGGAATTCATTCGGTGGTTTCTCATGATTAGATTGGAATCAGTGAACTGTGACCAACATGACTTATTGCTGCTGCTGATGATCAAGATCATCTGGCAGAGACAAAGTTTGTGTTTACTCCTCTGTAAACTTATTCCTCTCCTCCTCCTCTCTCCGTATTGTACTCTTTGGAAAAAGGTCATGATAAGCAGTCTACATAAGAGGTGGTAGTTATATTCTACCTCAGGCTTAAGTATTCCTTAATTCTTTGCCACCAGGCAGCTTTTATTATGAACTTTTCGATTTTCAGTTTCCCCTCTCCAAAGATCATGCTTAAAACACCCTACAAACCTTCATCCAAGAAGCAGACAGACAGACTTTAAAAGTAATTGGTTACAACAACCCTCTGAGAATAAAGTATTTTCTACAATGTGAATTATTTCCTAGTCTCTAGTCAAAAATATTCCAGAAAGTGATTATTTTGGGGGAGGGTATGAGAGATTGAACTCAGGGGCACTCGAACACTGAGCCACATCCCCAGCCCTATTTCGTATTTTATTTAGAGACAGGGTTTCACTGAGCTGCTTTGTGCCTCACTTTTGGTGAAGCTGGCTTTGAACTCAGGATCTTTCTGCCTCAGCCTCCCATGCCTCTGGGATTACAGGCTGTCGCCACCACACCAAACAAAAAGTGATTATTTTTGATATAGCCATTTTTCTTTTTTTGTCTCTAAATTTCATATTTCTTTTATGTTAAAAGAACTCAATTATATCTTCTATAGAGGATTGGAAGGACCAAATTGGGGTATACTTCTAAAATATTTTTCCTTTGGCTTAATTTGTGCTAGCAGTTATTCACTATTTACTGGTTTTCTTTCCCTCTAATAGTGGGAAAGTCCATCCACTTTTGTATTCAAACATGCCACCCTATTATTTCTAGACTTTGGGTCAGGTTTTACTACTTAGAAGTAAAAAAGCTTATTTACCCCTCTGGCCCACATTTTAATCTATAGAACTAAACACTTGCTTCACCTTAGGCGATCCTGTCATGGAAGAATCGATTTCTATTCTGCTGAACCAATTCCTCTCCCTAGCTCTTTCCTTCTGAACTCTTAACCATGATTTCCTCACCATTAGCTAGAAAACATCCATGGTTCTTTCACCATCATTTTCTTCAGGCAGTTTGTTATTTTATCATTTGAAATTGCCTTTGAACATACCTTTGTACAACTATTAACAATAGAAGCTGTGATGAGTGGTTTCAAGAAAAAAGAGTATGGGTTTCTTAATGTATGTGAACTGGGATTCAGAATCATTCTTGTTTGCAGTATATTAATAGTTTCTACTAATCTGGAAAGCATGTTCTGTTCCTTGTATCTGCTCACTTACTTCAATTTCTGGATTTAAAACTATCAGTTCTTACTGCAATTCTTACAACTTGTCTCCCCATCCCAGTTCATCCTTCCATTTCAACTGCTGCTTAGAAGATGATATCCTTCTGCATATACAAGCCCCACTATCCATCCAGATTGACTTTCAAGGACATCATAACCTACTTTGATCTTATCTAATAAAATTCACCTTCCATATTTCCTTTATTCTTATTTTATTCCTTGGGAAAGTGGCTTCTACAAGTATCTGCTTAAAACTGATGCTAGCTTTTTTTTTTTTTTTTTGCTTGTTCCTCATCCTCTTTCCTGTGTTGCTGTCTCTCCATCAACCTGATTGATAATCCATCAAAGCTCAGCTTGGTTCTTATTTCAACAAATTTATAAATATGGAAAATATTCAAAATACTCCACTAAATTCATAGATAAAGAACTACAAGATAAAAAATATCCTATCCTTAGAATACTCACCTTTTATCAGATTAAAAAGACAAAGAAAGAAAGAAAATTGTAGAACATTACGCTCAGTCCTATGATAAGTTCCCAGGATGCAATAGTAGCAAAATCAAAAGGATCTAAGCAGGCCTAACAAAGCAGAGAACTCGTGCTGGAATAGTTGGCTGTTGAAACGATCATATTCCTGAAGGACAGTGAAGTTAACTGGAGTGGAAAAGTTGAAAGAAGTGGATGTGGAGGGGTCTATTAATAGATGGTGGCAGGGCAAATTTAGAGCTATCATTGATAACAGTGTGAAGCAAAGGGAAGCAGTGATAACAGATGGGCCCCAAGAAGACGCATGGGTTGGATCATAAAGGAACATGTATGCAACAAAAAGGAGTTTGAACTTGAGCCTGCAGATTATAAAAGCCCATTGGTGATACCTACATAAAGAGCGAACTTGCATTGTATAAATGTTGCTGTGGTGGCTACATGGAGGTAATTCTAAGCATCCTGATTTGTCTAGGACTCTCATGGTCTGGGTCTTTCATTCAAAAAAAAAAAATAATAGTTAGTAGCACATCCTTCCACTTTCAGAACTATCCTGGTTTGGGTAAACAAAAAGGCTCACATTCTCCACTTTTAAAGGGAAGTAAAATAAAAGACGGAGAGACCAGATGTGGATATGTAGTAGAAATTGAGTCTCGAACTAAGACAGAATCAATGGAGATGAGGAGGAAGAAGCAGCTTGGAGAGCTGTTAAGGTGGTAAGGACAGAACTTGGGGAAGGATAGGCTATTAGAAGGCAATGAGTAGAGCAAGAAGCTGGGCACCAGCTAGGAGACCTTTACCAACACAAAGAACCCAGTTTGAGGGGCATCTTCAGTGCATGGAAATTCCTTCATTCAGCGCCTCATTCCCACAACCATACTTTTGTAGTCTAATGTCTTCTTTTCCTTAGTGAAGGTGAAACATTGATTATCTGTCCTCTAACAAATTTATTGTAATCTGTTTGAGTGCTGGCACTGTCTTATTCCTCAGTGCCTTTCACGATTTTATGATTCAAATTGGCTTTCCTTTCTCTCTCCTCTTGCAAAGAGGAACAAGACAAAACAAAAGTTTTGTTTTCGTCTCAATCCTGTTAAATGACTTCACCATTTTACTGATTAATCCAAGTAAGAAGATTTAAAATAAGATACAATTCTTCTTCTCCTACCCAAGGTGTCATCAAATTTGGTCTTTTCAGTATCCTCAATGTCTGTGAGGTCCAAGTGATCCTTCTCAGCCTCACAGCGATTGCTTTAGTTCAGACAGATCCTCATCATCTCTCACCTGGTGTATTGTCCAATTCTTGGCAGCCTTTCATATTCCACTCTTCCTGAATTCCTTCTCTTCTCTGCATCCGAGTGACATCTAAAATATATATTTGATAATAGCAACACTAACAATAACAACAATTACTACTTATGGAGCACTGAGATAAGCAGGCAAAAAATAATTAACTTGTTTTAGTCTCCAAACAATTCAGTAAGTTTGCTTATAGAGAGTGATAGCATTGTTACAGTTTTATGGATGAGCCCTAAGAGGTTAATTGTCTGCTTCATGTCATGCTGCCGAAATTTAAAATATTGCTAATGCTGCTTGCCATTTCTACTTAAAATATCTTTGTATATCATGTAAATAGAATCCAAATATTTTTTAAGTAAGACATGCAGATAATTTCTTAGGTTATCCAAAATCTGCTCCACAGGCTCATGTATTGCTTTTCTTGGTTTCTTTCAGTTTCATCCCATTATTTTAATATACTACACTATATCTCATGTGCATACCTTGCCCAAGGTATTTTCTCTGCTTGAGGATCATCAATACTTTCCATCAGGTGAGCTCTGTAAGTGGTAGATACTTCCTGATTTCTTCCTATGCTCTAGTAGCTGTTTAGGAATGATGCTATTGCCACATTGTGATTAACTGTGAACTGTGTTTTGTACAATATAGTAGTGATTCTCAAAAACTGTGGTCCAGAGACTAAACAAGGTAAAAACCACACATACACACACACACACACACACACACACATTATATTAAAACACCATTTTCTCATAAGTGTGAAATAGAGTCTCTCAGAGGTAACCTGATATGTGACAATATAAAAGATTGAGTGCAAAATATAAGATCTAGCTGCTCTATCTTAAGCCAGACAGACATTAAGTGGGTTTGCAAAAATGGGACACTACTCTTTCCAATGTGCTTTTTAAAAAAGTTATTTTTCACAGAATATATCATGCATGTTCATATGAAATGGAGTATTATTCATAGTATTTGTAAAACATCTCAGTTGAAATTTATAATATAATAACTGTTAATAAGTATAATTTACATACAAAACAGCTTAGGGTCATTGATAATTTTTAAGATTTTTTAAATAATAGGTAATTTGAGAATTATAGTAAAATAGAATATATTACTATTGACATGAAATATGTACATTACTCCTCTTTACAATATCTGTGTCTAGCTCATAGCACACCCCAAACCAGTAGGTTTTTTGTTTGTTTGTTAAGAAAAAAGTGAAGTTGAGAACCATGTGATTACATTTGAATTTATATATATATATATATATATATATATATAATATATATATGTATAATACATTTGCATATATATACATCACACACATATATGTATAAATGACTGATGGGGCACAAAGAAAGACCATGGGATTGCTTATTGTTTTTTAATATGCTTATCAACAAGATTATATTCTAAGCCTTTAGCTTAAAAGCCAAAGAAGGCTACCACGGTGTGATACATATGAGTATCATTTTGTTAGCAAACATACTAGTTGGGATTGTGTCAGATGAAATTTGGAAAGAAGTGTTACAAAATTCCAGGTGAAATCATGAGGATAAACATTCAGGGTGAACGCATTTTGGTTGACTTACATCGTGGTCTATATTAAAGGAGTGTTCCATGTGTATTGCCAAATTTCTTATGTTGTTCTGGATCTGATGCACTCTCCACCAGATAAATATGAATATTATCTAAAACAACATTTTAAAACATTAGTAGTTGGGCTGGGGTTGTGGCTCAGTGGTAGAGTACTTGCCTAGCACACATACGGCACTGGGTTCTATCCTCAGCATCACATAAAAATATGAAATAAAAATATTAGTAGTTATTTGTAAATAGTCATTATAATTAATCTTCTGCCTTTGAAAGCATGAGAGAAAATTTCACACAGATGTTCAGCCTAAACCATGCCTGGCAGAGCCTATGGAATTAATACATTAATACAGAAATAGGATACAAAATTGTATGACCGTGCCCTAGGACGTTAGACAGTATGCTAACTGTTCGTTTTGTACTTCTTGAGTTTTTGACTATAAGTGAATCAAGAAAACATTGTTTTTTTGTGTGTACTTTCATTTTTTAAATTGCTTTTATTTTTTAAATACATGACAGTGGAATACATCACAATTCTTATTACACATATAGAACATAATTTTTCATATCTCTGGTTGTATATAAAGAACATATCTTCATACATGTACTTTGGATAATGATGTCCATCACATTCCACCATCATTTCTAACCTTCTGCCCCCTCCCTTTTCCTCTCACCCCTCTCCCTATCTAGAGTTTGTCTATTCCTCTCATGCTCTCTCTCTCCCTACCCCACTATTACTCGGTCACCTTATATCAGAGAAAACATTTGCCATTTGTTTTTCTTTGTTTTTTTTTTTGGGGGGGGGCTAACTTCACTTAGCATTATCTTCTCCAACTGCGTCCATTTACCTGAAAATACCAGGATTTTATTCTCTTTTATAGATTTCGTGTTAATTATTCAAAATTTCCAGAAAAGATTAAAAATAAGGACAGTAGAATGGAACACCTCGTGTGTCTTCCTTACAGCCTGATGCCTAGGCTTAGGTTTTCACATAATATTTATAGAATTTTGTGCAATTTAAACAGACTCAAATCCGAGGAGACCTCAAGCAGTTTCTCTCTTTAAATATGATTAAGTGGCTTAATTTCTATATTGTAAATACCATATGCATCCAGTAAATCCCAGCAGGTTCAGATTCCAAGTTCTGCCAACTTTTCTACCAGATGAACAAGGGATCTGTGCCATTGGGGATAGCTTTCAGACAGGTCTTTCTATGCACATCAGTCAGCTGCCCATGATCTTCTCTGTAGGTACCTTTGTTCACCTCCTCTAGTTTTTTGTACATACTGTGTACTTTGAGGCAAGTCGGGTATTTGGGATGTTTCTAGTTACTTTTCATTAAATTAATTACTTAAGAAAAATTTTTTTAAAATTGCTTATTTTGAGATGCCCCAAGAAAACTTGAAATGTGATTGTGGGATTCTGAAAAAAAAAAAAAATCTCAAAACCACTCATGGTACAGTAAACAGGTTAAAGTTGTGCCTCGCTGCAGTTTCTTATTACAACAGTGTGTGGTTTGTTAGCGGTAGTGCTGTTATGAATTAGGCACACACATCAGTGCAGATCTTATTAAGTAGCTATTGCAATTGTTACACCACAGCCTGGGGTGTTTTATTTCAGAGAATGTATATAGTGTTCTAAAGAAAAATACATTTTAAGACTAGATCTAAACTGAAAGAAGTTCCTATAATATCACACTATCCTCATCAAACAATAGGCCCTTTTAAGTAGCAACAGCAGTTTTATTACAGCACCAGCATTTAAAAAGAACATTTGCTCTATTTTTTTTATTATTATTTCTGGTTAGTCTTAGGGTCTTCCTAAAAGTGGAGTTAGTGACCCTTGCATTAATTCTTCTTTAAGGTCACAGGGGCCCCAACATAAGATAGAGCAACCCCATCATTGGTCAAGTAGGCAGGGAATAAGGTGTTTCAGGAATGATGGGTCAGGCTATCAATACTGCCACCATTCTCATTGCCTCAATGCTGCAGAGATTTTTGAATGGACAAAAAAAACAAAGACAAGGAGTAAAGCTACATTTTATTAATACAATAGGTTGATATTCTTCAAATAATTTCTTTCAAGTATTTAAATAATTTTTGTCAATATACCATATCACAGTTGATTCCCCAGTCTCATACAAGAAGAACATTTTTTTTCTCTGTAAGCACCCATGTTTTGATTCATTCTTTTCAAGGAACTTTTTTTTTTCTGAATAATGACAAAATTTTCCCAAATAATTTATCATATTTAATTTTGTATATGACAAATGCTTCCAGAAATGAGCCTTAATAACATGCATGAAAGACTCACAAAGGATTATGAGGATGTGGTGTCTCGTATCTATGTAGTTAATATTTAAATGTGGAAAATGTAGATATTTATATATAAGAAACTCTACCCATTGTTTTCATTCTATTTTGAATCTGGATCCTTCAGTGATCAAGTACAAAAGTCACTCTGACTTCTATTTCTATATGTTAATTTAAAAGAAAGTATATAGGAAGAGGTCAAATCCAGTCATTAATCTTGAGGGAGATGCAGCAATAACTGATTTAAGATTTTCCCAGGATTAAGCAGGTCACTAAATTTCATAATGTATAAAAAAAATGAATTCTGCCAGGAGCAGAGGCGCACACCTGAAATCCCAGTAGCTCAGAAGGCTGAGAAAGGAGGATTGAGAGTTCAAAGCCAGCTTCAGCAACAGCGAGGTGCTAAGCAACTCAGTGAGACCCTGTCTCAAGTAAAATACAATATAGGGCTGGGGATGTGGCTCAGTGGTCAAGTGCCCCTGAGTTCTATCTCCGGCGCAAAAAACAAATAAATAAATAAATAAATAAATAAATAAATAAATAAATAAATAAAATGAATACCAATCAGAAGTTCCTATGCTATTTTTCAATGTATCACACTTTCAGAGAGATACATAGAAAACCATCACCACAATATATTGCAGCTCCCACCATCAAGGAGTAATGTTTATCTCCCCACCCTTGAGTGAGAGCTGAACTTAGCACTTCTCAGACCAGCAGAGTGTAACTGCTATATTTTGAATCTTCTGCATCCCCCCAAATTCCATGTGTGAAAAGCTTGGTCCCCAGCTTGATGCTATTAGGAGGTGATGGAAACTTGAAAAGATGGGGCTTTGTGGGGAGTTTTTAGGTTATTGAGAATATGACCTCTACGTGGATTTTGGGAACCTGTTATCTTCCTCCTTTCTTCTCCTTTTTTCTTCCTGACCATAAAGTGAGCGTTTCTGATCTACCATGCACTCCTGACATGACATGCTGCCTCATCATCACAGGACACAAACAACAGGGACAATTGATCTTACACAGGAACTGCTAAAACTGTGAACCAAAATAAACCTTTTATCTCTATAATCTGATTATCTCCCATAATTGTTAGAGTGACAGAAAGCTGACTGACACTGTAACCTAGGTAATATAGCTTTGCAGTTTCTGCTTTTGCCCCCTTGAAACACTGCCCTGAAATTGCCATGTTAGAAAGAAACACATGGATAAAAAGCTACATGGGAAGAGAGGTGCAGTCATTCTAACTATATCAACAAATCCATTCCTGAGCTATCCCCTGCCCCTGGGGAATTCAGCACATATGTCAGCATATACTAATGAGCATAAGAATCACCCAATCATGGAACTGGAGACTATCATGGTAAGTAAAATAAGCGAATCCCCCCAAAAATCAAAGGCTGACTGTTCTCTCTGATATGTGGATCCTAACAAACAATAGGCAGAAAGAAGGGAAGAGTAGAGGTTCACCTGACTGGACTGAGGGTGGAGGGATGGGGGAAAGATGCATGGGAATAGTCAAGACAGTAGGATGAATCAGACATAACTTTCCTACATCCGTATATGAATACATGACCAGTGCAACTCCACATCATGTACAACCACAAGAATAGGAAGTCATACTCCATGTATGTAAGGTACGTCGAAATACATTCTACTGTCATTTATAACTGAAAAGAACAAATAAAAAAGAATCACCCAATCTATCCATAGGATTGAAAGATATTATAAAATATTTTTGCATTAGGGTTTGGGTTACAATCTCCTCAGCTATAGACAACAGAAACAAAAATTGATGCCTAAAAATATAATATACTTGATATACAGTTATGGATCTGTTTTTTGACTGAGTAAGAACATTCTTTGAGAAGGTCTAACAAAAATAGTCATTGCCAAGGGACACTGAAACCTAATACACTTCAAAACATTATGGAAGTTAGCACATTTAGCATACTTGGAGGTTGTTATTATTATTATTATTATTATTATTATTATTATTATTGCTCTGAAAATTAATCTATAAGAAAACTTTTTAAAATTTTCTTATTATTTGGGAGTTTTCTTCTATTTTTTTGTGTGAAAATATGCATTTTAAATTCCCTTGTCTTCTCTGTGCCAGCGTATCATATCTGCCCATATTGCCTTTCAATGTTCTCTGTGATTTCTTAGAAGCAAGGATGGTTTCTGATGTGCGTTAGCCCCCAATATTATCTCTATCCTTCACTGGTTTAATGTTTAGAAGCAAATGAGCCATTAAGATAATAATCCCTGTTCTTACTTTTTTGCCCCGAGGATCGTTAGCTTGTATTTCTTTTCAGTGAATCCAGTCATTGCTTTCATAGTCTAGTTATTGTAAAGGTTTTTTTGCAATTTTTTTTTTCTTTTTGGATGCTCTCCATTCTAACTTCACTTTCATTGACCCTCTGCTTCAGTCTCATTGCCAGACATAATTACTTTTCTGTTTCAGGATAGCTGAGTAGGTAATATCCTAGGCTCTAGAATCAGAGCCAGTCTCTGCTCCTTACTGTGTGATCCAATAATTAAACTTCTCATTTGTGTAACAGAATATTAATAGTGACAATAGTAACAAAAAATAATATTTGTTAAGTACTTAACATGTGTTTGGTACTTCTATACATAGATTTGTCCATTGTTCATATAATTCTATGAACTCAACACTATTAACACTCCCATTTTACAGATGATGGGACTGAAAAATCAAAGATATGGGGTTTACTTGTACTGGAATTCTTTGAAGTGTTAAGAAAACTAGTCTGCAGTATCCCGTGTAGGGAGAACATATACTTTATTTGCTTACACCAATGAAAAAACAAGAACAAACCTTGAAATTGAGAAATATTACTCAGTGGCTACAAAGCAAGCTACCCTTGGAAAGAGGATAAGTATGCATGTGACTGCAAATACCCAAGCATATCCTAGCGTGTTCTTTAGGACCTGGGGCTGCTATGTAGGGCATAAAGCTACTTCTGTTGTATAGATTTGGTTGCTTTGGGTATAAACAGTATGAAGAAACCCTAGTCACACAACTCACCTACTTCCTACCTCAGCTGAACAATTGTGAACTCTAGGCCCTGATAGCTATATTATTCCTTGGAAGGCATAGTCTGTAATCAAGACATCTGGCCTTACAGGTGTGGCACAGAGCCAATCATTAGTAGGTCCCCATTACAAACAGTTTTGGGGGGTGGTGGGTACTGGGTATTGATCTCAAGGGCACTCAGCCACTGAGCCACATACCCAGCCCTATTTTGTATTTTATTTAGAGACAAGGTCTCACTGAGTTGCTTAACACCTCTCTTTTTCTGAGGCTTTGAATTCATATTCCTCCTGTCTCAGCCTCAGGAGGTGGCAAACTAGTAGTCAGAGAATTTGAATTTACATTCCAGTTTTCTGTTTTTGTGTGTGTGTGTGTGGTTCTGGGGATTGAACCCAGGGTCTTATGCATGCAAGGCAAGCACTCTACCAACTGAGCTATAGCCCCCAGGTTTTTTGTTTGTTTGTTTGTTTTTAAATAAGATGTACCTTATTGCCTTGCAAATGTAGCTCAGAGGTACAACATTTGGGTAGCGTGTTTAAGGCCCTGAGTTTGATCCCCAGCAAAATAAATAAATAAATAAATAAATAAGACTTATAAAACTTTACTGGGTCAGCATTAAAGAAATGGGAAGAATAACAGATATGAATATATTTATGAAATTTTCAAGTAGCTCTTATTAATTGAAATGAGCTTTAATCTACAGTTGTTTTTTTTTTTTAACTTGCCTTAATACCATGATGAGTCCCGTTTATCTTTGGCTGTGTTGTTTCCCTTTATTTTCCTCCCTTGTAGAATATTCTAAATCTACAATCTTTTTTTTTTTTTTTTAGAGCTTTGTAGTTATGCATGCAGTTGGGTTCATCCAAACAATCTCATGCATGCACAGAAATAGATTTCAGTTCATGATCTGCACTCTTCCCTTCTGTCCTTGCCCTCCCTTCTCCTTCCTCTACTAGACTTTCTTTCACTCCTCTATTAATTTGTATTTGATTGGTTCCTTATGTTATCTCAGCCTTCCCTCCCCTTTTCCTTTATTTTACTCTAGCTTCCACATGAGAGGAAACATTTGACCTTTGAGTTTCTGAGGTGGGCTAATTTAACTTGAAATAATATTCTCTATTTTCATCAATTTACTGGCAAATGCCATAATATCATTCTTTTTAATGTCTGAGTAGAACTCCATTCTGTGTGTGTGTGTGTGTGTGTGTGTGTATCAATTTCTTAATCCATTCATCTACTGATGATCACTTGGGTTGGTTCCATAATTTAGTTATCATGAATTTTGCTGTTATAAACATTGATATGGCTGTGTCACTGTAGAATGCTGATTTTTAGATCTTTGGGGAAAATATGCAGGAGTTGAAAGGCTGGGTCATATGGTGGTGCCACCCCTATTTTTCGAGAAATCTCCAAACTGCTTCCCAGAGTGTCAACCTACAATCTATATGATACCATATCACTGCTAAATATTTTACAAAGAAAACATTATATATGTCCTATTAGGTATAGTTCTGCATCAAAAATAAATAAATAAATGATAATGGTGGCTATCAATGGATAGAGGGTGGGGAGAACAGAAACAGAGAGATGGCAATAAGAGTGTCTTAAATATCAGTTAGGTAGAGGGAATAAGTCTAATGTTTTTAAAAAATGTATTGCAAACATAGTGAATATACCTAATAATTACATTACGAATCAATAATTCATTGAATATACCTAAGAATTATCCATTGTTATCACTGAGAGTAAATTTCAAATATTCATATTTTTTGACAAAATATTGAGTATTCAAAGTGGTGAATGTCAATAAGCTTGACTTAATCATTTCACGTTGTATTTAACAAGTGTTATATCACTTTGTACCCCTATTAATATATGCAAATATAATTTTTCAATATATGATAAAATTTAAATTAAATAAATGAATAATAAAACAGTATTTTGATCTTCTGTCAGTTTTAAAATGTCATTAAAGGGATTGAAGTTAAGGCAGAGGGCTCAGTGATAGAGTGCATACCTAACATGCATGAGGCACTGAATTTACTCCCTAGCACTGCAAAAGATAAAAGAAATTTAAAAACAGAAGAAAAAGAAATATGACAAAAGTTAGTGCCACTGATAATGATTCCAACCAATTCTGTTCCCCTGAGTACACACTACTGTCCACATAATTTTTCTAGTACCTGGGAATTTCTACACTTAGAGCTTCCTTGGTTCTGGTTCTTGCTTTTGTTTGTTTGGTTTTGGTTTTGGTTTTCTAATAGCCACCTGCACCCAAGAATAAACACCTCTTTGAATCTTTCGAACTAATTTTCTTATAAAAACATTAGTGAGAAATGTAGAATTTAAAATACACTTTTAACACTCCTTCTTAGGCATTTTTTTTCTCTTGCTGCTCTTAAGAATTTTTCTTTCACCCTTTTTCCAATATCCCTCTAACTTTCTGATTTTTCTGTTCTGCTACCCACATATCTACCACCCAACACCCACTGTAATTCTACCGCATGCTGCTTTTATTATGCAGAACAGTTTCCTTTTTGTTTTTTGAATATCCTGTGACAGTCAATATCTAGGTCCTTTGCATTTGGTTGGGGATTAGGAGGTACTAAATTTCATATTGTTATGGCCAAAGATAGTATTTTCTCTTTGAGGAAAATTCTTGTGAATTAAACTTTCCCATCGTGTTACTGGTGTAATTCATTTTAAGTGTAGTGACCTGTCTTTTCCTACAAGAACTGAAGAACAGATTAAAGAAGAGTCACTGATCAGAAAAACCAAAGATTTCTTTTTATGATGATGTCAAAGATTTATCAACATCTAGGTTTTGCCAAGCAGCATTGTAAAGGCTTTATATTGAATTACTCATTTAGTGTTTTCCAATAACCCAAGGGAGCAGGCAGAATTATTTTTACTTTTAAAGATGAAGAAAGTGGGACATATATATGTTAGGTAGTTGACAGTCACAGAGTTAGTACATGGCAGAGCTTTCATTCAAACCCAGGCTGCCTGGTCTCAGAGTCCATGCTTAGAATAATTGTGCTGTATTGTCTCACTTGCTACCAAGATAGACTAATGCCCACTCCATTGTGTTAACCTTTCTTCCATCAATCTGTGATGGCCAGACAACCATGATTATAACCTACTGTTTTGAATTGTAACAATTCCATCAGAGGCTCCTCTGTAACAATGGTGCTTTCTCTTTCAGATCACTCCATCCCACTGAGATCTCTATTGATCTGTTCAGAGGCTTATAGCTTAATGTTAAGTTTTATTGCTCCTTGGTCTAACATACCCACGGAAATAGAAAGATGTAATGTTGTATAAGAGGTTGATAACATTGCCATGAAATCACGTTAGGAAAAATTACTTAGCAGGAGCATGAAGAGGTTCTTGTTTTGTTTATTAATTTATTTATTTGAACAATAATAGTATAGGTTATAAAAGAGATTTTAGTTCCAGGCATACAAAAAATTAAAATTCTGTCTTCTTCATTTGTCATTGGAAATCACTGAGTCTCAGTTCTGCAAATGTAAAATAGGGGAAAATAATTATTGCTTTGAAGGCATTAATGAAGATAAAGCAAGATAATAGATATGAGGTAATTAACACAGTATTTGGCACCAAATAACTATGATTTATTGGGTCCTAACTATGTGACAGTTACTGTGCTCAGAATTTCACATATATTATCATACTGCATCCTGTACATCATAAACTCTCATTAAATTGAAGCTCTTATTATTATTGATGTGGGTTTTTAATAGCTGGACATTTTAGCCTTGACTTTTTTCCCCTCTCCCTTTTAAGAGACTTTGAAGTCCACTGGCACACTGAGTTTGGATGTAACTAATTTATTAGGGCTATGCTCTTCAGAATAAGATTTTATAGACAGTATTGATCTCGTGGAATGCAATAAAAAAGATGAATATAGAAAAAAATGATAGCACAATGATATCAAAGAATACCAGACAAGAGAATGTAGTGGGAGAATGTTACTCATGCTCTCCCAATCTCTGATAGGTCTTCTTTCTGGAACTTTCTTTTTCCTTCTGATATTCTATGCTGAAGGCTGAGGCATGGCTTTCTCCTTTCCTTCTTTGGTGTGCAAAGATTTCCATCTTCTCTTAGGAAACAAGAGGTGGGAGAGAAATACCAAAATTAAATTTCCCACTAGGTGGCAAAAAGGCACCATGTTGATTTGCAGCTTCTCTGTGCAACATAAAACAGAAGAGGAAAACCATGTCAGCTGTTGGCTGCCTTGGAATTAATATATTTAAACGTCTGTGCTATGTGTATATATACATATTTCTTCAGATTTTGCTGTTGGGAGAGAGAAATCGACTCATAATGATTACAAATCAGAAAACAGGAGAAGGATAGAATTATTGAGGTAAGTCAGATTAAGGAATTTTAAAACATGTAAATGTTTAAACTTATCTTCAGGGGAGACCGTAGGAAATTCCAAATTGCTTCTTTTAGTGCTTTTCGGGCTGCCCTGAGCTTGCCAGAGCATCTCCTGGGCCTCCTGTTATTATTTAAATCAGCAGCTGAACATGATTCTGAAAGCAAGAAGACAAGTTGGTACCTTTGGATCCCTGAACTCGATTTATCATTGTTTAAAAGTGTTTTTAACAATTTTTAAATTTCTAGAGTTTCTTTTTAAAAAATCACTTACATCTTGTAAGCCTTCAGCCATTACTAGATATAGTGCCCACGAACAAAGCATTTATAAAGCATTCTAACTCATGCCTAGGGTGAGATGACATTGAACTGGAACAGGGAAATCTTCAGTCTTTATGGGAATGTCTGGGGAAGGGAGTATTAGATTTGAAAACGTGAATGGAAATTAGGGAAATGGAACATGAAGTTCAGTGTCTTCCATAAGCTCTTATACTCACAATTAAGGGGCAACTTAATTGGGCAGTGTAATTGAATGAAACAGTTAGTTTGGATTCACATGAGAAGTTAGCTCAATTCAATCTCTCTTTCCTCAGTTTTGTCATCTGTTCAATGGAGACAATAATAAGACCTTTTTAGGAATGATGTGGTTAAGATTAAATGAGATGATGATGGTGATGATGGTGATAATGATGATAAGAGAGTTGATAGTTGATGACTAACAACTTCTGAATGCTTACTCTGTCCAGCCAATGAGGGACGATTTTAATTCATCCATGAAACTAAGATACAAACACATGAATTTGAACCAGGGGAAATTGATCTTCTAACATAGTCCCTCCTTTCTTCTAGTCTCTACCTATTGTGCTCACATACCAGATAAAGCATATGAAAATGGAATAAAACAATCTACATCAAAGCAAACTGATAAAACAAAACAAAAATGGAGTACACTGGATGTGTCTCCACTTCAGCAATGTTTCAGGTTCACCCAGACATCTGGTTTTGTTTCCAGTGAGGAGCCCCCACTACAGAGCTCTTTAAGACCACGTTCTTGTCCTCTATCGTATCGTATGATATCCCATTTTAGTGACGCTATCCTGATAATTGTAACTGCGGTTCATGCTCTTTGGGTCTGTGCTCAGGTGTCACCTAGCAAGACTACCCTGTTTTAATTTTCCCTCATAATGATTTATTTTTCTTCCACGGCACATGTAATTACTGGGTAGTTTGTTGTATTTATTGTGTGTCTCCTCCAAGTAAGTTGTAAGAAAAATATTAGATTCTTGAGGACAAAGGTTTTGTTTTTCATGTTCCTTTCCATACCCCAAGATCGTAGGAAGAAAATTCTGTATTAAATATGTGTTGAGTAAGCTGGGTGCAGTGGTGCATGCCTATAATCCCAGTGGCTTGGGAGGCAGAGGCCAGAGTAGTTCAAAGATAGCCTTAGCAACTTAGCAAGGCCCTAAGTTACTTAGTGAGACCCTGTCTCCAAATAAAACACAAAAAAATGGGATGGGGATGTGGCTCAGTGGTTAAATGCCCATAGGTGCAACTGGTACCAATAAATAAATAAATAAAAATAATGAAAAGGCATTGAATAAATGAAAAAGGAATGAATATTTAACTGAGGTATGAGATAACAAAAAGCAAGGGAAGAATAGTAGACTTCATGTTCTATTGATATTATAGTCCCAGCTATCCTGCATAGTTGATCTATTTATATACTTAACAGATATTTACTAACCCATGTACTGGGCTCCATTTTGGAATCTCAGGAAGCTTAAATTCTAGTAAGATAGATAGACAAGACCCAAATAAATATATGAGTTAAAGAATCATATATAAGGATAATGTGTAATACCTCTAGGATTTCATATGGGTTATAGATACGGTAACCAATTTGGAAGAGAGGCCCTTGGGAGGATTGTACTGAGACTGTTTATTTGACAGTCATACATTTAATGTAGCATTCATTCATGTTATTTGACTTGTCTTGGAGTGCCGCAGTCTGGCTGGGCACAATCAGGAGCCACTTGTCAAAAGAAACTAACTTTATTTTTAGAACCACACACGCCAAACAAAACAGCCTCTCAGGAAAAATCCTCAGAGCCTCAACTGCCACCACCGGCTTTCCACAAGCCTCTCTCTCCCACACAAGCTTCTCCCCACCTCCCACAATCCTCCTGCTCTTGAGGCCGATTGGCTGGGTCACGTGGGTGGAGCCAAAAAAGTCGCCCAATGAGCAGCTCCGTGGTCTGAAAGGGCAGGGAAACAGCCCAACGAGCATCACCGCAGAGGAGCCAATCAGCTAGATGTTGCTGGGGCCGCTGTGAGCCAATCATCAGCCGGCAGCTGGAAGTTTGCTGGCAGCTGGAAGTTTGCTGGGGCCCCTTCGGCTGTGGCTCTCAACATCTCCCCCTCTCTGTTTAAACAACAAGCATGTGGCTTAGGGACCGTGCCTGCCTTAGGTTGTCCAATAGTACATATGGTCCTTAGGTTGGTACCATTGCAATTGGATCTTACCCGTCACTGACTACCGGTCCAGTATACAGCCACACCTGTGGAGAGGTCTTTGTACCAGCGGGGGGGTGAGGTTCTTTGCCTCACCTCTGTTGGCCCCCAAATTTTAGCTGGACGATCATGACAAGCAGAAGGGAGGAAGATACACCAAGCCAATTGACGGCTCCTTTTGGAAAAATTGTACCACCGATGACATCATCAGCAAAAATACCCCAACACTACCACAAGTCGCTGCACCAACAGATAGTTCACAATGCATACAGGTGAGCTCACAATGTGTCCAGGCAAGTTCTGCAAGCAGTTCAGTGATGGCTATTGTAGAAGCTGTAGATTGGTTTTATCTTTGACTTCACCAGCACTGGGATGAAGATAGGAATTCTGGCAATAATGGCTAAAGAAAAAATTATGTAACATTACAGAAGGCACTAAAAGAAAACAATTTTCTTAACAATTTACATTATCTTTAAGAGAATTATTAAATATAATGAAAAGGAAAGGTGAAAGTAAACAAACAGATCTGTTAACCTTCTTTTGTGTTCACATATTAAAACAATCTTTAACAGCTGTTTACCCAATTAAATTAAACCATTTAAATCACGTGAATTAAAAAAAAATATTTGGATCCATTTTATCATGAGCGCTCATCATATATGATATATGGACATACATACATTCAAACATATAACACAAAACACAAGTGTGCACACATAATATAATACATACAACACATAACATTATAGTAAAGGCCTTATAACTTTTTACAGGTGAAATCTCCATTGCAATGTTTAAAAACTCTATAGTCAAAAAATAGAACTGATCAGCAAAACATTAACCTAGGTCTGTATGAGCTCAAAAAACAAAATAGAACTTCATGATATGGCAAAGGGCAATAATAAAATAGATATTGAAAAAAGCATCCTGGTTCTGTTGCAGATGTAAGAATAGCCAAACTGGAGTTTTGGATATCAGTTGTTATGGATTTGAGCCAAATCATCTTCTTTTTGGTCTGTAGAAATCGCTTTAGTTAATCTTTCTGGAATCCAAATCGGCTGCTGTTCTCCCTGTGGAAACACATAAACAGACCCCCGACTCCAGACAATCACTGGGTCAGGACCTTGGTTAATCTCTCTGGAATCCAAATCGGCTGCTGTTCTCCCTGTGGAAACACACAAACAGACCCCCGACTCCAGACAATTACTGGGTCAGGACCTTTCCATTGTCCTGTTAGAATATCCTTCCAAAGTACCTTGGGCTTATGTACATTTTTTGGACACATATGCCTTTCCGCAGCACTAAGTCCTGATGAATCCAAATTTAAAAAGTTTAGAGTAAAAAGGGTTATTTTAAGTTTATCTTTGGGGAATATATACCCCTTCCCAATTCCTTCTTTTTGCTTTAATAAGTACATTTTAATAGTTTGATGAGCTCTTTCAACTATGCCTTGTCCCTGTGGATTGTATGGGATTCCTGTTATATGAGTAATGCCAAATGTTGAGCAAAATTGTTTAAAAGAGGTAGAAGTATAACCAGGGGCATTATCTGTTTTTAACTGTTTTGGAACACCCACAGTGGCAAAATTTTGTAAGCAATGAGCTATAACATCTTTAGTTTTTTCTCCGGCATGAAGGGAGCCCATCAAAAATCCAGAAGAAGTATCAACTGTAACATGCAAATATTTTAATTTTCCAAATTCTGGCAAGTGTGTGACGTCCATCTGCCAAATATGGTTAGGTATCAATCCTCTAGGATTGACTCCAAGATTAACTTGTGGTAAAAAGGTCACACAATTTTGACATTGTTTTATTATTTGTCTAGCTTGTTCCTTAGTTATTTTAAAACGCTTTTGTAAAGTATTAGCATTGACATGGAACTTTTTATGAAAATTTATAGCTTCTTCTAGTGTAGAGAAAATATGTATGTCATGTGTAGTTTTATCTGCTAAATCATTGCCCAAACTAAGGGCTCCAGGCAATCCTGTATGTGCCCTGATATGTCCTATAAAGAATGGATCTTTTCTGTCCCAGATTAGACTTTGTATAGTGGAAAGCAAAGAGAAAACAGTAGAAGAAGGGGAAATCCTACCAGCATCTTCAAGAGATACTATAGCATTAACTACATACTGACTATCAGAAAATAAATTAAATACAGAATCTTTAAACATCACAAAAGCTTGTAAAACTGCATTAAGCTCTACCTTTTGAGCTGATTGTTTGGGTACTAAAAATGTAAAAGTTTGATCAGGGGTAACTACTGCTGCTGTACCATTATTTGACCCATCAGTGAATATATTTGGAGCATTCATGATAGGTGTTTTTCTTGTCATTTTTGGAAAAATTACAGGATGCAATGACCAAAAAGACAATAAAGGATTAGATGGTAAGTGGTTATCAAATGAAACATTAGATTTGCACATGATTATTGCCCAAGTATTTAACTCATTAGCTAACTCATCAATTTGATTCATAGTATATGGAGTAATAATTTTATTGGGAGAAATTCCAAACACTCCCTTTGCTGCTTTTATTCCTTTGAGTATTAATTGTCCTACAGCCTCAGGATACCTAGTAAGAATAGTGTTAGGAGAATAAGATAAATGTATCCATAATAATGGACCTTCTTGCCAAAATACTCCTGTAGGAATATTTTTTGTTGGTAGTACAATAAATAATAAAGGCAAACTTATATCAATTCTATCCAAATGCATATTTTCCATATATGTTTCAATGATTTTTAATGCCTTTCTTGCTTCAGGCGTTAACATTCGGGGTGAATTTGGATCTGATGGACCTTTTAGGATATCAAATAAAGGTCCCAACTCTCCTGTTGGTATACCTAAATAAGGCCTTATCCAATTTATGTCTCCTAATAACTTTTGAAAGTCATTAAGTGATTTGAGTTGATCTACTCGTATTTGAATTTTTGGTGGACGGACCATGGTTGAGGATAATAGAACTCCTAAATAATTAATTGGAAAATTTAATTGTACTTTATCTATTGCTATCTCTAGATTATAATTTTTTAATAAGTTTGTAAGTGTGGCATAACATTCTAGCAATGTGTTTTTATCTTTGTGTGCTAATAATACATCATCCATATAGTGAAATATTTGTAGTTCAGGATTTTGATTTCTAAGTGGCTGGATTACTTTGTTAACATAAATTTGACACATAGTTGGGCTGTTAGCCATCCCTTGAGGGAGTACTTTCCATTCATATCTCTGATCAGGACCTTCATGATTCAGTGCAGGGATAGTAAATGCAAAACGTGGACTATCCTCAGGATGAATTGGAATTGAAAAAAAACAATCTTTAATATCTATAACTAAAACATACCAGGTTTTTGGCAAAGCAGACAATTGAGGAATCCCTGATTGAGCAGGTCCCATAATAACCATCTCATTATTAATGGCTCTTAAATCTTGCAATAATCTCCATTTACCAGATTTCTTTTTGATGACAAAAATGGGAGTATTATGGGGAGATACAGAAGGTTGTATATGTCCTTCTGCTAATTGTTGTTTGACCAGGTCATGGGCTGCTTGTATCTTTTCTTTAGTCAGGGGCCACTGAGGAACCCATACTGGTCTTTCTGATTTCCAAGTAATTTTTATTGTCTCAGTGGCCCTTTCTGAAAATCCAACCCATGTCTGTCTGTTCCTTGATCTATTTGTATTGGTGCTGCTATACCTTGTTCTTGTTTTTCTAATCTTTTTCCTTTCCTAAAACCTTGTCTAGTCATAATAGTGGGTGCATTTTGGTTGATGTTATTTGTTAATGTCAAACCTAATTGATCTAGGACATCTCGTCCCCATAAATTTACGGGAAGATGATCCAATACATATGGCTGTATAGTTCCTTCACATCCTTCAGGATCCTTCCAATCTAATACCATTGCACTTCTATGGGGATTAGTCGCCACTCCTAGGCCTCGAAGCGTTTGAGTGGCTTGTTGTAATGGCCAATGTTTTGGCCATTCTTGACGAGAGATGATGCTAAGGTCTGCACCTGTATCCAGTAGCCCATTAAATTCATGTCCTTGAATATTTAGTTTTAGCATGGGGCGAGAATCTAAATTTAAAGAAAGCATAGCCCAATCTACACCTGTGGAGCCTAATCCCTTGGAACCTCTTTCTACAGTACGACTGGAAAATTTATCATGTAGGCTGGGTATTATTAGTAACTGTGCTATTCTATCTCCTGGTGAAATTACTGATATACCCTTTGGAGAACTGGCTATAATTTTTATTTCACCTTCATAATCGGGATCAATTACCCCAGGACTTATCATAAGTCCTTTTAGAGTAGAAGAGCTGCGTCCCAATAATAAGCCTACTGTTCCTTTGGGAAGAGGTCCTTTCACCCCTGTGGGAATGATTTGAACTCCCATCTCTGGAGTTAGTACTGCTCTGGCGGAGGCGCAGATGTCCAACCCTGCGCTCCCTCTGGTTTGTCTGATGAGGGATCTGATGGACAATGTGTCCTGGGCACTACCCTGATGGGGTTGCTGGGTTCCTCCAGTGCTCCGTATATTTGTGGTTTTGGGCCCCGGAGCATTGGGCCCCCCTGTCCATTTTTTGGCAATGGAGCCCGATGCCTTTCTCCACGATATCGTGGATAAACACCTGGTCCTTGTTCGTTTTTTGATAATGGAGTACCCTCTATGGTGGTTTGAGAACGGCATTCATTAGCCCAATGTCTCCCTCTACGGCATCGTGGGCAAATACCTGGTATTCTACTCCTTTGATACCTAGTTTTGTTAAACCCTCCTCCAATGGGGCAATTCCTTTTAAAATGTCCTGTTTGTTCACAATTGTAGCATGTTCTTGGCCTGGCATCTAAAGCCTGTTTTACTGCAGCTGCCACAATTTGCCCTTGTTCATTAATGTCTCTGGCATCTAAAGCCTGTTTTACTGCAGCTGCCACGACTTGCTCTTGTTCATTAATGTCTCTACATAATTTAATATATGTGTTTAAATCTTCATGTTTCCATGGTCTAATGATATCTCTGCACCAACGATTCGCTTGCTCATAAGCCAGGTGTTTTAGTAATGGCATTGCTTGTTCTGTATTCCCAAAAACTCTGGTAGCTGTTTGAATAAGCCTATCTACAAATTCAGCATAAGGTTCATTAGCTCCTTGTATTACCTTAGATAATTGAACTTGTAAACCTCCATGTCCTTGTAAAGTCTTCCATGCCTTAATTGCATCTGCAGCAATTTGTGCGTATACACCAGGATCATATGCAATTTGTTGCTGCTGATCCTCATAAGGTCCCTTTCCTAACAACATATCTAGATTTCTCTGAGGATAACCAGCTGCTGCATTTCGCCTAGCCGTCTCCTTGCAAAATTCCTCATTGGCAACCTTCCATAACAGGTATTGTCCTCCATTTAGCACAGCTTTACACATATTAGCCCAATCTGCTGGCGTCATGTTCAAGTTGTTAATGGATTCGACCATGCTTACAGTGAAGGGTGCTTGAGGACCATAGGTTGTTACAGCCTCTTTTAGCTGCTTCACTGTTTTGAAATTTAAAACTTGGTAAAATCGCTGCCCTCCTGCCTCAAATACAGGGCATGTTAATATTTGAGATCTTGTCTCAGGATCCCAACTATCAACTGCGGGGGTTGGGGACCTCCCAGCATATGGAGGTGGCCTTGTTAGTTGGACACTTACGTCCTCTGGTGATAGAAAGGTGTTAGTAGCAGTCTCCTGTTGTAACTTTCCCCCTGATGGCTTTTTCTGTTTTACACTTTCTTTCTCTGTCTGACTAGCTTGAGAGGCCTTCTCTTTTACTTGAATCTTTTCCTCTGTCTGACTAACTTGAGAGACCTTCTCTTTTACTTGAATCATTATGTCTTCTCCTTCCTCTACCATTGTCTGAACTGAAGGCTTTGGACTAAGCAAACAAGATATGAACGTCCACAATGGCAATGTGCCAACTGGCAGAGTCCCTGGGCTTTTCTTTTCTATTCTTTTTAAATCTTCACCATGATGGTTCCATTGTGATATATTTAACAACTCCTCCTTAAAAAGCCATGGGCTACATTTTTGTATTGTATCAACGTATGCCCTGATTGTTCTTGATTTTACTGAGATGCCTCCTTCCTCTAACAATTTACTTAACACTCTTTCAGTTTGTTTTTTACTAATTTCTGATCCCGTATTTCTACTATAATACAACCCAACAAGATGACGCCAAACAAAACCGAGACAGAATGAAATAAAAAGGGAACAACAAAAAGTCATTATAGCCTTTCTATCCTCCTGACATGTGCATCCGTCCTTTCTCCCTATCTGTTCCTCAGACGTAAATAGTTTTTCCTCAGATGTGAGTGGTTTTTCTTCCGTCTCACTCATCTCCAGGGACAGGCAACTTAAAACAAAAGTGAAGCAAAATAAAAGAGGAATCTTAAAATGGCTACCCATCCTCTCGTCCTGCCCTCAGGGGCGAGCAGTTTACCTTATCACTTACCCTCAGTCGCTCCCTGGGCGAGCCACCAAATGCCACAGTCTGGCTGGGCACAATCAGGAGCCACTTGTCAAAAGAAACTAACTTTATTTTTAGAACCACACACGCCAAACAAAACAGCCTCTCAGGAAAAGTCCTCAGAGCCTCAACTGCCACCACCGGCTTTCCACAAGCCTCTCTCTCCCACACAAGCTTCTCCCCACCTCCCACAATCCTCCTGCTCTTGAGGCCGATTGGCTGGGTCACGTGGGCGGAGCCAAAAAAGTCCCCCAATGAGCAGCTCCATGGTCTGAAAGGGCAGGGAAACAGCCCAATGAGCATCACTGCAGAGGAGCCAATCAGCTAGATGTTGCTGGGGCCGCTGTGAGCCAATCATCAGCCGGCAGCTGGAAGTTTGCTGGCAGCTGGAAGTTCGCTGGGGCCCCTTCGGCTGTGGCTCTCAGCATTGGAGTGTGCTGATGGAATTGATATAGATTGTAGGCAATCCCGAGTCCTCTTCCCTAAGCCATCACATTTGCCACCTTAATGATATGTTCTATATAAATAAAATAATCAAGAGGATGTGATCAGTATAATGGGAGGAACTTATGGGAGACATGATTTCAGAAAAGTCTCCCTGAGATAGTAATGTTTTAAGTTCAAGCCAAAAGAATGAGAGTGAGTCTCCCAAGCATCAAGAAGAAACAGGAAGAAGAACTGAGATGTGCAAAGATTCAGAGACAAGAAAGTACATCAGGAACATAAATGTAACCAGTGTGGGATAGTAAGATTAGGTGACCCACAAAAGCTCATGTGTGAGACAATTCAAGAAGGTTTAGAAGTGAAATGATTGGGCTATAAGGGGTTATTGCATTAACCCCCTGATAGGAATTAACGTGGTGGTAACAGAAGGAAGGCAGAGTGTGGCTGGAGGAGGTGTGTCCCTGGAGGCATGCCTTTGGGGTTTTTATTTTACCTGATGAGAAGAGGTCTTTCTCTCTGTACTTTTTGATCAATTCCTGAGTTTTTTCTGTCCACCAACTCTCCCACCATGAGGTTCTGCCTTACCTCGAGCCCTGAGGAATGGAGCTGGCTGTCTATGAACCAAGATCTCTGAAACTATGAATTTGAAACTGTAAGCCTCTAAATAAAATTTTTCTCCTTTAAAATTGTTCTTGTTAAGTCTTTTTGTTATGGCAGCAAAAAAATGCTAAGACATAATGGAATGAAAGGAAAGATTGGAATTTGGTGAGGTATGGGGAACATGAGAGAACAGACAGGGTTCTTCTAAGCTGTGGTAATAAATTTTCCGTTTATTCTGTGCATGAATGGTACAACATCGACAGGCTTTAAACCAGGGAGTAGCATAATTTGTTCTGTATTGTGAAAGAATTTTTTTTTATTATTGTGAGAAAAAGGGTTTGATGAGAAGCCAGAAAAGAAATGGCAGATTATATAGGAAATTATTGTAGTGGCATAGATGAATGATGATGGATGCTTAGACATTGGCAGTGGAAAGTGAGGAAGTAAGGATTGGGAAATTATGTTGGAAGTTGAACCTAAAAGACTGGCTAGTGGATTCATTGTGAGAGTGAGGGAAAGAAAAGACTCAAGGATGACTTAATTTTTGGCCTGATCCACTAGGTGGGTATGTCACTCAACTTTCTGTCACTGTGACAGACTACCTGAGAATAATAACTTAAAGGAGTAAAGGTTTATGGTTTCAATGAATGGTCAGCTGAATGCATTATTTTTGGACCTGTGGTGAGAAAACAATCATGCAGGTCTTCAAGGTGGCAGAGCAGAGGGAGGCAGCATTCTGTGTTGCTCTGTGATGCAGATCTCACTAGTTGAAATACTACATCTCTGAGAGTGCTAGAGGACCCCTATACAGCTGCTCTATGCAGAAATCACCAGCACTGTGACCTCACGCAGGGCTCTGAGTCTCAGTGTTCCAGTAAGACACCAGTGTTCGGTGTTCGACCAGAACCCAAAACCCGAAGTTCCAGTCCACGCAAGACTCTGCAAGCGCCTTTGCAGAATCACCTATCAACACATCTGCAGATCACCAGGACTTTGCTCTGCTGCTCCCTCGCAGGTCAATCAGCTGCTACCTACTCACGGCACAACACCATCGCCCGGGCTCCCCCAACCTCACAGACACTCCAGCACTGAAAGCAGACCCCTGCCATCTTGGCTCAACATTCTCTCCATATTAGGTGGGGGCAGTTCCCAGATCGGATCTATAAGGGCCAATGGATTTTCACAGAAATCATCAGCGCTGTGACCACCTGTGTAGAAATCAGAGCCTCTGGGCTCCAGTAAGTGTCTGGACTCCAGACCCTAAGCCTGCAGTTCTAGCTCACACATGGCTCACCAGCGGCTTAGCAGAAACACCTATCAGCACCTCTTCAGTACTCCAGACTGTGCTCCACTCCCACGCATGTCACTTGGATGCTACCTATCCACAGCACAAAGCCATCGCCCAGCTCTCCCCACATCAACAGACACCCTGGAGCTGGAAGCAGATCGACTTCATTTTGGAAAATCTTCCTCACCATTTTGTGTTGGGTATGGCTATCAGATCGGATCGCCATTTGAGCATGTACCTGATTTCAAATTCCTTCTCCCTCCCCAACAGCGTTAACTCCTCACAATGGCCACCCAACACAAGATCAGCTCTCAGTTGGATAGGAGTGCAGAGGAACAGGGCGCTGCCAACCTAGTGTCAGCCTGGGGGTGGGAGGTCCTGCAGTTAGGATCTGATAAGTAAAAGAAGGGAGGATACTAAAGTCTGGAGCATAACAGAGCGATCAGGGAAATCTCCAAGCAAGAGAGGGAGACAATACCAGGGGCTCAAGTTAGATGAGTGGAAACAAACAAACAAAAAGACCAGTGAGGCGCTATTTCTCTGCTGGGACTGGTGGGCAGCACTCCCCGCTTCCAGATGCTCCACACCAGGTCCAGTCTTCACACGCTGGTTACTTACACCATCTTGAGGTCAGAGACATCTACTGGATGAGACAATCCCTCCTACAGGATGAGAAGAGAAAGAAATGGGTCTCTAAGAGTTGTTTTTTTTGTTTGTTTGTTTTGTTTTCTCTTCTTCTTTCTCTTCTACCCTTTGATCCTCTGGCCCTCAAATGCCCAACATATGTAAAACCAAGAACTTTGCATGAAATAGGACTTTGAAGACTGAGTCACCTGAATAATATAATATAGAGGAATTGTATAAGCCCTTTTTTTCTTTTCTTTTTTTTTTCTTTTTTTTATTGGTTGTTCAAAACATTACAAAGCTCTTGACATATCATATTCCATACATTAGATTCAAGTGGGTTATGAACTCCCATTTTTACCCCAAATACAGATTGCAGAATCACATTGGTTACACATCCACCTTTTTACATAATGCCACATTAGTAACTGTTGTATCCTGCTGCCTTTCCTATCCTCTACTATCCCCCCTCCCCTCCCCTCCCATCTTCTCTCTCTACCCCATCTACTGTAATTCATTTCTCTCCTTGTTTTTTTTCCCATTCCCCTCACAACCTCTTATATGTAATTTTGTATAACAATGAGGGTCTCCTTCCATTTCCATGCAATTTCCCTTTTCTCTCCCTTTCCTTCCCACCTCATGTCTCTGTTTAATGTTAATCTTTTCCTCCTGCTCTTCCTCCCTGCTCTGTTCTTAGTTGTTCTCATTATATCAAAGAAGACATTTGGCATTTGTTTTTTTAGGGATTGGCTAGCTTCACTTAGCATAATCTGCTCTAATGCCATCCATTTCCCTGCAAATTCCATGATTTTGTCATTTTTTAGTGCTGGGTAATACTCCATTGTGTATAACTGCCACATTTTTTTTTATCCATTCATCTATTGAAGGGCATCTGGGTTGGTTCTACAGTCTAGCTATTGTGAATTGTGCTGCTATGAACATTGATGTGGGAGTATCCCTGTAGTACACTCTTTTAAGGTCTTCAGGGAATAGTCCGAGAAGGGCAATAGCAGGGTCAAATGGTGGTTCCATTCCCAGCTTTCCCAGGAATCTCCATACTGCTTTCCAAATTGGCCACACCAGTTTGCAGTCCCACCAGCAATGTACAAGTGTACCCTTTTCCCCACATCCTCTCCAGCACTTGTTGTTGTTTGACTTCATAATGGCTGCCAATCTTACTGGAGTGAGATGGTATCTTAGGGTGGTTTTGATTTGCATTTCTCTGACTGCTAGAGATGGTGAGCATTTTTTCATGTATTTGTTGATTGATTCAAGAAATGGTGCTGGGAAAACTGGAAATCCATATGCAACAAAATGAAACTGAATCCCCTTCTCTCGCCATGTACAAAAGTTAACTCAAAATGGATCAAGGAGCTTGATATCAAATCAGAGACACAGCGTCTGATAGAAGAAAAAGTTGGCTCCGATCTACATATTGTGGGGTCGGGCTCCAAATTCCTTAATAGGACACCCATAGCACAAGAGTTAATAACAAGAATCAACAAATGGGACTTACTCAAACTAAAAAGTTTTTTCTCAGCAAGAGAAACAATAAGAGAGATAAATAGGGAGCCTACATCATGGGAACAAATTTTTACTCCTCACACTTCAGATAGAGCCCTAATATGCAGAGTATACAAAGAACACAAAAAATTAAAAAATAAGATAACAAATAACCCAATCAACAAATGGGCCAAGGACCTGAACAGACACTTCTCAGAGGAGGACATACAATCAATCAACAGGTACATGAAAAAATGCTCACCATCTCTTTTCTTTTCTTTTTTCTTTATCTTCTCTCTTTTCTTTCCTTCTTCCTTCCTTCCTTCCTTCCTTTCTTTCTTTCTTTCTTTCTTTCTTTCTTTCTTTCTTCCTTCCTTCCTTCCTTTCTTTCTTTCTTTCTTTCCCTTTTTTCCTCTTTCTTCTTCTTTCACCCTCCAAATTATACTATTTTAACATACTGTATTTTTCTAAAAACATAGGTGTGTTTATTTTATGTACTCTACTATCTTCCCACATAATTGTCTACCCCAAATTACCTCCTATCTATTCTCCTACTACTAATCCTCTTCACTAGACTTCTCCTTCACATTTTCTAAGATATATTAACTCTATACTCTCACATCTTCTCCCCTCAACATTTCATCCTAGGCCTGACCCCCAGTTCATTGTCCACTGCCAGAAACTGTAAACCTTTTTATGAAATTACTGATTATATTTTAAATAATAATTGAGTCCAACATTTCTGGACATTGAGACTAAACTGTAAATGTTTTCATAACAACAATTTGTTCATAGGTGATGTATTGTTGATATTGGGATCTGTTATCATTGTCCTTCCCCACAAAGGTGAGATCTTAGAACCCTACAAGAGCACTATAAATCGATAGGGTAAAAACAATAACACACCAGATCCACAGAGCTGGAAAGGAAGACACATGAGCAATATGAAAAGACAAGGGAAGAAAGTACCACAAACAAATCAAGACAATATAGCATTAGAAGCATTGGCAGCTACAGGAGACAAAAATGACAGAAAAAGATTTCAGGATATGAATGGGTAAAATGTATTAGGATCTCAAAGAAGACATAATGTAACAAATACAGGCAGTGAAAGATCACTTCAACAATGAGCTACATAAACAAATCCAAGAAGCAAAAGATCACCTCAACAGGGAGGTAGAGGTCCTAAAAAAAAAAAAAAAAAAAAAAAAAAAAAACTAAACAGAAATCCTTGAAATGAAAGAAATAATAAACCAAATTAAAAACTAAAAGGAAAGCATCACCAACAGAGTAGACCACTTAGAAGACAGGACATCAGACAATGAAGATCAAATAAATCATCAGGAAAAGAACATAGACCACATAGACTGAAGGTGAAAGGTTGGGAAAAATTATACCACTCACATGGACTGTGGAAGCAAGCCAGAGTTTCCATACTCATATTAAATAAAGTAGACTTCATGCCAAAGTTAATCAAAAGGGATAAAGATGGACTCTATATACTGTTCAAGGGAACTATACAACAACTAGATATAACAATCATATATATATATATATATCTCCCAAACAATGGTGCAGCTATGTTCATCAAACAAACTCTTATCAAGTTCAAGAGTCAAATTGACCACAACACAACAATCTTAGGAGAATTTAACACACCTCTCCTCTCACCACTGGATAGATCTTCCAAACAAAAGTTGAATAAAGAAACTATAGAACTCAATAACACAATCAATAACTTAGACATACTGACATATATAGAATATTTCAACCTGCATCAAGCAGATACACTTTCTTCTCAGCAGCACATGGACTCTTCTCTAAAATATACCATATACTATGTCACAAAGCAACTCTTAGCAAATACAAAAAAGTAGAGATACTACCATGCATTTTATCAGATAATAATGGAATGAAATTGGAAATCAACAACAAAATAAAAAATAAAAATTTTTCATTCACCTGGAGACTAAACAATATTCTACTGAATGAATAATGGGTCACAGAAGACATCAAGAAGGAGATTAAAAATTCTTAAAGGTAAATGAGAACATAGACACAATATATCAAAATCTCTGGGACACTATGAAAGTAGTAATAAGAGGAAAATTGATTGCATAGAGTTCATTCCTTAAAAGAAGAAAAAGTCAACAAATAAATGACCTCATACTACATCTCAAAGCTCTAGAAAAAGAAGAACAAACCAACAGCAAAAGCAGTAGAAGGCAAGAAATAATTAAAATTAGAGGTGAAATCAATGAAATCAAAACAAAAGAAACAATTGAAAAAATTGACAAAACAAAAAGTTGTTTTTTTGAAAAAATAAATAAAATTGTCAGACCCTTAGCCATGATAACAAAGAGGAGGAGAGAGAGAACTCAAATTTCCAGCATACATGATGAAAAACGTAATATCACAACAGACACTACAAAAATACAGAGAATAATTAGAAATTATTTTGAAATCTTATATTCAAATAAAATAGAAGACATTGAAGACATCAACAAATTTATTAAATAATATGATTTGCCAAGATTGACTCAGGAAGATATACACAATTTAAACAGACCAATATCAAGTGAGGAAGTAGAAGAAGCCATCAAAAGCTTACCAACCAAGAAAAGCCCAGGACCGGATGGATACACAGCTGAGTTCTACAAAACCTTTAAAGAAGAACTAATAACAATACTCTACAATTTATTTCAGGAAATTAGAAAAAGGGGCAGTAATTCCAAACTCATTCTATGAGGCCAATATCACCCTCACCCCAAAACCAGGCAAAGATACATCAAAGAAGAAATCTTATTGGTCTAAAGAAATTCTCAATAAAATTCTGGCAAATTGAATACAAAAACATATCGAAAAGATTGTGCACCATGATCAAGTGGGATTCATCCCAGGGATGCAAGTTTGGTTCAACATACGGAAATTAATAAATATAATTAATCACATCAATAGACTTAAAGATAAGAATCATATGATCATCTCAATAGACACAGAAAAAGCATTTGACAAAATGCAGCACCCCTTTATGTTCAAAACACTAGAGAAACTAGGGATAACAGGAACATATCTCAGCATTGTAAAGGCTATCTACGCTAAGCCTCAGGCCAACATCATTCTAAGTGGGGAAAAATTGAAGGCATTCCCTCTAAAATCTGGAACAAGACAGGGATGCCCTCTTTCACCACTTCTATTCAACATAGTTCTTGAAACACTGGCCAGAGCAATTAGACGTATGAAAGAAATCAAAGGGACATGTATAGGAAAAGAAGAACTTAAATTAGCACTATTTGCTGATGATATGATTCTATACCTAGAAGACCCAAAAAACTCCACCATAAAATTTCAAGAATTAGTAAATGAATTCAACAAAGTAGCAGGATATAAAATCAACACCCATAAATCAAAGGCATTTCTGTATATCAGTGACAAAGCCTCTGAGAAGGAAATGAGAAAAAGTACCCCATACACAATAACCTCAAAAAAAGATGATACTTAGGAATCAACATAACAAAAGAGGTGAAAGATTTATACAATGAAAACTACAGAACTCTAAAGAGAGAAATCAAAGGAAACCTTAGAAGATGGAAAGATCTACCTTACTCTTGGATAGGCAGAATTAATATTATCAAAATGATCAAAATAATCAAAAACCAAAAGCACTATACAGATTTAATGCAATTCTGATCAAAATCCCAATGGCATTCCTCATAGAAATAGAAAAAGCAATCATGAAATTCATCTGGAAAAATAAGAGACCCAGAATAGCTAAAACAAACCTTAGCAAGAAGAGTGAAGCAGACAGCATCGCTATACCAGACCTTAAACTTTACTATAAAGCAATAGTAAGCAAAACAGCATGGTATTGGCACCAAAACAGACTGACTGGTCGACCAATGGTACAGAGTAGAGGACACAGAGAATAACCCACAAAATTACAATTATCTTATATTAGACAAAGGTGTCAAAAACATGCACTGGAGAAAAGATAGCATCTTCAACAAATGGTGCTGGGAAAACTGGAAATCCATGTACAACAAAATAAAATTAAACTTCTATCTCTCACCATGCACAAAACTTAACTCAAAATGGATCAAGGACCTAGGAATTAAACAAGAGATCCTGTGTCTAGTAGAAGAAAAAGTAGACCCTAATCTTCATCATGTGGGATTAGGCCCCAACTTCCTTAATAAGACTTCTATAGCACAAGAATTAAAACTAAGAATCAATAAATGGGATGGAATCAAACTAAAAAGTTTCTTCTCAGCAAAAGAAACAATCTGTGAGGTGAACAGAGAGCTTACATCCTGGGAACAAATCTTTACCCCTCACACATCAGATATAGCACTAATCTCTAGGGTATATAAAGAACTCAAAAAGCTAAGCACCAAAAAAACAAATAACCCAATCAACAAATGAGCCAAGGACCTGAACAGACACTTCTCAGAATAGGACATACAATAAATCAACAAATATGTGAAAAAATGCTCATCATCTCTAAGAATCAGAGAAATGCAAATCAAAATTACTTTAAGATATCATCTCACTCCAATCAGAATGGCAGCTATTATGAAGACAAACAACAATAAGTGTTGGCGAGGATGTGGGGAAAAAGGTACACTCATACATTGCTGGTGGGACTGCAAATTGGTGCAGCCTATATGGAAAGCAGTTTGGAGATTCCTTGGAAATCTGGGAATGGAACCACCATTTGACCCAGCTATCCCTCTCCTCGGACTATATCCAAAGGACTTAAAAACAGCATACTACAGGGACACAGACACATCAATGTTTATAGCAGCACAATTCACAATAGCTAAACTGTTGAGCCAACCTAGATGCCCTTCAGTGGAAAAATGGATAAAAAAAATGTGGTATATATACACAGTAGAATTTTACTCAGCATTAAAATGGAATAAAATCATGGCATTTGCAGGTAAATGGATGGCATTGGAGAAGATAATGCTAAGTGAAGTTAGCCAATCCCCAAAAAACAAATGCTGAATGTTTTCTCTGATATAAGGAGGCTGACTCATAGTGGGGTAGGGAGGGGGAGCATAGGAGGAATAGATGAATTCTAGATAGGGAAGAGAGGAGCAAGGGAAAAGAAGGAGGCAGGGGATTAGCAAGGATGGTGGAATGTGATGGACATCATTATCCAAAGTACATGTATGAAGACGTGAATTGGGTGTCAACCTAATTTATATACAAACAGAGATAATAAAAATTGTGGTATATATGTGTAATAAGAATTGTAATCCATAAAAAAATACCCCAAAGTACTTGTATAAAAACATGAATTGGTGTGAACATACTTTATATACAAATATATGAAATATTGTGTTCTATATGTGTAATAAGAATTGTAATGCATCTGCTGTCATGTATTTTAAAAAAAATAAATCATTAAAAAAAGAAAACAATCATGCAGGGGCAGAGGTGTAGTACAGCATGGCTATTCATGTCATAATGGCCAGAAAGCAGAGAGAGAGAGAGAGAGAGAGAGAGAGAGAGAGAGAGAAGGGGAGGGTTCACAGACAAGATATAATCTTCTAGAGCACACCTCCAGGTATGTCTTTCCTTCAACTCTACCTCCTATAGTTTCCACCATCTCTCAATAGTCCATTCCATTATGAATCTATCAATGCATGTACCCACTGTAGAGATTAGAGCTTTCATAATCAAATTACTTCCTAAAATTCCTGCCTCAGGCTCAAGTCTTCAACACCTGAGCCTTTGGGGAACATTGCAGATCCAAATAACAATAGTAGGTATTGGAGACATTTACTGAGTTGTAAACACTGGTTCAAACTGTGCAAAAATCCTACAAGAAGCTTTGGCAATGTCAGTCATTCAGGGAATGGTAGCTGCTAATCCTTTCATGTCAGCTATGAGTACAGAATGCATAATATGTCTCGGTATTTCTAATAGGAGAGTCTTAACTAAGTGGTAGAAACAGACCTAGATTAAAGTTTCCCTTTCTTCAGAAAGCCTTTCATTTCTCCCCCTTCTCAGAAATAAATATGTTCATTAAGCATTTGAATCTTGTCCCTGTTATGGCACATTCCCTATTGAATTTAATTTATTTTGTTGCTTTTCAACTTACCTGCCTTGACTGTGAGTCATTGTGGGATAGAGATAACTTAGTAAGGGATCATAAATTCAGAGCACCTTGTTGTTGTGGTTAAGATGTGAGTTGTCTCCCATCACTCATGTGTCAGACAATACTAGACGGCTCAGAGGTGAAAAGATTAGATTATGAGAGCTTTACCCTAATCAGTGAATTAATCCACTGATAGGGATTAACTGGGCAGTAACTGTAGGCAGGTAGGGTGTGGCTGGTGAAGTAGTTCACTGGGATTGTGACTTTTTTGTCCCCCCCCCCCACACACACACACACTTAAGAAGGGTAAGAAGAGCTCACTCTGCTTCCTGGTTGGTATGTTCTGAGCTGCTTTTCTCTCCACAGCTTTCTGCTTTGATGGTCTGCCTCACTTTGGACCCAGAATTATGGAGTCAAAAGAACATGGACCAAACCTCTACAACTGGGAGTCAAAAATAAACTTTTCCTCTAAACTGTTCTCCCTTGTGTTTTGGTCACAACAACAACAACAAAAATCTGACTAAAATTCTGAATCATAGTTGGTACTCAAAAGTGAATAAATGAATAATTGTGTGGTTGACATGAATAAAATGTCTCAGTCATATGCTTCTCAGCACTTTCCTGTGAGACAATGTTTGGTTTTGATCCTTTAGTTATTAAACATTTGAAAGAAAATGCATATCAGGTCTCAGGTGAGACACTGGAAAACCCTGAAAATCCAGAGAGTATGGTGCTGAAGTGGTGTGAGGATTAACTTTTATAATAAATGGCCTTATGTTTCAGAATTCTATGCAGTTATGAGATCCATCAAGCCTAAGCTCACCTTTATCCTCAGAAATCTTCTTTTATACCTGACAAGGGTTCATAGCTGGGTTTCTTTGTTTTTGTCTGTGGTGTTGCACTGTGGCTATGGGACTTGTCTATGACTTCCTTGTGGCACTTTAAATACTTTCTAAATGGGGTTAGAGAAAAGGTTGAAGTAAGAGATTCTGAGGACAGAGTAGCTAGTAAGTTTTTTCAGCAAGCTTTTTTACCCTGTCCCTTATTATCTATTGGTAGGTGAATTCTTATCTGGTCCCTGTATAGATTCTACTAAGCACAAAAACACCAAATGGCTTTGCACTCTCTCAATGAAATCTTCATTATAGGAAAATAGGTAAAGTAGCATCGCCAGGTCTTTCTCATGCAGGACATTTTTGTGCCTTAGCATCATACCTGTAAAATGAGAGTATGTGACACTCGCATCTTATAGGGATTTCTCAAACTTTATTTTGATCCCAGATATCACCTGGGACGGTGTTAGAGTGTAGCTCTAGAAGGCACCTGCCAATACTCATTTCTAAAAAGCTATTGGCTGATTGATAATGCAAGTAGTTCACAGATCACACCTAGGGTCAAAAGGCTCCAAAAAATAGATCCATATTAAAGATAAAAGTTTGTGAAGAGTCTGATTTTTAATGATGATTTAATTGTTTATCCTATAGATGTACCATAATTTAGTTAATAAATTACATATTGTTGAAAATGTGCCCACCCTTTGGCTTTTTATGAATATCATTCTAATGAAATATCTTGTACATAAATATCTGTCTCTGCTTATGGTTCTTTATTTATTTTTGGATTTGTCACTAGAAGTATAATTGGTTTTCAAAGATACACATTTTAGTATGCCTTTTAGCATACATTCCGCAAATGACAGGCGTTTTCAAATGAACTATTTGATGAAGTTATCCTGTTTAATTTCATCTTTGCAGCTTTTCCTGCTTATAGACCCATGTGACATCCTGACATCATGACATTTTCAATAATGCCTTAAGTAACATTTTCTTCCAGCTATCTGATCATGCCCCAACTTTTTTATGGTAGTTAAATATTTTAAGTGTGGAGTTTGTGAAGACTTATAGCTTTCACTGAAGGCAGAATTTATAACGCATTCCTGGTGCAGAATGCAAATATAGTATGAAGAACATAGATAATATATGGGACCTCAAATCAGACAAAATGACTTTGTATTTTAAGATATGCACCCAACTCAATCAGTTGATTAAACACCATCTAGAACAGCTGGCAGCTGACAGGAATAACTCCTTTTAGAATGACTTAGATTCTCTGGATTCAAAGATACAGAAGAAAAAATGAAGAAAAAAATCCCTTAATTATAGCTTAAAACTTGCAACCAATAATTTGGAGATTCTTTGCTTTTAGGATGTATCTGAATGATGAAGTGTTGATCTACTCCTCCCCATTGCAACTCTGTTTGGTTTATCCTGGTTCCTTTCCTTTTTTGTTATTATAATCATTAACACATTCATCATACAAAATAATGGGTTGCACTGTGATATATCCATACATGCACACATCATATTTTGATCATATCCATCTAACCATCTCCTGTCTTTGCCTCCTCTTTCCTTCCCCTCTGGCATCCTTCCCAGTCCCTAGGAACACCTCTTGTATTTTCAGGGCATCTTTTTAAAATTTATTTTTATTTCTTTTCAGTTTCCAGTATGAATGAGAACATGTGATACTTGTCTTTCTCCGTATGGTTTATTTTACTTAACGTGAAATCCTCCAGTTCCATCCTTTTTCTTGAAAATGACATCCTACTTTAGGGCTGAGTAATATTCGGTTGTGTATGCACACCACATTTTATTTACCAATTACTCAGTGAATGAACACCAAGGCTGAGACGACATTATGAATTGTGCTATTATGAATTGTGCTGCAATAAACATGGGTATGCAGGTAACTCTTTTGTATGCTGACTTCATGTCCTTCAAATATATACCAACTAGTGAGATAGCTGGGTCATAGAGGAATTCTATTTTTAGTTTAGTGAGGAATTTCCGTACCATTTTCCACTGTAACTATACTAATTTATATTTCCACCAATACTGTATGAGTGTTACTTTTTCTCTACATTCTTGCCATTCAAACTGGGCTGAGATGGTAAGTCTTAGCTCATGGCAGTTAGGAAGCAGAAAGAGACAGGGAGGGGTAGTTTTGATTTGTTGTTCCCTGCCTAATGTTATTGGGTATTTTTTTTTTTTCATTTCATTAGTGGTCATTTGTATTTCTTCTCTTGAGAAGTGTCAATTTAGATCTTCTGCCCATTTTTTTTGTAATGCAATTATTCTTTTATTTTATTAGTTCTTTTTAGCTATACATTTTTAGCTATACATGAAATTAAGATTCATTTTGACATGATTTTATAAAAGCATGGAATATATGTTCTAATTTATTCTCCATTAGTATCCTTCTCCCTTTCCTACATTCTACTGACCTTTCTCCTATTTACTTATAGTTTGTTTTTTTAATTGTTGCCTTTTGAGATACATGAAAGTGAGATTCATGTGGTATGTTCTTATATGTACATGGGGAATTTAAGTTAGATTCATTTCACTGTTCTTCCTTATCCTGTCTCTCTTCTCTCCCCGTCCCCCACCCCCCAGTCCATTTCCTCTACTCCACTGATGTGCTATTTCATTTGCCTTTTTTAAATTAGATTACTTGGTGTGTTAGTAAGCCTTTCATCACTATGACAAAACCTGAGATAAACAACTCTGAGGAGGAAAGATTTATTTGCGTAGTTTCCTGAGTTTCATTCCATGGTTGGGTGGCTCCATTATTGTGGGCCTGAGATAAGATAGAGCACCAAGATAAAAGGGTGTGGTGGAGGAAAGCTGTTTAGCTAAGCAAAAAGAGACTGGGAGGGGGAGGAGGGGCCAAGGGAGAGATATAGTCCTCAAGGGCACACCCCAGAGGATCTACTTACTTAAATTAGACCCAACCTATGACAGTTTATACCACCTCCCAATAATCCATTCAGATTCTTAATCTATCAGTAGATCAATCCACTGCTTAAGGCTAGAGTCCTTATGATACAATCACTTCCCAAAATTCCTACCTCTGTGGCTCATGCTTATAATCCCAGTGGCTCAGGAGGCTGAGGCAGGAGGATCAAGAGTTCAAAGCCAGCCTCAGCAATAGCAAGGCACTAAGCAACTCAGTGAGACCCTTTCTCTAAATTAAATGCAAAATAGGATTGGGGATGTGACTCAGTAGCCCCTCAGCTCAATGCCTGGTACAAAAATAAATAAATAAATAAAATTCCTACCTTTGAGCTTTGCTGCATTGGTAACCAAGCCTTTAATCACATATGAGACTTTGGAGGATTTTCTAGATGCAAACCATAACACTTTTTTTTATTGTTCTCTCTATATTCTAGATATTAAATCTCTGTCAGATGAATGGCTAGCAAATATTTTTTTTTCTCATTCTATAGGTTGTCTCTCCTCTGTTGAGTGTTTCTTTTATTGCACAGAAGCTTTTTAGTCTGAGATAATTACATCTGTAAATTTTAGCTTTTCCTTTCTGTGCTTTTGGAGTCCTATACAGAAAAATCATTACCTGTACCAATACCTTGAAGCATTTCACTTAGGTTCCCCTCTAGCAGTTTCAGTTTCAGGTCTTACATAAGGTCTTTGATCCATGTTGAGTTGATTTTTGTACACGGTGACATATAGGGTCAAATCTTCTCTATATGGAAATCCAGTCTTTCCAGCTCCAGTTTTTAAACAAAATCTCTTTTCAATGTGTGTTTTTGTCATTTTGTTACCAATTGGCTGTAGATGTTTGAATTTATTTGTGGGATTTCTATTCGGTTCCACTGACCTATGTGTCTCTCTCAATCACTGGTACTCTAAATTATTAGAAAGCAAAAAAAAAAAAAAAAAAAATTAAAAGTCAAAGGTTAATTTAAAAGTTATAATTCTAGGGAAAGGCTATGTAGTGGCTAGAACTTGTTTGGAACTTGAGAACACATTTAGAGATTCTGTCAGGTGGGCACAGCCGCTCAGGTGCTTGTGATTGAAGAATAGTCTTCCTCTATGGGGAAAGGTCCTCCTCTATGAGTGAGCACGGCTTCAGGAGGGATTCACATGGAGCAGTGAGAAAGGAACGGATACCTACCTATGATTCAAGTAAGACACTTGCATGTATGAATATGCCACAATAAAACTAATTATTTCGTGTAATTAAAATGCACTAATAAAAATCCCACCCCCCCCCAAAAAAAACATACAAAATGAAACAAAATATCAGAAAAGATCTTGTTTGGGATTCAGTATGTCTAGGTAGTAATACCTACACAGTACATAGTATTAGAACCTTACAATTGCTCAAATGAATATAAATGGAAATATTTTATAAGCTGAAATATTATACATAGAAGTATCACCATTATATTATCTTGAACTAAAATAGAGACAGAAAAATCATGTGATGCCAGCACATCACTTATGTATTAGTTCCATTAAATGTCCACCTTATTCCTCCCGTGGGAAGCACCCACTCTTTATTCCCCTTCACTCCAAAACCCACCACAGATTTCTTTTCCTTTAAGATTTCATAGGTCTCGTTTCTTGCTGATTGTACTTTATCATAATTTATATAGCATCGTTTTCTGCTTCCTCCTTGTCCTATGCACTTTTAGAGTTTTTTTTGTTTTATGAGCTGAATTCTGTTCACTTAAATTTTATATCAGATTCTCAGAATGTGACTGTATTTGAAGATAGGGTTTTAAAGTTGTGAGTATGCAAAATGTGGCATATATACACAATGGAATATTACTCAGCAATAAAACAGAATAAAATCATGGCATTTGCAGGTAAATGAATAGCGTTGGAGAAGAAAATGCTAAGTGAAGTTAGCCAATTCCCCCCAAAAACAAATGTAGAATGTTTTCTCTGATATAAGGAGGCTGATTCATAGTTGGGTAGGAAGGGGGAGCATGGGAGGAATAGATGAACTCTAGATAGGGCAGAGGGGCCGGAGGGGAAAGGAGAGGGCAGGGGTTAGCAAGGATGGTGGAATGTGATGGACATCATTATCCAAAGTACATGCATGAAGACATGAATTGGTGTAAACATACTTTATATACAACCAGAGATATGAAAAATTGTGCTCTATACGTGTAGTAAGAATTATAATGCATTCTGCTGTCATTTATTTTTAAAAACTCAATTAAAAATTTTTTTAAATAAAAAATAAAATTGTGAGTAAGATGAAAATGAAGCTTTTAGGGTGTTTTCCTAATCCACTCTATTTTCTTTATAGGAAGAGGAAAATTGGACCCACCAAGAGAAACTGGTATGTGCACACCCCAGAGAAAATACCATGTGAGGACACAATGAGAAAGAAGGTAGTTATCTGCAAGCCATGAGAGACTCAGAAGAAACCAGTCCTTGACCTCAAGAAAAGTGAGAAATTAATTTCTTTTGTTTAATCCACCTCATCTATGATAATTGGTTATGGGAACTCTAGCAAAATAAAACATCTTCCTTCATAATTAGATTGCAATTTCCTTGAATGGATTTCCAATATATATATATATCTGGTGCTTACTTCATATTATGTCTTGAATACTTTATATATATATGGTGCTTACTTCATATTATATCTTGAATATTTTCAGTACAGGGAAATTTTGTGATCAGATGGAGAATAAAGCACTCAATCCTGATCAATGTATTTATTAGAATAGCTGGTAATAAGTAGGTTTCACATTTGTGTCTTTCTTGATCCAGGCATTTTGAGAAAAAGTCCTATCCTTCAATAATTTCGAACATTCTTTTAGATGAGAAAAAAATGCATTCATAGGGAATTCAATATAGATTGCCTAGTTTGACCACGTGAACAACATTCTGAGATGGGCAAGGTAGATGTTAAATACACTGTTTTACAGAAGTAGTCTAAGGCTCAAATAAGATAGTTAGGAAATTGCTTGCATGTGATCCAGCTCTTCCTATTCCAGCTTTAGTTTTATTCCTTTCCATAATATCCTTGCCAAGGACAATTAAATTTTAAGAAAAAAAAATCCTCACAATATAAGGAGTTAGAATACTTAGATTTTAGAAATAGATCTACTTCCTTCATGAACTTAATCTCATTCATTCACTCATTCAACTTAATTTTGTTAATAGCCTATGATGTAAAATGTATTGGGCAAATAATAGTTAACTGGAGACTCTGCTTTTTTGTTTGTTAAAGGCAAAAATGATATCCCGTTTTGCATACCTGTCAAGGAAGTTTTGAAGATAAAGATAAGGAAGCAAGTTTATTCCATTCAGAAGAAGGGTTTTCCTTTTCATAGTTAAGATCCATTTTGGCAACATGAGTACAGGTTGTGGATCCTTTGTCCTGTATAAAGCTACTTCTGAAGAGCCATTGGGCATAGAAATGTGATGACATATTTCATTTTAAACAGAGTATCCGAGATAGAGGGTGGTATTTGTGTTAGACCCTAAGCCTCTGGGAAAAATAAGGACTATATTTCTAAGATAATCATTGGAGAGGAAGTAGGTCCATGCAGAAAGAATCTGTTTCCCCCTCTATGTTCATCATAAATCTCTTTATCTTTGGGGGACCAAACTGGTCATGTAATAAAACAAAAGGTCCCAGACATGGGCTAATGCAGATTATAAATTAAAAAATTAAGTTCTAGCACTTCCCCTCAGGGTGCATAACATGATTCCCATTGTATGGGAAGAAAATAGTAGAACTTCTATGATATTTTAATATAGCTCAACATTATTTTTTATCTTTTATATCTGACATATGAATATATATGTAAAATAAATAAATAAGCATTTACATGTAGGGCATATATACTCAAAATGTGATTATTGTTAAGAGTTTGTAGTCCTCAAAAACACAGAGTTCGTTGGCAGAGTGGGGAAACCATTTTTGGATCTACTATTTTCTAAATTCACCAATTATTATGTGTGTGATCTTCCAAAACATTTAGCATTTCTAACTCTGACTTCTCAATAAAATGAGTATGATATTTGGAATATTATGCCTCATATAATTGAGAACAAATAAAATAATTTTATTTTTTTTACCCAACACAAGAAAACATTCCATGTCTATGCCCCCTAAATGATTTAATTTATATATGATAATTGATATAAAGCACTTCCTAAATTCTAAAGCATCATACGGTAGTTTCTGCCTGAGTCCTATTTCAAGTTCTTAGTACTCTCGTTTTCTCTGAGAAACACATGCACATATGCACACACTGAAATTTAGCCTCTCCTTGGAATTCCCATTCACTATACTCATACTTGTTGTTGGAGTGTCATTGGTTCATATAATATATGAATGAACAGTATACAAAGTCCAAAAAACACAAATATTATTTTAAAATAAACCATATACTTACTTTGTGGTACATGATAAACTTAAGAACAATATTTAGAGCTCTTATTTATTTTTTAAAAATCAAAATTATTAAACTGGTTTAATGTATCCAAGTGAATTTGGGAAATGTTAAATTTTTGTACATACTCATTTATGTCTCTAAACCATGAGAACAGAACTTCCTTAATTTAAGAGATGTTATTATTTAATTTATTAATATCCTCTTGGGGTGGGAAGCATTTTATTCTTCTACAGTGAGAGATCAAGGGTTTTTATCAATTATGCAGACACAGAGCTCTTACAGTTTCAGTTCTAAGGTTAAAAATAAATGGAGCAATGCATAAACTTACCAGTCTGCATCATAACAATGTACTCTCTTTCCCAGTGGGCACACAATTCTTAATTGCTTTGAGCTCACAACTGATTCAAAGAGAATACCAAATCAGATTCTGTGCTTTCACCAAACAGAAAATAAATCTGTCATCACCTGAAAGCAATTCCAAATAGAGAATAACTTGCGGGTTATGTGCAAGTCAAAAACAAATGTAAAATCTCCAAATCAGAAAAGAGTTGAAAAACACGCAGAGAGAAAAAGAGAGTCAGCAAGGTTAAAAGTTACTTTCCTGTTTAAAATTCACTCTGGAGCCAAGAAGAGGTGTGCCTGAGATAAACATCCCAGGAGGTACTCATCTCAAGCCCCTCAGTTTAGTTAGTCTGTCAGTTTAGTTCACTTAGGTATCGAGTGTGGAACAGCCTCTGCAACTGCTAAAGCATCATTTTAACAAAGTTAAAAACATGATCCCATCCAAAACCAAATGCACATATCAAAGATTTTAATCAACCCTTTAGAGAACCAGTAAAAATGGTAAGACCAGATCAAAGTGCATTTACAGACAATTCAGCAAAGAATTGTTGGGATGAGATTTCTGGATTAGATACAAAACTCTGTCCTATAGAGCAAAGAAAAGGACCTTTGGATTTACCTTTTACACAGAAAGAGATTTGTTTCTTACTAGACAAAAATTTCACAAGCTAGTGTGTTAGATCACTGTCTGAAAATTTAATTTAACAGAATTCAAATAAAGCAAGTTCCATTTTAAGTAACTGAGATCTGTGCCCATGATAATAGCAATTTGATGAAGAGGATTCAGCTCTTACTTGAATTAGTCAAGGAATATGTGGCTAGATAGAGGTTATAATGTATACACCCTTTTAGTTCATCCAAAGCCACCCCAAACAAAATAGCTAAGGGGTTGAGGTGAAGAACTATAGCTATATCATGAGAACACTCTCCTGAATTCTTTTTCTTGGCTATATTTCATAAAACAGATAATGAATCACAGAGGACTGCCTGGCAAAAGGGCAAAAAGTGGATTGAGCAAAAGGGAGACCCTGACAATTGTCTGCAGCCACAATGTGAGGTCCCTTTTCCATCCTTGCAAATAGTAATTCCTTTCTCTTGCTTAATTGACAAGTAGATTAATTGACAGGTTCATTGGCTTACAGAAAATCCACAGAAGGAAAGACAAATCTACATGGACTGAAGGGGAAGATAGAGGTCATATTGTGAAATGAGATTCTGATAGATGCTGCTCAGGGACCATGAATAGACAGCTCTAGTGAAGGGATTATTATTCTGTCCTAATCACATCTGTGTTTAGGTCATGTCTCTCAGTTCCAGTAACAGCAGTAATTTCCCCTGGTTTTAAATATGATTGTATACATATTTTTGTAAATTTGCTATTACCATCAGTCACTGTGGTCCAATCCCTTTTCACCAAACATACAATCATTGTGAACTACCCCTGAATCTCAAGTGTTTCTCGTGATAGAACATGGTATTTTTAAAGTTTTGATTTTAAGCTTCACATCTTCCATAAATTGCCATGTCATCGTTCAATTTAATTGCCTGTAACAACGAAAGCGGTCCTCAATGATACATGAATCAGCATTGTCATACCAGGGCATGAGGGAGAGGTATAAATAATCAAGTGAAGTTGGCACATAGATCCAGAAATTTTAGCAGGAAAAAAATGATTTAAAGTGAATAGTTAATCTTTGAGAGTCAGGAGTTCAAAGGATAGAAAATGCCAGAAGGATGTACTGTTTTCTGATCTCCCTTTTGTGGGTAATTTGAAGCCTAGAGTAATAGGCATCAACTGGGATCTCCAAATCCTGAGCTTAGGTCCAATAGCAGATGAGGTTGCCAACTTGCATACTGTGCAAATGCTATTGCATTTGGAACCGGGGAGTTGGAAGTTCTAACAATGTGTAGAAAGGGACAGAATACATATTAACAAGAATTTGCAATGAGGCTTGTTTAAATATTTTCAGCATAAGTTTGATAACTTCTCCTTCACTGAAAAAAAAATAGCTATGATAAATAGGATGCAGCTATAAGTCTTAAGCAGAGGTCAAATAAATATGATAACAAGGCTCTAGATCTCTTCTGGTCCCCAATGCTACTATTGATTTCTGATTCCAGACACCTTACTATTGGGGTAATGGTGATACTTATTTGATAGCTATCTGCTAACTGTGGGGTGAATGTGACTAAGGGACATAGATAAATTGCAGTAGAATGTCCAAATAGTTGACAAAATTAGAAAGGCCTTCAATCATATCACAGGATCCAGCTTATGATGCCACGGAGTGGATGTACTACTATAGGAGGAGGCAATGTGGACCAGCACCTGCACTGAGGATGTTGATCACAGGGGGCTGGCTCTTTTGAGCTTCTGGCATGATGACTTGTGACAAACCAGCTTTAAGGGCCAAGAAGGCAGCTGGCAGCCCAGATTGTGTGCTCTACATTGCTAAAAACAAAAATTCCCAAAAGGGGTCGCTATTAAGCTATGATTTGGCAGAATGGTATTTCTCAGATCTTTTATGTGAACAGGCTTTGAGAAGAGAATAGGTGAGAGACAAGTGGGTATCTGAGGGCTTCCCACAGCCTTCCCTGGGGACTCTGAGGTAGGAAAGCCTGTGTGCGAATGAGAGTGTTCAGGGGGCAAAAAAGACTTGTGTTTAGTTCACACTCTTTCTTAAATTAAATCCTATTCAAAATAAGGTTGGTGATTGTGCCTGGTTCAGTGGAGTGTCTATGAAAAGACCTGTATTCAGATTCCCTTATACTAATTATCAAGTGTAGAATCTTCCCTGGTGAAGGTAATCAAACAAGCCTGTATACCTCCTGGGATACTGGAAATATTCAACTGAGTTTACTGATGAGATTATCCGACTCAGTAAATAGTTTATCAAGTGGCATAGAATTATGAAAGGATTACTATTATTCTACTATCAACTCATTCATTCAACTAATACTGAGTATCTCCTGTATGTGAAAGAGTAAATAAGGTAATTCCTGTCCCAAAGAAGTTAATTATATGAATTTCCTTGTATTTATATACCTTCCAAATTCTTTCACATCCAAATAATTGGCAAACCCCATTCATTATAAAATTTTTAAGTTCAAAACTTAAAATGTGTGGCAAAAGTTCAGCAACCATTAATAAATTATGTCGCACATTTTAATTTGTTACAATCAAAACAAATCTTATCAAGAGTAAACCAAAGAAATGCACTCTCAGTAGTTATTTTAAGATGTCATAAATAACCCATCAAACACTAGGAGCTGCCAACATTATTAACTTGGGCCCTTGGTCAGCACTGGGGAAAGTGCAGAGGTAATTGCAAGAAATTGAAAACTAGTACTTTGATTCAGAGTCAGCTTCTGGGAACAACTGGAGTCTTGAACGAAGGACAATCTTGGACTATGTATTTGAACAAATGACACCCCCATGAGCAACAATTTTGTAAATCACTCTTAGACAAAATTGCAATGTGATGTATGGAAATCACCCCTAGTTCTATCTCACTCTTGGATTGTGGAACCAGGGGAGGCATGGAAAGTCAACTGCCCTCTTCACTGGCTTGTCAAATCTCTGTATTTATTCATCCAGGCTTTCTGCTATTTGGAACTGTGAGAGGCAATAGGAACACAGGATTGTCTTTAGTTCTTAGATTGGGCAGATACTTCTGACAAAGAAAAAAAAAACATACTCTTTACTTGAAGCAGTGCCTATTAGCACCTCCTTTTCCTCTTAGGGCTTCTCTCACTAAAAGCATTGCTCTCCTTACCTGTGATCTGTGGAAACTGAGGAGGCAATGGAGCAGTCACCGGTACCTCTTCAAATGCTCACCTATTTTACTCATGGGAATGAGGGGAGCTATAAAGTATAAACACTTCTTGTTGACTTTCCCTGAGAATTAATACTATCCTATGGTTAGCAAGGTTAGGTGGCAAGGTCTTCGTGAGTGAAATATTTCCTTGTGCTAATGACCAGAATGCACCATCATAACATGAACAAAGCATGGAATTCGACATCAGACACATTTTAGGTTACGTTTTTTTTTTTTTTTGAATCTGCTCTACTTCCTGTTTCCAATGCATCTATTTAATGCCATTGTGGTCTTTGTGAAAATACTTATCTAAAACTTGAGTTTCAGAATCTGTGAAGTGGTAATAACAATGACTATACTGTGGATGTGTTAAAAGTGAGATCCTTTGAAAATAGAATACTGTCACCCCCTGGCACAATTCATCCTTCACAGTCCAACCAGGGATCACCTTCAAGTCTACCAAGTGATCCTATACTGCTCTCATGGTTAAAGGCTAACTATTGCATGATTTGTTACTTCTCCAGCTTTACTCACACAGTTATCCAGCTATTTTTAATTGAATTCTCCAAAATGCTTTTTCAAGTGCTTTCAGGTTAATACCATGCCAGTTCCTGCCCCAATCCTATCTTATTATTTATTTATTTATTACAGACATACATACATGACGATAGTGGAATGCATTACACTCATTATTACCTACTTACAGCACAAGTTTTCATAACCCTGTATGTAAAGTATGTTCCTATCTTTTCACTACATTTGTCTCCATCCTTCTGACTTTACCAGCTTTTCTCAGAGCTCTCCTTTGACTATGGTAAGTCTGGTTAGGTGCTCCCTTCAAAGGTATTCTTCCCAATTCACAGCACTAACTGTTCTCATCACAAATGCCTATGATTTGACTGTCATCACCTAATTACCTAGACTACAAGTTCCACAGAGTCAGACATAATAGTGATCAGTGTTATCTATTAAAAATTCCAGTTTTTCCAGCTGGAACCATGGAGAGTGCCAAAGAGAAGAAAAAGAAGGTTCCTGCTGTGCCAAATACCCTTAAGAAAAAGTGAAGGAATTACGCAGAGCTGAAGGCAAAGTGCTTGGGGAAGAAGAATGCCCACAAGATGCTTTGAAAGGCAAAGAGGAGGCTTATCTATGAAAAAGCCAAGCATTACTACAAGGAATACAGGCAAATGTACAGAATGTAGGTTTGAATGACCAAGGTGGCAAGAAAAGCTGGCAACTTCTATGTACCCGCAGAACTCAAATTGGCATTTGTCATCAAGGTCAGAGGTATCGATGGTGTGAGCCCAAAAGTTTGTAAGATGTTACAACTTCTTTGCCTTCGCCAGATCTTCAATGGCACCTTCATTAAACTCAACAAGGCTTCAATAAATATGCTGAGGATCGTGGAGCCATATATTGCATGGGGGTACCCAAACCTGAAATCACTGAATGAACTAATAAGTATGGATATGGCAAAAACAATAAGAAGCAAATTGCATTGATAGATAACGCTTTGATTATTCGATTTCATGGTAAATATGGAATCACCTGCATGGAGGATCTGATTCATGAGGTCTACACTGTTAAAAAATGCTTCAAAGAAGCAAATAACACTACGGTCCTTTAAATTTACCAAGAGGTAGAATGAAGAAAAAGACCACCCATTTTGTTAAAGATAGAGATGCTGGTAACAGGGAAGACCAGATTGACAGGCGTATTAGAAAGATGAAGTAAGGTATCTACCATGGTATTTTTGTAAACTTGTCAGTTAATAAAACAGTACCTGCTCTCAATGTAAACAACAACAACAAACAAACAACAACAACAAAACACCCCGCAATTCCAGTTGTCCTTCCAAATACTCAGGAAGATTGGACTTCTTCCAACTTGGAACATAGTTATCATTACATCTCTTGCTCTGAGCCATAAGTTACAGACAGACAAGATATGGTCATTTTGGATAGAAACTTCAACATCGGATGCCCTTGCTCAATTCTTTTTGAACCACTGGAATGGTCATGGCAATGTAGTTCGAGATGGTGCCTTCATCAGTTCAGGTCCCTGAGTGAATACAGTAAGCATAACCTGCCTTCTGCCCTACACTGGACTCTGTGAGAAATAAGTTTAGGTGTGTGATAAACCCAGAGAGATTTGGTGTTGCATAATATTGTCTGTCCTGGTTACTATAGCTGTCATCTTTTCTATTCTTCATCATCACATTCTTGAGTCCTGGTAAGCCATCTGAAATAAGTAGACATTCAATAAATATTTAAGGACTGAATGGAATAGCATAAAATATACGACAGCTGCTGACTTCTTCCTCTCCCCCTTCCCTGCCTTCTCTGCTTCTTGTTATATGAGCCTCCTTCCACAAACTCCTCTCTTAGATTCTGTGAACATCTCCAATGAAGTTTTCCAAATAAATCATCCACTGGACCCTGATTGTCCACTCAGAGTCCCATTCTTAATTCCATTCCTAACACTGTTTCCAGGCACCATGTCTCACCTCAGGCAATAACTGGTTCTATAATACCCCAGAGGACAGAGCTAGGGACAATGAGGGGAAGTTATGGGGAAACTGGGTGTATTTCCTCTACATGACAGCTATATGAGAAGTGTCTAACAATAAAGCTGAAAGCTACAGAAGAGGCTTAATGAGCGGTAGTTATGGGGGTTCTTATAGTGCTGGAGGGAACAGAGACTCTGTTACCAAGAAGACATATGCCAGCTCACACTCATTACAACAGTTGTTCTCTCACTGCTTATCTCCTAAGCTCTTGTTCATTCCACTCTTTTCTTTTGATTATTTGTTTTGTTTTGTTTCACTTTTGGTCCTGGGGAATCAAACCCAGGGTCTCACATATGCTAGTCAAGCACTCTACCACCAGCTATATATGTTCGTCTTTTTTAAACAAATTAGAGACATGGTCTCATGAAATTGCTAGGGCTGGCCTCACACTTGTGATCCTCCTGCTTCAGACTCCTAAATAGCTGGGATTTCAGGAGTGTACCACCACACCTAGCATAGAACTCCTCCTTAAGGGTTGAATCTAAAGTCCAACTTTTCTATTGGGTCCATAAAAATGACTTCGGTTCCTATTTAATCTCCATTTTAAACTTCTGAAACTCCAGGATCACTGCTTTTATGTATCGTCATCTACTTCATGCAGATGTTGCTCACTGTCTCACTCATAGATTTGTTTCCTTCAGCACTATGTTTCTGACAAGCAGGGCAACATCATAGTGTCTTCCATAGTGTCTTCTGGATGGTAGGGGTCTTAGGCCAAGCTGTCCATCTTAGCATCTTGACTGACAGGGAAGTTGCGTATTTTCAGAGGTGGTTCATAGGGACACATAGCTGAGAAAAAAAAAAAAAAACAGCCTGGGAGGCATTGTAGTGAGAACAAGAACTAGACTGTTGGACAGTCTGGAAAGCTAATATCTAGTGGAAAATTGAGGTTAAGACTAAGACTGTAAGCTGAAATGCAGCCTGTCTTGGGTTTTGTCACAATCTGTATGGTAGTTGTCAAGTTTGTTAAGCTCTCTAAGTAACAGTTTCTTCATAATAAAATCGGGAAACTAATCAGAATACTTTAAAAGGTCGTTTTACACATTAAAAAGATGGTGCGCCATGATCAAGTGGGTTTCATCCTAGGGATGCAAGGTTGGTTCAAAATACATAGATAAATAAATGTAATTCACCACATAAATAGATATAAAGATAGACACAGAAAAAGCAATTGCCAAAGTACAATACCCATTCATGTTTTAAACTCGAGAAAAAACTAGGGATAGAAGGAACTGACCTCAAAATTGTAAAGTGTATATATATAAGCCCAAGGCCAACATTTTTTGCAATGGAAATAAATGAAAAGCGTTTCCTTTAAAAAAAGGAACAAGATGAGAATGCCCACTTTCACCATTCCTATTCAACATAGTCCTTGACACTCTAGCCACAGCAATTAGGCAAGAGAAGGAAATTAAAGGGATACAAATGGAAAAATAAGAGCTCAAATTTTATCTCTGTTTGCTGATGGCATTCTATGTTTAGAAGACCCCCCCAAAAAATCCCACCGGAAGACTTCTAGAACTCATAAATGAATTCAGCAAGTGTTAATGATTGGATTTGAATTGACCCCTACAAAAACTCCCAATGTGGGATAATACAACAAGGTTTAGAGGAGAAATGACAAGGCCCCCAAAACTTAATCCAATCAGTGAACTGATTCCCCTGATGGGATTAACTGGGTGGTAACTGAAGGCGGTAGGATATGGCTGGAGGAGGTGGGTCATTGGGGTTTGGCTGGGGTGTATATATTTTCTGTCTAGCAAGTGGAGTCTTTCTCTCTGCTTTATGATCATGTCCTGAGCGGCTTCATTCTGCCATATTCTCCTGCATGATGTTCTGCCTCACCTTGAGCCCCTGAGAATGGAGCTGGCTGTCTATGAACTAAGACCTCTGAAACCGTGAGCCCCCAAGTAAACTTTTCCTCCTTAAAATTGTTCTTGTCAGGTCTTTTAGTCACAGCAGCAAAAAAAAAGCTGACTAAGATAGCAAAGTAGCCGGACTCAAAATTAACACCCATAAATCAATCGTGTTCCTATACTCCAATGATGAATCCACTGAAAAATGAATGAGGAAAACTACCCCATTTACAATAGGCTCAAAAAATATACTTGGGAATCCATCTAACAAAAGAGGTGAAGGACCTCTACCACAAAATCTATAGAACACTAAAGAAAGAAATTGTAGAAGACCTTAGAAGATGAAAAGACCTCCCATATTCTAGGATAGGTAGAATTAATATTGTCAAAATGTCCTTACTACAAAAAGCACTCTACAGATTCAATGCAATTCCCATCAGAATCCAAGGATGTTTTTCACAGAAATAGAAAATCAGTCATGAAATTCATTCGGAAAAACAAGAGGCTCAGAATAGACAAAGCAATCTTTAGTGAGAAAAGTGAAACATGGGGCATCACAAAATACTGGACTTCAAATTATTTTGCAGAGCTACAGTAAATAACAAACAAACAAACAAACAAAAACAGCATTATATTGGCTCCCAAAACAGGCAAAAATACCAATGGAATTGATTAGAAGAAACAGAGACAAACCTATATAAATACAGTACCTATACTAAAGGTACCAAAAGCATATGTTGGAGAAAAGATAGTCTTTTTAAAAAAAATGGTGCTGGGAAAACTGGAAAGCCACAGTTTTAGTAGAATAAAATTTAACCCTAACCTCTTCCCTTGCACAAAACTCAACTCAAAGACCTTGGAATGAGACTAGAAACCCTGAACCTACTAGAAGAAAACAAAGGCTTAACACTCCAACAGACTCCTAAAACACAAGAAGTAAAATTAAAAAAAAAATAAAAGAGATGGCATCAAATTTAAAAAGTCTTCTTCAAAATAACATAGAAACAATCAAGAGCATGAAAAGAGAGCTTACAGAATGGGAGAAAATCTTTACCACATGTTCAGATAGAGCATTAATCTCCAGGATATGTAAAGAACTCAAAAATCTTAATGCCAAAATAATAATAATAATAATTAATAATAATAATAATAATAATAATGCAGTCAATAAATGGGCAAAGGAAGTAAAAAGAGAAAAAATGTTCAGCATCTCCAGCAATTAGAGAAATGCAAATTAAAGCTACACTGAGATTTCATCTCATTCCAGCCAGAATGGTGTTTATCAAGAATACAAGTAACAACAAATGTTGGAAAGATGTGAGGAAAAGGCTATACTCATATATTATTGGTGGGACAGCAAATTGGTACAACCATTCTGGAAAGCAATGTGGAGAGTCCTCAGAGAACTAGGAATGGAACTATCATTTGACCCTGCTATCCCACTCCTTATATGTACCTAAAGTACTTAAAATCAGCATAATACAGTAATGCAGCCACATAAATCTTTATAGCAGCAAGATTCACAATAGTTAAGATATGGAGCTAATCTAGGTGCCCTTCAACAGATGAATGGATTAAAAATATGCTATATATACACAATGAAGTATTACTCAGCCATAAAGAAGAATGACTCTATGGCCTTTGCCAGTAAATGAATGAAACTGGAGACTATAATCCAGTCCCAAAAGTTCAAAGATCATTTTTTTTGATATGCAGAAGCTAGTCCAAAATAAGGATGGGGAGATTAAAAAAATAATAATAGAAGAAGAACAGAAGAAAGATCAGTGAAGTAGACAAAGGGAATGAAGGGAAGAAGGAGAGTCGCAATAGGGAAAGACAGTTTAATTAATCGAATCTAACTTTCCTATGTACACATACGAATATACCATAGTGAATCTCACCATCATGTACATCTGCAAGACAGTAATTAAAGTGTGTGTGTATATGTGTGTGTGTGTGTGTGCGTATGTAAATAGCAGAAAGATCAGCAGAGTAGAATGAAGAAAAAAGGGGGTGGAAGAAAGGGAGGGGAATGGGAAGTACTGGGACAGAATTAGAATAAGTTATTTTCAATACTTTTATAATTATGTCAAAATGAATTTTATTATCATGTATAACTAAAAAGAACTACTAAAAATAAATAAAATATTTTTAAAAGGTCATTTTAAAGATTAAATATGATAATATACGCAAATGCCTAGCACATTTTAGGAAATATTCAATAAATCTCAGTTATTTTATTTTACATTAGCGATATCATTTAAGAATGGATATCAATTTGGATATGTTTTATCAATAATAATATTAATAGTATAAGAAAAGGAGAAAAGCTTGACCACAATCTGAGAAAAAACTCCTGCAAGGTTCCAAACTAGAACAATTCTGGCTTCTCTACCCAATTGCCATAGTGATAAGCATGATAAAACATTTTCGAGTAAGACCCGATGAAGGCAGGAGGTGGAGTCACTTTTTCACGTTATTGAAAGTGCAGATTTCCAGGCCACATCAAATCTATTGAATCAGAACTTCCAGGCCTTCGGTATAGAATTTGCATTGTCAATAATATACTATCATTTGTCTGCACACCGGTAGTCATCTTTTCATTGCTGTGACCAAATATATGAGAAAAAAAAAAATCAGCTTAAACAGGAAAGGTTTATTTGACTGATGGTTTCAGAGGTTTTACTTCATGGTCAGCTGGGAGCTGGGCCCATTGTTTCTGTATCTATGGTGAGGCAATACATCATGGAAGAACCCTTTCAGGGCACACCCCCAGTGATCTATTTTCTCTAACTATGTCCCACCTCCTGCAGGTTCCAACACCTCCCAAAAGTTCATTAATTTCTGAAGTCATCAATCCACGAATCCATTGTCAGAGCTTCACGGTCCAATCATTTCCCCAAACCCCTTTTCTCTTAACATTAGAGATAGAACCTTCAACACCTGAGCCTTAGGGGACATCCCGGATCCAAACTAGAAGACACACTAATGTTTGACAAAGAATGATAAAGGAGGTATTCAAAAGAATGTTTGATAATTAATTCATCCAAACCAGATTTCAGCTCAGTCTCTGGCTCAGTCATTGGCAAGAGCAGAATGGAAAGTTGCGCCAGCTCTCTAAGATTATTTTAATCAATTATGTAATACTTCCCTGGTAGAGGAGCAGTTTCCTCCAGACACCTCTGCTGTGTGCCATGCATGCAAGCACTGCATGTGTTAGATTGTAACATCTGCAGACCTGATACAGCATTTAATTATTTAAGGGCACGCTCTGCTGTCTCATTCCTATGGCAAATGGCCATTCCAAAGCCACATGCACTTGGTCTGCACAATCAGAACACCTGCACTGGGGAGCCAGGCCTGGGCTCCATGGAACAGGTCCAAAGGAGAGACCAGTTTCCAACATTACAAATCCTGGTTCCTTCAATACAGGAACCAGTCAGTCAAAACAAATCCTGAAATCCTTTGTCACTATATATTACATAATATTCCTTCTTGAGGCTGTTTTCACCTTTATTATATTAGGCTATTTTTTAAGGAGATTTATCTTGCGGTGAGTCTTAATAGGATATACTTGGTGCTGTTTCCATATTGATCTTATGTAAAGAATAGCTCATTAGACGGTTAGTAATGACTTGTCTATGGGAAGAATAAGAAAAAAAAATAAACAAAGAACTCATAATGGAGAAAAAGTTACTGCTTATGAAGTCTATCTGGACAGAATGAAAATTAGGAGGAAAAAATCTAAGCAAGGCCTACTTTCTGGAAAATATGTTCTTACAAACATTGCTAACTTTGCAGTGTTCCCAGCTTAATTACTGGATTTGCATTCCAGAGTACGTTTACTATTGTGCTACATTTGAGAATCATATAGAGTAAAATCTCAAGCAGAATATTCAATTCCGCACTGCGTTTCAGAGAGAGGGAGTAGGAATCAAATCATAAGACAAAGCACGCATAAAGAATTTTATTTTTTAGGACAATGAACTAGTTACGCTTGCTGCTCATTCATGCCTCTTCAAGTATTAGAATCAGTGCTTGGAAGCAATCAATAAACATTTAGTGAGTGCCCACTGTATGCTACTCAGTATGCCAAACACCAAGCATACTGGATAGATAAAATACCATCTCTTCCTCAAGCATTTCAGTCTGGTAGGGGAAACAGCCAGCAAACAATCAAGCTGTGATGTGGGAAGCATAGGAATAGAGAGCATGTGCTGAGTGCTGATGGGGCGAAGGGAGGAGAGATTAACTCTTGGCTTCTGTGGGAATATCCTCAGTGTCTTGTTTCTTAGGTAAGAAACAGAGCTCCTACATTTTGGGATTTTTTTTTCCCTAACAATTTTGTGCACTGCTTACTTGTTGAAAAAGCCCATTTGTAACCTTGGGTCAAGGAAAACCTTTTGTCCCAAATGGAGAGCTTTTATCTTAGCTTGTGCAGCCTTGGGCACAAGATATTTGAGTAATGGGGAAGATGCTTCCAGGGAGTATTTACTTGAAATATAGTTCTTTCCCATTTTAAAAACCAGAGGTGCTTGTAAAAGCAATCTCACCATAGCAGGCAAAGTGAGTCCCCATAAATATCTCACAGGGCAATAGCCCTTCCTTGCAGTTTTTAAGTTTATGAACTTCTGCAATAGCTAATAGGAACTTTGTTTATAAGTCCTGTAGCAGCCAAGGAAAAGCCCACAGCCTAGTTGGCTGCATTTTTGAATGATTCTAGTTTAAGAGATTGGTAGTGCTATCCAAAAGTAAATCAGACCTGATATTAAAACTCACCAGCCATAATTGGACTACAGGAAAAGGGAGAGCACAAAGCAGAAGAAAAAAAAAAAAGGTGGTCTTGGTGGAAACCTGAACAACAACGCTGACTTCCCAGTGCCCGGTTAGACTCTATAGTAATAGAGAGATTGATAGTTAATATCACACAACCATAGAATAATTTTAATAAAATGCATATTCTTTTCCCAGGAGACAGACTTTTTCTTGGGTTCTTATGTGTATCAATGCACATTTTATGGACAAGACAGGAACACCTACAGATTTAATATTCTTGATAATTAATTAGCAGGCCAGGGCTATGTCTGTGCTCCACCAGGCATCTCCAATAATAAGTTAAACGGTTTGAGTTTCATTCTTGATGAGGAGCTAGTCTTTTTGTTGTTTCCAGCAGAAAACCAAGTGAAGAAACTTTTGGGGGCTATTAAGGAGAATGAACTGAGCTCAGGTGTAAACCAACATGTCCTTTTGTTAGGACCCTTGGGCAGATCAGATATGTCACTCTATGGAGGATTCTGTGAGGTGTTAAGTAATGCAGAAAGCACGATTTACATTTACAGATTTAAAAAAAAAAAACAACTTTTTAAGTGGTTAACTCACCAGTCCAACATTTAAAATCTACCAAGCCTTATTTCCATTACAGACAGTAGGAAACAGAGCTTGGAGAGGTTAAGTGCCTTGCGGAAGGGCCACTATTAAACCTAATTTGTAAAGGAGGCAGTGACTTCATTTGGATCCTCCAACATGCTGATCAGCAGTCTTTACTGTTCAAGAGTGATGATTTGAGTTTGTTTTGTTGTTTAACTTTTGCTAAATTGCTTCTTCTTTTAAACCCCAAATCTCATTCACTCGTCTTAGAAAAATCTTGATTTCAAAGTATTAGCCATACGCACCAGAAAAGTACTCTACTGGAGCTTGATTTGTCCAATTTCAGCCTCCAGTGAATATTCACGATTGCATCGTGAAGAGTTAGAAATCTCTGGAAGGTAAGCGCTGAGAATTGCTGACATACAGCCCACAGCCCTAGGAACAGAGAAAGTCAGATCACCCCACAGACAGGCCATAGGTGTGAGGTTGGCCGCATTTTCAGAGATGTAAAGTCAGCAAGAGGCTGTTTTGGCACTTTCTTAATTTATTTTTTACAAAGTAATTATCATAATATTAATCTTTTAGCTTTAGGAATCTCGGAGACAGTTTTATTTACCCTCCAGGAAAGGCCTCAGAAAACTCCCTTTTGTAAATTGATGGGGAAATACATACAGAACATTGAAGTGGAAGAGAAAATCTGACCTTAAAAAAAGGAAAAAGTTTAATAATCTGAAAATAGTGTTCTTTTTTCACAACGCCTCCCCTCCTGCCTTAGTGCCAGGGCCTGCACCCATCAAAGCGGTGCCTGCCTTCGGGATGGATATTTATGGCCTCTGATATATGCGGAAATACGATTCTAGACAAAAGAACAAGAGATGCTGGGGATCAAAGGAATTCAATCATTGGAAATGAATTAGGAAATTTTAAGGGTTTTAGTTTGAGTGTTTACAATTCTGCTGTGTTCTCAGCACCCGGTTGCATATTAATGATTAGGCCTTGTTATCTGGTGACTACTGAGGACAAAATGAGAAATAGGAGGAAGATTTAAGGTGCATACTTTAAGGTCACGAGACTTACTATAAAAACAGTGAAGCAGATCATGCAGACATGAATGCTGAACGATTCATCTACCATCTGCCCCTGGGGATTTAACACTTAGCTAAAGGTAGAACAGCTTGAATGCCTTGACATTAGCATATAGACTTTCTTCAATGTTTCTTTTCTCATATGCTCCTTCTATTGAACTGGTTTAATTTTTGGACAATCTTTCCTCTTTATTTGTTTATTTATTTATTTAATTTTTAATTTTTTATTCTAATTTGTTATATATGACAGCAAAATGCATTACAATCCACATACATATAGAACACAATTTTTCATATCTCTGGTTGTATGCATAGTATATTCACACCATTTGTGTCTTTATATCTGTTCTTAGGGTATTGATATCTATCTTATTCCACGATTTTTAAAAAATATCTTTAGTTGTAGGAGAACCCAATGCCTTCATTTTTATTTACTTATTTTTATGTGGTGCTGAGGATTGAACCCAGTGCCTCACCCATGCTAGGTGAGCACTCTACCACTGAGCTAGGTGAGCACTCTACCACTGAGCTATAACTTCAGCCCTACACCATCATTTTTATACCCCTTGCCCCTCCCTTCTATTTGTCCTATCCAGAGTTCCTCTAATCTTTCCATGCTTCCCCTCCCAACTCCACTATGAATCAGCCTCCTTATATCAGAGAAAATATTTGGCATTTGTTTTTTTGGAATTGGCTAAATTCACTTAGCATGATATTCTCCAACTCCACCCATTTACCTGCAAATGCCATGATTTTATTCTTTTTTATTGCTGAGTAATATTCCATTGTGGATATATACCACATTTTCTTTATGCATTCATCTACTGAAGGGCATCTAAGTTAGTTCCACACAGTTTAGCTATTGTAAACTGTGCTTCTATAAACATTGATGTGGCTGTTGCTGTGTCCCTGTAGTATGCTGTTTTAAGTCCTTTGAGTATACACCAAAGAGTGGGATAGCTGGGTCAAATGGTGGTTCCATTCCAAGTTTTCCAAGGAATCTCCATACTGCTTCCCAGATTGGCTGCACCAATTTTCAGTCCCACCAGAAATGTTTGAGTGTGCCTTTTCCCCCACATCCTCACCAATACTTATTGTTGTTTGTATTCTTGATAGCTGCCATTCTAACTGGAGTGAGATGAAATCTTAGAGTAGTTTTGATTTGCATTTCTCTAATTGCTATAGAGGTTGAGCATTTTTTCGTATGTTTGTTGATTGATTGTGTATCACATTGTGAGAAGTGTCTGTTCAGTTCCTTGGCCCATTTATTGATTGGGTTATTTGGTTTTTGGTGATTAGCTTTTTGAGTTTTTTTATATACCCTAAATAGAGATTAGTACTCTATCTGATGTGCAAGTGGTTAAAATTTGCTCCCAAGCTATAGGCTCTCTATTCACCTCTCTGATTGTTTCTTTTGCTGAGAAAAAGCTTTTTCGTTTAAATTCATTGCCTTTATTAATTCTTGATTTTAATTCTTGGAATCTTATTAAGGAATCTTATTAAGGAAGTAGGGGCCTAATCCAATATGATAGAGATTTGGGCTTACTTTTTCTTCTATTAGACACAGGGTCTCTGGTTTAAATCCTAGGTCCTTGATCTACTCTGAGTTGATTTTTGTGTATGGTGAGAGATATGGGTTTAATTTCATTTTGTTGCGTATGGATTTCCATTTTTCCCAGCATCATTTGTTAAAGAGGCTATCTTTTCTCCAATGTACATTTTTGATGCCTTTGTCTAATATAAGATAACTGTAATTATGTGGGTTAGTCTCTGTGTCCTCTATTCTGTACCATTGGTCTATCAGTCTATTTTGGTGCCAATACCCTGCTGTTTTTGTTACTATTGCTCTGTAGTATAGTTTAAGGTCTGGTGTTATGATGCCACCTGCTTCACTCTTCTTGCTAAGGATTGCTTTAGCTATTCTGAGTCTCTTATTTTTCCAGATGAATTTCATGACTGCTTTTTATATTTCTATGATGAATGTCATTGGGATTTTGATTGGAATTACATTAAATCTGTATAGTGCTTTTGGTAATATGGTCATTTGGACAATATTAATTCTGCCTATCTAAGAACAAAGGAGATCTTTCCATCTTCTGAGGTCTTCTTTAATTTCTTTCTTTAGCATTCTGTAGTTTTCATTGTAGAGGTCTTTTACCTCTTTTGTTAAGTTGATTCCCAAATATTTTATTTTTTGAGGCTATTGTAAATGGAATAGTTTTCCTCATTTCCCTTTCAGAGAATTTATCACTGATATACAAAAATGCCTTTGATTTATGGGAGTTGATTTTGTATCCTGCTTCTTTGCTGAATTCATTTACTATTTTCTAGAAGTTTTCTGGTGGAATTTTTTGGGTCTGCTAGGTATAGGAATCTCATCATTGGCAAATAGTGCTGATTTGAGTTCTTCTTTTCCTATCTATATCCCTTTAATTTCTTTTGTCTGTCGAATTGCTTTGGCCAATGTTTCAAGAACTATGTTAAATAGAAGTCGTGAAAGAGGGCATCTCTGACTTGTTCCAGTTTTTAGAGGGAATGCATTCAGTTTTTCCCCACGTAGAATGATGTTGGCATAGGGCTTAGCATGGATAGCTTTTATAATGTTGAGATATGTTCCTGTTTTCCCTAGTTTTCTAGTGTTTTGAACATGAAGGGGTGCTGTATTTTGTGGAATGCTTTTTCTGCATCTATTGAGATGATCATATGGTTCTTGTCTTTAAGTCTATTGATGTGAGGAATTACATTTATAGATTTCTGAATGTTGAACCAACTTTGTATCCCTGGGATGAACCCCACTTGATCATGGTGCATTATCTTTTTGATATTTTTTTTGTATTCGATTTGCCAGAATTTTATTGAGAATTTTTGCATCTATGTTCATTAGAGATATTGGTCTGAAGTTTTATTTCTTTGATTTGTTTTTGCCTGATTTGGGAAGCAGGGTGATATTGGCCTCATAGAATGAATTTGGAAGGTCTCCCTCTTTTTCTATTTTCTGAAATAAATTGAAGAGTATTGTTATTAGTTCTTCTTTATTAGGTCTTGTAGAACTTGGCTATGTATCCATCTGGTCCTGGGCATCTCTTTGTTGGTAGGTTTCTGTTGGTGTCTTCTATTTCATCACTTGGAATTGATCTGTTTAAATTGTGTATATCATTCTGATTCAATTTGGGGAAATTGTATGTCTCTAGAAATTTGTCAATGCCTTTGATATTTTCTATTTTATTGGAGTACAAGTTTTCAAAATAATTTCTAATTATCTTCTGTATTTCTGTACCATCTGTTGTGATATTTCCTTTTTCATCATTATGCTAGTAATTTGAGTTTTCTCTCTCCTTCTCTTCATTTGAATGGATAAGTGTTTGTAGATTTTATTTATTTTTTCAAAGAACCAACTTTTTGTTTTCTCAATTTTTTCAATTGTTTCTTCTTTTTCAATTTCATTGATTTCAGATCTGATTTTAATTATTTCCTGTCTTCTTATGCTTTTGGGTTGATTTGTTCTTCTTTTTCTAGAGCTTTGAAATGTAAAGTCATTTGTTTGTTGACTTTTTATTCTTTTAAGGAATGAACTCCATGCAATGAACTTTTCTCTTAGAACTGATTTCATAGTGTCCCAGAGATTTTGATATGTTGTATGTGTGTTCTTATTCACTACTAAAAATTTTTTAATACATTCCTTATGTCTTCTGCAACCTATTGTTCACTCAGTTACATATTATTTAGTCTCCAGGTGTTGGAGTAGCTTTTATTTCTTATTTTATCATTGATTTCTAATTTTATTCCATTATGATCTGATAGAATGCAGGGTAATATCTCTACTTTTTTATATTTGCTAAGAGTTGCTTTGTGGCATAATATGTGGTCTATTTTAGAGAAGGATCCATGTGCTGCTGAGAAGAAAGTGTATGAAATATTCTATATATTTCAGATAAGTCTAAGTTACTGATTGTATTATTGAGTTCTATAGTTTCTTTGTTCAGCTTTTGTTTGGATGATCTATGCAGTTGTGTTAATGTCACCCAAAATTGTTGTTTTGTGGTATATTTGGCTCTTGAACCTGAGAAGAGTTTGTTTGATGAGTGTAGATGCTCCATTGTTTGTGGCATATAAATTTATTATTGTTATGTCTTACTGATGAATAGTTCCCTTCAGCAGTATGAAATATCCTTCTTTATCCATTTTGATTAACTTTGGCTTAAAGTCTACTTTATTTGATATGAGAATGGAAACCCCTGCTTGCTTCCACAGTCCATGTGAGTGGTATGATTTTCCACAATCCTTCACCTTTAGTCTGTTGATGTCTTTTCCTATGAATGAGTCTCTTGGAGGCAGCATATTGTTGGGTCTTTTTAAAATCCAAACTGCCAGTCTATGCCATTTGATTGGTGAGTTTAGGCCATTAATATTCAGGGTTATTATTGAGGCATGATTTGTATTCCCAACAATATTTTATTAATTTTGGTATTTAACTTGATTTGGTTTCTCCTTTGATTAGTTTTCCTTTAGTGAAATTCCTCCCTTTGGTGATTTTCATTGTTGTTTTTCAATACCTCTTCATGAAATATTTTGCTGAGAATGTTCTATAGTTCAGGCTTTCTAGTTGTAAATTCTTTTAACTTTTGTTAATCATGGAAGGTTTTTATTTCATCATCAAGTCTAAAGCTTAATTTTGCTGGATATAAGATTTTTGGTTGGCATCCATTTTATTTCAGAGCTTGATATATGTTGTTCTAGAATGTTCTAGATTTCAGTGTCTGGACTGAAAAATCTACACATAATCTAATTGTTTTTCCCCTATATGTAATCTGATTCCTTTCTGTCCTGGCTTTTAATATTCTCTCCTTATTCTGAATGTTATGCATTTTCATTATAATGTGTCTTGGTGTGGATCTGTTGTGATTTTGTACATTTGGTGTTCTGTAAACCTCCTGAATTTGGTTTTCCAATTCATTCTTCATGCTTGGAAAGTTTTCTGATATTATTTCATTAAATAGATTGCTCATTCCTTTGGTTTGGAACTCTATCTCTTCCTCTATCCTGACAACTCTTAAATTTGGTCTTTTCATGCTATCCCATATTTCTTGAATGTTCTCCTCATGGTTTCTTTCAACTTTCACTTTGTGGTCTACCTTGTTTTCAAGATTACATATTTTGTCTTCATTGTCTGAGGTCCTATCTTCCAAGTGGTCTAATCTGTTGGTGATGCTTTCAATTGAACTTTTAATTTGGTTTATTGTTTCTTTCATTTCAAAGATTTATGTTTTTTTGTTTTTTTAGAACCTCTATCTCCCTATTGAATTAATCTTTTGCTTCCTGTATTTGTTTATGTAGCTCATTGTCAAAATGATCTTTTGCTGCCTGTATTTACTCTCTTATATCATTCTTTAATTTGCAGAACATTTTAATTATGTACATCCTGAACTCTTCCTCTGTCATTTCTTCTGCTGTGCTGGCTATGGATTCTAAAAATGTGCTATCTTGATATATTTGGGACACTTCCTCTACTTTTCTTTTTTTTATTACTTGTGTACCTTCCCTTTTAGCACTGTGGATCTAAGGCATTACTGTTTTTACCCTATAGGCTTGTAGTGCCCCTGTAGGGATCTGAATACCTCTCCTTTGAGGCAAAGGACAATGTTAACAGATCCCAATATAAATAATATATACAAATACTTGCTATTAAGACATTTACAGTTTGGTCACAATGTACAAAACGGGTGAATTCAATTATTATCTACAATATACTTAGTAGGTTTATAAAAGGGTTTACACATTCTGATGGTGGACAAATAACTGGGGTGAGGAGTAGGATATATGCAGAGGAGGTAGGAGATGAGGATATAGAGTTATTATGTCTTAGGAAGTGTGAAAGAGATATCTAAAGAGTAAAATCAGTAGCAGGAGAAGGGAGAGGAAGTAATTTTGGGTAGACAAGTAAGTGGGAAGACAGTAGAGTACATAAAATGAACACATATATTAAGAATAATTTTAAAAATGTTAAAATAGTAAAAATTGGTGGGGAAAAAAAGAAAAAAAGTAGAATATACAACACAACTTTAATGTACTATTCAGGTGTCTCAGTCCTCAAAATACTAATTCATGCAAAGTGCTTGTTTTCACATATGTTGGGGATATGAGTGCAGGAGAATACAGAGGGAAAGAAAAAAAAAGTAGTGAAGGAAGAAATAGGTATGGTTTGTTTGGAGACCACTATCCTGCTTCTCTTCTCATCAAATGGATGGTATCATCTATTGTTAGCTGGTATCTGCCTTCAGGATGGTGAAGGTAACCAGGTTGTTACTGTGCCAAGGTAGCGGCTACTGGGGACAGTGGGGAGTTAGAAACTGGGTACCTATAGCCAGCCAGAGTTCCATACTGGGAGTTGCCCCCACTGAAGATGGTGATGAAGGTGGCCCAAGATAGAGTTGCCTGCTTTCAACAACGGGGTGTCGGATGATGGGAGGGGAGCTGGGAGATGGTGCTGGACAATGAGTTCAGAGATGAGCTCTGTGGCATGCAGTGTGTGGCTGTTGGCTGACTTCAAAGCCTATGTGAAGTTATTGGGTGCAGGCAGCCTACTGTGTGTAGGGAACTATGTCCACTGCTGCAGAGTCCCAGGATGGTGGTGACCAGGGGAGCCCCGCATTGGTAGATGGGTGTCCAAACCAGAGTGGTAGCCGGAGTTACTACTCGTGGGAAGCTGCCTGGTGTCCTCTGTGAGAGCAGTGTCTGTGATTTCTGGTCAGGTGGGTGGATGAAAATTGATTGAAGGTGCTGCTGCTGCTGCAGATGGTCTCATTTGGGCACAGGTCTGGATTCCCTGGATGGGCATGGTGATTCCTGCGTGGGAGCCAGGGATATCGCTTGCAGAGAAGCAGTATTCTCACTACTTGAATTCCAGGTCACAGAGTGACACAGAATGCTGCTTCCTTCTGGCCTGCCATGTTGGATCTCTGGACAATCTTTTTTTAATCTGTTTCCTTCTTTTCTGAGTTAAATAAGTTGTGATCATTCAAATGAGTTTCCAATCTTATTTCAGAAATCTGATATTATTGGAAATTATCTGCAGGTGTTGCTTTTGTTGTTCAGGGTCATTTTAAATGAATATATGATTTCAAAAGGTTAAATTCAAGCGTGACCCCTGTAGTTATTGAATGAGGACAGGTATTTTCTATGTGACAAACATTGAATTTCTAGAAAAGCTTAAGGCAGCTCATTTCTCTCTCTCATATGGTTGTCTGATTTCACAACATTAATAAAATGTTCCAGGTGACTGTAATATATCTGTATATGTTCTAGGTATCCTTTGTCTCTATAGCCGCTAAAGGGGGAGCCTTGGATTGTAACAGAGTTTAATCTTACTTGTTTTACTTCTGTAGCAGAATAAAAGAATAGGTAATTTATTTCCTCACAATTTTGGAGGCCATGAAATCCAAGATCAAGCCTTCAGTGGTCTGGTCTGATTCCAAATGGTATGTCCTCTAGAGAGGAAGAATTTTGTGTCCTCACATGTCAGAAGAGAGAATCAGCTCTGGTGTGCCCTTTCCATAGTGGCTTAATCCACTCACGAGAGTGGAGCTATCCTGACCTAACTATCTCCTGAAAGGCACTATCCTCAGCTCAACAATATTGCATTGAGCATTAAGTTTCCAACCCATGAATTTTGGAGGGCGCAAAAATGTTCAAACCATAGCAGCCCAGCTTCTATCGAGGCTACCATTTATTGTGTGTCAACTATGTGCCACGGGACCTGCTGAGTACTTTATTCAGTATCCCTAGTTTTAACAATAGTCCTTCAGAGTAGGTGTTGTGTTTTCTACTTTCAGAATGATCCAACTGATGCTCTCAGTGGTCAAGTATGTACCAAAGATGGGCAACACATAACCACGGTATACAACTATAGGTTATATGTTAAAGTTAAAATTCCTTCCCACATTGGTCTGAATTCAAAGATATGTGCATTAGAGCATTATATTTGTGTTTTAACAGAATGCTTTCCTTTGTATGATTAGACCAAGGAGAAAACCTGAGGATCAATTTATAAAATCTATCTAATTATCTACCTATCTACCTACCTATTTTCTACCTATTTCTTTTAAAGCAGAATGAGATGCCAATTATAGTTTCTTCTGACAGTCACTTTCTTTGGCTAATAAACCAGTCCTAATGGCCATGAAGGGAGAGTGACATTGTAGTCATCATAAGTGACTCACTCCCAAATACCTGAAGAACCTCCATTTCTTGCGTGGAGATGCCTGGAGATGGTGGAAGTATGAAATCAGTCACAGCCTGTGCTACCTGAGCCACCCTGCAAGGCTACTCTTGAAAACAAAGAAAGTCTCATTTATGCCTGGGAGCCAGAAGCCAACCCAGATAAATCAGAGCACAGTTGTATTCATCAGCTTGATGGTTTTAATTGTTCAATCGGAAGTTTAATTTGCTATGCTTGGATAAAAATCCAATTCCAGGAAAGCATATGCATCAAGTGATCAATGAGGGACAAGTATAGAAAGTTAATTGTAAATAATCCTTGAATTCTGATGTAAATCAGAACAATAGGAAAATTTCAACCTTGATTAGCTTCCCTTATTATTTTGCTATCTTGGAGATCTAGAGGAGCTAACATTTTTGACAGTTAATTTTTAGTTAATTTTTAATCTATCAATATCTGTATAGTCATGGCACAAATAAACACTCACTTGAATTTTTATTCTATTTATTTATTTTATTTTTATTTTTCTGTTAGCTAAACCAGTGAAAGCTCCTTAGGGCTAGAGTTTTTCATTAAATCATCAAAGTAGCACTACTGTGTATCATTCCCATTTTACAGGTGCAGAAACTGGTATTCCAAACTGGTAAATAAATAGCTGTCACAGAACTTGTCAGTGGCAGAACCAGAACTCAAAATCAGGTGGGTGTATCTTCAAAGCCAAGCCCATCTTCTATTTATAACTCTAGATGGACTCCTATACAAATTGCAAATAATTTATAGTAAGCCACACATTAAGAGACTATCATGATTTTTTTTAAAAAATGAAAGAATTAAGCCACATTTGCAGCAACTAAATAAATGAGCCATATTCACCTTAGTTTAAACTCAGAAAAGCATAAAAACTGCCCTTAAGTTTATGACTGATGATCACAGATTTATTAAAGAGTTAGAAGTAGCATAACCTGTTTGTTAGAAATATGGGCTTTGAAATAAAGTAGACCTAGCAACGTTAGTCTCAGCTGTGTTACTCATTAGCTAGCACAAATTAGATAACCTTTCTCATTTTGCTACTCATAAAATGGATATGATAAAATCATTAATAAAGTATGGAACTATCCAAAACAGGACTAACAAAAAAGAATTACCAAGCATCTGAAGCTACTCCAAAACAGGATGAGGTTATTCATGAAGTACTGACTTCCTTATACCCAGTGCAGTTCAAGTTGGGTGACAGATGAAGAGCTGAGAGGGTTTAAGACACTGAGTAGAAGAGACTGTGTATTAGATTAGATCAGCAGTTCCCAGAAATTATGATTTCATCTAATAGTAAAGTTTTAAAAAAGCAAATGTGTTATTTTACCAAATTAGTATATATCAGAAAAACACAGTAAGATTAATTTATTCTGAAATTATCATTTAATTAAAGAAAAATATGCATGTTGGGTTTGAAGTACATAATCATAGGGAAAAAAAAAAACATTTCCTTGAATTGAATAAATAGAGCTTTATTTTACCACAATTTCCTCCCTCTTCTAATTTTACCTTGGATCAATGACAATTTTTTCATGCATGAATATTTATCTGTGGACCATTATTGGAGTGGTTGGCTTTTGAAACTTATTTTAACATAGAAATTTTGAAATAAACATATACTTATATATCTTATAGATACATGTTATTCAGAGTAAATATTTTCAATGTGTATTTGTACAAATAAAAATATGTCATATTTTTACCTTTGTCACCATTCCTAGGCAACTGACTTGGTTCAGTTCTTCCTTGACTTTCACTGGACTACCCCCAAATAACATGATTATCACATTCGTACTTATGTTCTTTCCTCCTATGTTCTGCCTTTTCCCTACTGTGAAAAGGGTCCTTTCCCTGCTCAAAATTCATCAGTGACTCCTCATTGCCTGTAAGTTATCCCAACATCTTGGACACTTCATACAGAGGCTCTCTTGAGCCATTTTCTGTGTGCTTAACCAGCTTTATCTCTACCCACTCTTTAGTCATGCTTCATTATCTAGTCCAATGCTCAGCAGGTGGCAAGCATTTAAAAAATGATGACTGAATGAATAGATGATTAAGTAAACAGATAATAAATGAATAAATCAAAATGTAATACATTTTCATTTCTGCTGTCTCCTATGAGCAAGTAGCTGCCTTGTGACCTGGTAGAAATCAATGCAAAACACAATCAATAGTTTCAGGCTTCCTTCAGCACAGTTGTATTTTTTCTTTATTGTATGCTACACACAACTTCTGGACTCTTCACACTTTTCATAAAAAAAAACAAAACAAAAAAACTGTAGTGCTATGGAATAGTAACACTAGTTATTTAATTTGTTGTGACTATTTTCTAGTATAATTAAATAATCCTCTGAAACATGTGTTCAATGTCTACAGAGTATTCAATCTTGTGGATGTGTTATAGATTATTTAGATAACTTCCTGTAATCAGAACTTTAGGTCATTTCATTTATTCATATTTTAAAACATGCTTACATAGGACACAAGTTTTTTCAGGAAAGCGAAATTCCCAGAATGATTGACATTTCATGAGTTTTAATGTTTTTACTCTGTACCATTATACATTGGATATATGTGGCTTGCTTTTGTTCTTTAAAGGGAATAACATCCATGAGTTTGCTGTTGAGTATGCCATGAGATTTTGAAGTTGGACTTTTGGGCATTGTTGGCATGTTATGGGGACTCTTGAAAATGAACTAAATGTATTTTGCATTGTGGCATGAACATGATCTTTGAAAGCCAAGTGTGGAATGTTATGATTTAGACATGAAGTGATTATGAGAGGTATAACATAACCAGAAGATTGATTCAAAGGTAAAGATTACTTGGGCTGTAACTGTGGACAGGAAGGGTATTAGTGGAGGAAGGAAGTCATTGGGGGTCATGAGTTTGGGCATTATATCTTGTCTCTAATGAGTGGCACTCTCTCTGTGTTTTGACCATCATGTCTCAAACTGCTTTCCTCTGCCCTACTCTTCTGCCATGTTTTTCGGCTTCACTTTGGGCCCAGGGCTATGGAGTCTGCCAAACACAAACTGAACCTCTGAAACCATGAACCAAAGCAAAATTTCCCTCCTCTAACACACTTTTTGTCAGGTTTTTGGTTACACTGTTGAAAAAGCTGACTAAAATATAAAACTTTCATTAGATATTGCCAAAGTGCCCTTCAGAATGTTTTTACAAATAAATTTAACAAAAAATTAAGAGACTGTGTCTTTAATTAGAGATGATTAGTTCTATAAGAATTACTCAATGGCATTTTGGTAATAAGATAAACCTAATCATAATATTGATTCACTTAATACTTGGGAGATCATTGTTTGAGCTTCAATGTTTTCATAGTGTCTTGATCTTTCTCTGTCATTCTTTCCCTTTATAATGACTATCTGATCTTGTCTGGTATTAATAAATGCACAAAAGTATGCTTCTTCTGCTAAAAAAATGCACTCATATAATCAGTGACTATTCTTTGCTATTTTGGGTATTGTTCATCATAAGTGACAGAGCCCTATCATCTGTGGGTTATAATCAAAGAGGAACTCACAAATCAATGTTTCCTTTCAAATAAAGTGTTTTAAGTTCTTAATTATTATAAAATAGTTATTCTTGATTTTACAGAGTCAGAAAACAGTTATTAATGAAAGCATTTTTCTTTCCAAATTCATTTCTCATTCCTAAAACTTTGAAAAAGAGAAATTTCAAAAATAATAGATACAAAGGACAACTCATTTTCTCTTTTCTTATGAGACAATGCTCTGAGACCTTGGGTGTAAAATTATAATAATATTTATTTATTTATTTATTTATTTATTTATTTTTTATTTTTTGTGTACAGCAGGAGTGGGAGCCGTTTATTGTAGGACAGGAGCAGTATTTATACATTCCACACAGCTTATCTAATTAGCATAAACTAGATACATCAGTCAACCAATCAGGAATCTCTACACTTAATGGCTCGCTTTTGTTACTTCTCAAACCACTCCCTCTGGCATTTTGCCAGGCACCATCCAGACTTGTTTACGAACTTTAACATTCCCCTGACAAAATGCCAGGTGTTATTTTGACTTATTTACAGACTCTAACATGAGCTTTGCCCTCTCCCCTTTGAAAACGTTCTGTCGTTCTCTCTGAACGCTGCTCCCCTCCCTCAACTCCTCAGGAACCAGCACCGCGTCTCTGTGTCTCTCCCTCCAGCCCGTTTCTTGACCTCTCTTTCATTCATTCCGTCTCTGGGTGGAGTCCTCACATCTTTCAGGCCCCCATTCTCTCCTCAGGTGTCGTCTATTCTATGAAGGAACCTAGCCATTGAGTTTCTGATTTCGATCGTTTTCCATTTTTAAAGTTCTGTTCCCTTCTTTTAAAATTCCACCGGCTTCCCAAGCTCCATATCACCACCGTCCAGCTCTGGCAGCAAGGCTCCTCTTTCTGGGCCTGTCCCCAGTTTCCATGTTGTGGGCCGGGGAGCCACAGGTTCCCTGGCAGCAAGGAGGGTGCTGTCATATTGGCTCTTTTACATTCTGGATAATAGGTATTCTTCTGAAGAAAGTTTGAAATAAAACAGATTTAAAAGAAATTTAAATTATTTTTTCGTTGATAAACTTTATATGTGGTGCTGAGACTCAAACCCAGTGCCTCACACATGCTGGGCAAATGCTCCACCACTGAGCCACAACCCCAGCCCTATAAAACATTTTTTAAGTCACTGATCTCAGAGCTCTAAGCTCTCCTCAAGCTCAAACCTGTGATTCTGAGTTTTGATTTGGATGTTTTATGACAACCCATAGATTCTGCAGAGTCTCTGGACTACGGCTGTGCCCACACCACCAAGCACCTGGAGACCTGGACCTCAGAGCTCTGCATTGGCCAGTGAGGATAACCTCTGTTTTGCTTCCTGAAAATATCCCTCTCTTCTGAAAGCTTGTAGAAAACACTCAATAAATGTTTGTAAACTCATAATAAATGAATAGATGTTTGGATAAGCAGACAGACTGGTCACCCCCTTCCTCACTCTGAATAATTGCATGGTCATACAGGCAATGAGATGGACATTTATTAAACATTTATACACCACTTTCAAGCCTCCCTAATCCCTGAGTTATGCATTTTTTTCTATCAGGAAACTAAGGCACAGTGAGGTTCAGAGACTGTCATCTCTTATGTAGCTGGTCCCAGGGTTCATTTGGGATTTAAATCAAGGCTACAAGCTCTAGAGCCAGTTTGGAGACAGGCTGCGAGAGCTGGGATTTCTGAGCCATTCTGGAGACTCTGGAGACAGGCCCGTGGTGAGGCCTGTCCAACAGGGGCTTCATCCTGTGGTCGGCTCCACTTTATGAAAACAAGATGATGTCCAAACCGGACAAGTGACTTCAGCTCTCCAGGAGTGCATGTCACCTCTGTGTTGCTGTGACCGACCAAAGTGCTTGGTGGGAGCAACCCAGAGGAGGAAGTCTGTTTTGTGCCCAGGGTCTAGGTCCTTGGTTGGCTGACTCCACTGCTCTGGGCCCAAGGTGAGGCAGAACATCCGGGTCGGGGGAAGGGATGGCAGAGAGAAGCTGCTCAGCTCACCACAGCTGGGAAGCAGAGGGAGGGGGAGGAGCCAGGGGCAAGACATATCCCCTAGGCATGCCCCAGTGACCCGGCCTGCAGGTACCTCGCAGTGTGCATCCTAACCATTCCTCCATCGCAGGGGTCAAGCTACAGCTCTCATGACCTAACCACCTCGCCCTGACCGTGCCTGCAGTGCAAGCGCTTTCAGGAGACCTCTTAGAGCCAGAAGACCAGCGAGAGGCGAGAGGTGACCACAGGCTAGAGGAGTTTCCTTCCTGTGGCTGATGCTGCTAGAATGGCGGACACGGGCTGGGGTTGTGGTTCATGAGACAGCCCGGCCTCGTAGGCAGAAAGACCTGGGTTCCACCCCAGCACCTGAACAAACAAAAATTCCAGAGTTGCCCCCGCCCCGAGGGCTGCCCTTGGCATGACTGAGAGAGCCCAGCTCCTGGCCCTTACCTCGGCTGGCTTCTGGGGAACCCCTCCTGAGACAGCAGGCCTCCTCGGGCCCTTCCCCCAGAGAGTGGGTCAAACTTGGGGGATGGGGACAAGGAACTGTGGTCTGTCATGTACTGTCCCCTCTGCTGCGCACAGGCTCTGCATGGGCTGCTCCTGCTGCCCAGCCAGGCCGTGCCTCCCTCTCATTCCCATGAAAGCCTGACCCACTCCTGTCAGAGAGCATGGACACTGCAGGCCTTCCTGGTCCAGGGACCCACGAGAGAAGAGGAAAGGATGGCCTCTGAGTTCCATTCCTCTCGGCCACAGCGCCCTCCCCCAGGCCACTGCAGTCATGAAGCTGACATGTGTCTTCTAGCTCATCTTTTTACCCCTTTCTGCGTGCACACCCAAGAGCGAAACGGGCGTGCCGTGGTGTTTCAGGGGTACACCAGCGCTCTCCTGTTGCACCCGCCTTCTGCAGTCTGTTCACATCTGGGAGCAGCGGTGGCACGTGGTCAGGTTCGTTCACTGTAACTGCCAGGTGGTGTCCCAGGCGGTGAGTGGACCGTGGCCGATCCGCTGTCTCCTGACGCGCTCTTTCCAGGCTTTCATAGCCGTGGCCACCCATTGTCCCCGGGCCCCAAGCAGCCTCCCCCATCTGCCCAGAGGGCTCCTCCTTTCAGGGCTCCTGCCTCAGCCTGGATCCTCCTGATGACTCTAAGCATGCCTTCCCTGGAGAGCAGGCACCAGGGCCCCACTGTGGGCCCAAGCCCTTGCCGGGTAGAGCTGCGCCCCTCCAGAAGCCCAGGAACCTGGGCCCAGGGGACAGAAGAGCAAGCTCTTAATGGCCTCAAGTGAGGTGAGCCCTGGCCCTGGGATCCAAGGAGCTCTTGGACATGGGTCAGTCTGTGGCCAGGACACAGGGGCTGCAGGACAAGGCCACCCCTTGCCTCCAGACCCAACAGTACCACTGGCTCAGGGAGCAGCTCACTGTGGACAGCGTGCTGTCACGCAGGCGTCCTGCCTGGGCCGCTCACTTTACCTGAACATCACAGTTGGCTCTGGACAGGCAAGATCAGCCCTTCCTGGGAGACACTGAAGGTACTAAGTGGCAGAGGAGGGTTCGAGCCAACGCCAGGTCCTCTGATCCAGGTCCCGTGCACTGCCCAGCGCCTTCTCAGCTGTGGCCTTGGCTGGGCCGAGCCAAGCCGGGCTCTACTGGGTGTCCAAGGAGAAACCGCCCAGCACAGCCAGGAGATTAAGAGTGGCACAAGATGCAGCCTGGCCACGGACGTCCTCAGATCTCCATGCCTCGCTCTGCAGGCTGTGGTGGCTGCTGGGCGCTGCAGACACCTCCTGCCTCTAGGCCCGAGGCCCCGCATCAAGTGACCTGAGCACAGGACCTCAGTGCCACGCTGGATGAGGTCCGGAGCTGGGAGCGACCTGAAGTGCTCAGCATTCTGCAGAAGGATGACACAGACTTGGGGAGGCCTGGGGAGGTGGCCATCACTGGTCCTGAGAGGCCTGACCCAGCCACACCCAGGAGTGACGTGCCCCAGGGTCTGCATGGCACAGTGAGAGGCAGAGAAAGCCAGGGTTCCAGCCTAGGGACGAGGGAGACTTGAGGGGAGGGGAGGCCTTGGAGGTTAGGACAGGTGTGTTCATGGGCTGGAAGCCACGGGGGCTCCTGGCCTCTCAGGGCACTTGATTCCAGCAGCCCCTGGGAGAGGGACCAGGAGACACATTCCATGTGAGGCCCAAGGAAGGGAGTCCAAGGAAGGGAGGTCGGGGACCAGGATGTCCCGGGCACCAGGAAGGTGCTGCAGCAGGGCTGGCTCGGGGGCTGCTTCAGTACCCTCGGGTGGCTTGACCTCTGCCCTCTGGGACTGCAAAGGGGTCCGCAGGTGGCTCTGGGGAGTCAATTGTCTGATAGGCACTATGTTCCTGAGAATGTCCAAGGAAATCGTGGGACAGGAGGTTGCCCCCACGCTCCCGGTACATGTGGTAGACCAGGAAGCAGGAGAAGGGCTTGAGCAGCAGGCTGAGGATGGCCATGCCGGCGCTGAAGCGGCCTGTGTCCGAGGTGGCGACCAGTGGGTAGAAGACACTGATGTGGATGATGTCCAGTAAGATGGTGGCCATCAAGCCCCCCAGGAACATGCTTATGGCGTCCACGGAGTCCCGCTGAGCCACGGCCCACACGCCCAGGGCCAGGATGGTGAAGTTGGCCCAGGCATAGGAGCCCGAGAACCCGATGCAGCCCCTTCAAGTTCACGACCGGCATCTCCATCCCGGCCCAGGCGGTGGGCACCGACGCGACGGCCGCGGGGGCTCCTGGGCTCCGAACTTGAAAAACTAACTTGCCCCTATAATAATATTTAATTAACCATCAAACTATTAAGTCTTCCAAGGTGGTATTTGCCTAATGGTCCTAAATTTTTCATTAAAATTGTCTTGTTTTTCTGGTTATGTGGAGATTTTTGAATGTTGAAGAATCACAAGCATTTTGTGAGTGTGAAACTTATTGGACTGAGGCTCAGTCTATGACTCTTCCTTGAGACTCAGCTTGTTTATATTCTCATTTTCATTCTTTCAATGAACATTATCACTTTCTTCTATCCTTTGAAGATTTAATCTTCTCATACCTAGTTTCAGGAAGATGCAGAATACTAAAGTTCTTCTCCTTTAAAAAGTTTTTAGATTCAGGTATATGGACAGGGTGGTAATAAAATTAACAAAAAGTAGAAGTTATAAATCTTTACAAAATATTACCAAGGTATTATATTTAAATCTGGGGTTATGGTTTCCATTCACTTTTTCAAGTATAACTCAAGAATTAATTGGCCTTTTGTAGACTTGTCAATATTTAAGGAATGCCTTAGCATTTCTCACCTATAGGGATAGGATAGCTTTGGTAAATCCTATGAGATTCCATTAAGTGTCAGCTTTAGGTGACCATATGTACTATACAAAGAAGAGTTGTGCTAGGTCGTTTGAATGGGATGCTGAGAGACATGGAGATAGCAAGCGAGACATGACAAATGGCAACTCCATTCCACATTGTGCTTTGCCAAAGAATGCATTCATCCCTGATGATGCCTTGTCCAGTGGTGATCAGCTGGATGAATGGCAATTATTTTGTGTGCAGTGTCCTCAATTCTACATCAGTTACTGGAGAAAGAGGGGTTTTATAAATTAGGCTACAGAAGCAGTAGCATCATTACTTTGGTTAGTTTGCTTTGTTACTTCTATGACCAGCATTCTGAGGAGCACCTGTCCTGTTGTGTGTGCAGGAGAGCAGTTCCTACACATAACACTAGTGAGCCCTATGTGCAACATGCATGAGAAAGAGAGAGTCAGTTTCTTTCAAGAGAGTATCTGAATGTTCTGGTCAGAACCTGCTTTTATTGTTCCTTTGACTTGGCTAGGTTCTTGGGAATGGAAAGGAGCATTACAAGAACATGGTGTTTTACTGTCCTCCTTTTCTTCAAGGATGACACATCATATGATCCCACATTTCCCCTACCCTAACAATAACTTGTGGTCCCCTGCATTTACCAAACCTGGATTCTTCATTAAAAATGACTTTAAATCAGGTCCATTTTCTCTGACTGGTCACCCGAAAATGTTACCTGTTTGGTACATACCAGGGTGCCTTTAAAATGAATTACAGATGAAAGAAATTTTCCATTAAGAAAAGAATAATATAAATTTGACCATCAGAATCTTCACAAAAGATCCTGAATGGGGAAAATTGTGCAATACTTAACAATGAAGGACAGTTCCTTTTAATTCCAGGCTCTTGTAGCAGGGTGAGAATGATGATAAATCCCATTACTGTTTATGTCAGTCTAAAGGTTGATGAGAGAGCGTACTGCACTGAAAATGCCCACTTAGAAGGAAAGAATCCTCAGCATTTAGTAACTAGTTCTGACTAAAGTTAGCTGACTTAGAAGTTCACAAGAGCACAGCTGTCTATTATCATGAAGATGGAAGAGTCAGGAAATCAGAGAATTTGGAATTGCCTCAGATGTGGTACATTATTATTTTTCATTATTTTTTTTATTTTTTACATAAGATAAAATGAGTAATTCTCTTTCCCATAGAACTTGGTTTTTCATAATATCATTTGTTCTGTTACACTAGACTACAAAAGTCTGTCTGCAATTAAGGCCAAGGAAAAAATATGTTAACAAGAGAAACTAAAGCTTTTTTTCCCATGGAGAATAGTACAGGTAGCTAATGGGCAAATAGATGAATGGAAACTATCAGGGCCATTTTGATAGAAAGTTCACCTCATTATTCATGATAATCAACCCCAATCTAAAGGGAGTAACAATCCCTATTTCTAAAATCTCACCTAATTTTCTCTAGTCAATGAGTCAGAACAAGCTGGCCATCAAAGAAAACATTAAGGATCCAAACAACCGAGAATCTGCATCATTTGGGGAACTCAGCTGAATTTTTCCCATTGAAGAAAAGGTTAACATCTAGTGACACTTGAGTTACATGTTCCAAAATAACCCATTAGGTACTGTATAGGGATTCTTTCCCAATTCCATTTGGCCTGAGTGGTACCTGAATGGTGCATTGTTAGTTAACATTGGATTGGACATCAAAGGATCCCATTGAACTGCAGTGCATTCTCTCTCTCTCTCTCTCTCTCTCTCTCTCTCTCTCTTTCTCTCCATATTATTCTTATATTATTATATTTTACTACTCATCAATCTTTGATAAAACAGCACTGGAAATAAAATAAGACCTAACTGGATGGGATGCATTTTTATGGAAAGAGCAACACTGTCAATGTGACATGATGGAGAGGGATGGTGGCAAGAGACAACAGAGTGCTGTGTTGGACTCCCTCACAACTAGAAAAGAAGATAATCACATTTGAAGAAACTAGCAAGAGAAATTGGGTAGCCTAATGATCTGCTAAAAATGAAAGATCTTATTAGTCTAAGGGAAGTGCTGATAATTGAGAACACTGTAAGTCTCTGTCATATAATTTTAAAATAAAAGGACAAACCACAGAATGTTTTATTTTTGAATTAAAATTCTACTTTGGAGGAAAAATAATTAAATTTTACTTAAACTAATTAATGAATTTATTTTTGGTACCAAAGGTTGAACCCAAGGGCGCTTAACCATTGAGTCATATCCCCAGCCCTTTTTTTTTTTTTTATTTAAAGACAGGGTCTCACTGAGTTGATTAGAGCCTCATTAAGTTGCTGAATCTGGATTTTCACTTGTGATCCTCCTGCCTCAGCCTTCTAGGATGCTGGGATTCCAGGTGTGCCTACTGCAGTCAGCTGAGGAGAAATGTTTTTGATTAAAAATAAAAAGTGCTAGTACTAGTTACTGAAGAGACTATCTTTCCCTCAGCATGTCATCTTTCAACTTTCTTGTTGAATGTTAATTGACTGTATATGCTGGTGTTTATTTCTGGGCCCTCTATTTTACTCCAATGACCTGGTTTTTGTTTTCATGCCAGTATTATACAGTTTTAATTATTATAACTTTGTAATATAATTTAAATCTGCAAAAACTTTGCTTTTCTGTCTCAATTGTTTTGGCTAGTTAGTGTTTTTTTGTGCTGCCATATGAATTTTAGCATTTTTTTTTTATTTTGGTGATAAATGCCAGTGGAATTTTGATAAGGATTGTGTTGAATCTGTATTTCTTTTGGTAATAAGGATACTTTAACACTAGCAATCTTCCAATTCATGAACACAAGATACATTTTAATTAATTTTGTTTTATTCAGCTTACTTCATCAATATTTTATACTTTTGTATGTGCTGAACTTTCACTTCCTTGGTTAAATTTATTCCTAAGTATTTTATTCTTTATGATGTAATAGGATTATTTCTTTGATATGTAGTTTTACAGAGCCATTATTAAACAGAAACACAACTGATTTTTAAATTAATGTTGTATACTTTTACACATAAAATCATGTCATCTGCAAACATGGTGATTTTATTTCTCCTTTCTGATTTGGATATCTTTCATTTATTTATTAATCTTTTCTGTTTGCTGTTGCTAGTACTATTAGAACCACATTGAATAGAAGTGTCAAGATTGGGCACTCCTTGTACCATATCTTACAGACAAAATTTTAGTTTCTTTCCAATTCATTGTGTTGTAAGTGGTCAATATCACTTATTATTAGGGAAATACAAACCAAAACCAAAATGAGATATTACCTCACTCCAGTAAAAACAGCTATTATCACAAATAACAGGTGTTAATGAGAATGTAGAAAATAGGAGACTCTTGTACTTAGTTTTATAAAAATGAAATTGGTACTACAAGTAAGTAAAACAGTACAGAAACCTATCAAACAAACAAACAAAATTAGAAAGTGAATGACCATATTATCCAACAATTCTAATACTAGGAATATATCCAAAAGATGTTAGACCAGCATGTTGAAGAGATATTTGCACTCTCATATTCTCTGAAGCATTATTCTTACTAAGAAATATATGGATCAACCTAAATGTTCACATCAAGAAAGGATTAAAGGATATTATTCAGCCTTAAAAAGAAGGAGGTATTGCCATTTACAAAAATGTGGACATACCTGTAGGACATTATGCTAAGTGAAACAAGCCCGACACAGGGTTTTTTAAAAAAAAAGTGTGATCTCACTTATTTGTGGAATCTAAAACAAGCCAAATATATACGAACAAAATAAACTGGTGGTTACCAGACACAAGGAAGAAGAGGAAATGGAGATAAATAGGTCAAAGTGCACAAACAAGAGTATTATTATATGCCTTAAACATATGCAATTAAAAAAACAGAAAAGAGAAAATGTGCTACATCTCTTGGAATTCATTGGTTTTAATGGTAGTACATTTAAAGGAGGAGAAGGAATAAAAGGAAAAGGAAACTTTTCACCAGTATTGCTTGTGTTTCCATTATCAAAGAACACATAATAGCCTTTGAGTTTTAGTACATTAGATGTTTAAAAAGTTTCAGAAATAAATGATATAGTAACAGTTTGCCTTATAGGATACACAGATGATATTTATCAGTTCAAAGTCTTTGATTTTGTGCAAGAGTTGGTATTAGGCTCTAGCCTCACTTAGTTCATTAATTTATCCCTTTTGGGAAATAACATTTCTCCTCTTGTTTCTACCACAATGACTATTTCTGAAGGCAACAGGTCCTAACTCTTAGGAACTGAGAACACAGACAGGTCATTTCTATAAATACCTAACATACTCCATTCAATGTTATTCTGAGGAGCTCTCTTATTGGGAAGGACCTAACAGACCCAGCAGTATCATTTTTCAACCAGAGAGCTCACACCTCCTCCATAAAATCACAGTATTCAAGGTATACAACTTTCAATCACAGTGGCCTGAAGACAACCATAGAAATGAGTGTTTCACATTCAACAAATTTAATAAAAAATAATTTGCTAAACTGGGTGTGGTGACACACACTTGTAATCCCAGTGACTGGGGGGCTGAGACAGGACAATCACAAGTTTGAGGACTGCTTCAGCAATGCAGCGAGGCTCTAAGCATCTTAGTGAAATCCTGTCTCAAAATAAAAATAAAAAATAAAAAAGAGCTGAGGATGTGGCTCAGTGGTTAAGTGGCCCTGTGTTCAATCTCCAGTATAATAATAATAATAGTAATAGTAATAATAATAATAATTTGATGCTTTCAGACAGGGTATGCACAGTTCCTTTTGAGGGAGTATCTACTTCTTTCTATTTTCTTTTACCTCACAAAACGCAGATATTTTAGCTTATTGGCAGACTTCATAGACATTTTAGTTTGTCATACGTGAAACTCTTTACAATAGTGCTGGCCAACATTCTGTTATCTGTCATCTCTTCTTTTCTCTTCTAATTCTCTTTGTATTTGTCTCATCTCACCCACGTCTTCCCCTCTATCTCTCTTTTTTTTTCATCCCCTTTTAATTTTGGCCTCCATTCTAAACTGTTAACTTCCTACTTCAAATGACTGCCTAAATAGGGAATTGGAATGTTGAGACAAAAAGGAAGTGTTAGGAAGAAAGAAACTATGTAAAATGCAAATCTCAGCTGGGCACTTTGGCACATGCCTATAATCCCAGTAACTCAAGAGGCTGTGGCAGGAGGATCACAGGTTCAAGGCTCAGCTTCAGCAACTTAGTGAGTCCCTAAGCAAATTACTGAGACTCTATCTCAAAATAAAATTAAAAAAAAAGAAAGAAAGAAAGAAAGAAAGAAAGAAAGAAAGAAAGAAAGAAAGAAAGAAAGGAAGGAAGGACTGGGGATGTGGCTCAGTGGTAAAATGCCTCTAGGTTCAATTCCTGGTAACAAAAATAAAAAACAAAATACACATTTCATGTTATATATTTGTGCTATATTATTCTATTAATTTGAAAATAATTTTTAAAACTTTCTTAAGTAAAAATATAGCATTTTATTTTAAAATAGTGAATGTTCAGATATATATATATATATGCAATATATTTTTTTTTCTTGCCTCTTCAACTGTATAGCTTCTCTTACTTTAAAATTATTATCACTCTGATTATAACATGCCTATGGTATAAATTAAAATGGTTACACTTTTGGAGCTACTTTTTCCATTGAGAAATATTATTTAATTCCTTTCTTCCTGAATCAAGGCTAGCTTTAGTGCCCTGTTTGATCCCTACATGGTGGTGACTTTTTGTGACTTCTGAGTTTAGGTCATTTATTTATTTATTAATATTTTTTTAGAGGTTGATGGACCTTTATTTTATTCAGTTATTTATATGTGGTGCTGAAAATTAAACCCAGTGCCTCACACATGCAAGGCAAGCACTCTACCACTGAGCCACAACCTCATCCCTGAGTTCAGGTCATTTATAAGAAACTTTGTAGCTTCTGCTGATGCTTCTTGAATCACAAAAAAGAGCTGGCTGCCAGTAAGAAGCCCAACTCCCTGGAGACTGGCTTGCAGTAAGGAAGCTCCCTGTAGAGAGTCTGGGGAAAGACACATGTACAGACCCACTGGTCCAGTCATTCCAGCAGTGTAGGATTTGCTAGTGAAGAAACCAATCTTGGACACTTTAGTCCTAGCTGGGGTGGCATGGAGAAAACCCAAGGAACAACCCATGTATTTTAGGACTCCAGAAATGTACAGGTGTTCAAATCATCCCAGTTCAGATTCCAGGCACTATGGAGCATGATCAGTCCATTCCATTCTGTCATTCCCCAAATCCAGATGCAGAATTGTGAGCAGAATAAATGGTGCTATTTTACACTATTAAGACTTGAGGTAGATTAGTACATCGTGGTAGATAACTGGAACTTCAATTATACATGACTTTTATTATTAGCCCCTTCAATTCCTTTTAAGAAGAAGATATTTCACAAGTAATTAAATAATATGGCTTTTACTGATAATCAAAGGGGAAATCCTTCAGCTGTTGAACATTGTGGCTTGATTTATACTTTTCTTCCTTTTAACAATTTATATCTTTCCATGAATTTTAAATTGGAATAACAACTATTTGTACAAACTCCCTAAAGCTATAGATATTAAAGTTTGCATAAAAGGTGAAGGGGAATTGTTTGAATTATGCGGAAGCATAAGCTACAGCCTCTTCTGTGGCCCTTTAGTGCTGTGTAGGGTACAGGGGACACCTGGCACTGTGTTTAAAAATCCTTAGTCATACTACTTGTTCTTAGCCATGCCAAACCCACTGGGTAGCACCATCTACAGTTGAATGACAATATGTAAGTCTCTATAAATCAGCTTTTCATTCTGAAAAATGCCTTGAACCTAGAGACCATTCTTATCAGTTGGACAGTTATGGTTTTGCAACAGGAATATTGCAATTGGAGAGTTTATGCAAGTAGCTTTTCTAGTACATACAAAAATGAATAAGATATAAGCTGTACTCCATGGAAAAACTGCACTCTATCTCTTGACCATTACACTGATGAAATATTTCAGTAAATCACAGTTTTTACGCTGTCCTTGGGTCTTTTGCAATCTCAGCTGCTGCAACTGTATAATGTACATTGATTTCTACTTGGAATTCAATGGCAAGAAAAGCTGTTTAATCATTTGACTCCTGAGTGGTTAATAAAGAATCTGTCTCATTTAATAAGTTTATTTTAGATAAGACCACCATCACTGCCATGATCATGTATCCCTTTCTACTCCTTTTTTGAGGTGGGGGTGTTTGAGTGTAGTAAATGGGACTTCAAATGAGACAATGCAAGTGTTATCTTCCCTCTGTTTCCCGTGATTGTCACTGTGATTTTCAAGGTTGTTTCACCATTCACCAGTGAAAGTCCCTTAATCATTTGTCATATAAATTGTAAATATCCAGCGCCTTTCTGTGCCTCAGAAATCAGCATTAAGTAAAAGAAATCTTCATACCCCCATTCTAAACTAAAACCTATCTATGCTACAATTATAGAAGGCAAGCACCCTATGGATATAATTTTCCACCCAATCACATCTCATTAGCATTCAATTCTGCTAAACCCACATGACATAAAAGTCACTAATAAGCTACTGCATTTTCTAGGGCATTGGCAAAAAATGAAATCAGATACAACCACATTAATGTTCTATGATGGGAGAGTGCTAATGGGATTAGAAGCAGCCAAACAGGTTAGGAGCAAACCAGCTGAAAAAGTCACCCCCATTGTGCAGAGAATCAATTAGCTGAGCTCATTTGATGATATAGGATGCTGACCAGAGGCTCGTGAAGAAAAGGGACAGAGGGGAAAGGATTTAATTTGGCTGGGGAGGCATTGTGAACTTCCAAATACGTGCTCCAGAAAGGATTTCTTGATTTCTTATACTACAAAGTAAACAACTCTGTCATCCTAAAAATGTTATTGACTCTCCTACCAACTCTGCTTTATGGGTTATCTAAAAATAAGTTAAACCTGCTTCTCAGTGTTTTCACCTGAGCATTATGCAAACTTGGTATGTGGTACTAAGTACCAAGATCTTAAATCCATGTCTGGAGATCTGAGTCTCAACGTTGGAAGGGACTTTTGTAGGAAGTGAGGTCTCCTGGAGGTTTAGATGACAGCTGGCATTTACCACCACCACCACCCCCTCCCACACACACACATCTAGGGCTTGTTTTCATATCCATTGAGACTTCTTTATTCTATCCCCCATCCTTCCTTTTTTAAAATTAAGCTATAGAAAAAATGAAAATATAGTGGAGCAACATTATGAATAGGATCCCTAGAAACTTCTGGCCAGTAAGGATGTACAAGGTGGGGAGTCGGTTTATCGTATGTCAGGAAGCTCCACACAAGTTAGGTTATACTGAGACCATGCACTGAAAAGCTGAGACTTGAACTCTTGAGAAGAGGATCAGATTTTGAAATGAAATGGTCGTACTGGAATACAGAAACAGTTTTGAGCTCTTCAACTCTCAAGGGAAGTCAGTTACACTGATTTGAGATAGAGACCTTCAAACGCCTGGGACAAAATAATGAAACACATCAATAAACTTGTGATTTTTCCAGTCTTTTTATAGCTATAAATACTTGTTTTGAATGAATATTTGTTTTGAATGCATATTTGATTTTTCAGTGGTTTGGAATCCAGGCTCAAACACTTGCTCAATGACCTTTAGGAAGCTTAACACTTTTAATTCTCAGATTTCTCTTAGGTACCATGGAAATAATAGGAATATCTATCTCTATGATCATTATGAAGATTAAATGAGATAAAGGACGTCCACAAAGCCTATGTGTGGTGCAAGGGCCTCCTAATCCCTCTGTCTCTGAGTTTAAAACTCCAGAAAGGAAAAAAAAAACAAACAAAAACAAAAACAGCAGTCTTGGGCTGGGGATGTGGCTCAAGTGGTAACATGCTCGCCTGGCATGCACGGGGTGCTGGGTTCGATCCTCAGCACCACATAAAAATAAAATAAAGATGTTGTGTCCACCGAAAACTGAAAAATAAATATTAAACATTATCTCTCTTTCTATTAAAAAAAAAAAAAACGCAGTCTCTGAAAGTGTCAGATGGGACCTGACTAGACATTAATTCTTAGGCAACATCTTCTGTTGATTACAGCAGGAGAGAAAAGACACAGGCTTTCTGGGGACAGTGGGCATGCCTGTAATCCCAGCAGCTCAGGAGGCTGAGGCAGGAGGATTGTGAGTTCAAGCCAGCCTCAGCAAAAGCCAAGTGCTAAGCAACTCAGTGAGACCCTGTCTCTAAATAAAATACAAAAATGGGCTGGGGATGTGGCTCAGTGATGGATCACCCCTGAGTTTAATTCCTGGTAACTCTTCTCCCTCCCCGAAAAAGACACAGGCTCTGGCTCTGCCCTTGAGTGTTGGCATTCCAGACATGTAGGCAACTATTTCACCTACTACGTTCATTCCTAGATGCCTGAAGCAACACTCCTGTAGCACACCATTTAGTCCTGATCTGGTCAAAGTTCCTAGTGAATGGAAGAAGGGAACAAAAGAAAAAAAACAGGTTCAAAAATTTGGTGGTGAAATTGGGTGCTTTTAACCCAGTAATTTTTTGTTTTGTTTTGTTTTGTTTTGTTTTCATGATTTGTGTAGCTGGGGATCAAACCCAGGGCCTCTCACATGCTAAACTTGTGCTATACTGTGGAACCATATCCCCAGCCTGAGTGTTTCTAGATTTTGCCTCAGGTTCAGGTAGCTCAGTTAGAATGAGACAATATCTCTGAGGGTTCAGTAACCATTCTGGCCTTACTATTTGTTCCTTGTGATAGGTATAAAAGCAATTTTTTAAATTGGCACTTTTAATTGAATGTCAAATGAATGGTAAATACTAGGCCAAGTCGTTAACCTAAGATTATCTTACTTTTGTGTCACATATTCTATTAGATAGTTTTCATATTTCTTGCTTTTTTTTTTAACAAGGAAACTGAAACTGAGAAATATTAAGTAGCTTCCCAAGTGACATCATGTAGGTGGCAGAACAGAAATCAGTGTGATTTCTAAACCTGTGATCTTATCCACACTGTATTCTCTCTGCTTTTACTGTGGCTACAGCTATGGAAAGTCTTTAACATCAAAGCCTCAGAATAGCTATTTATGATGCTTGGATACCACCAAACTGAATCTCTCGGAGCTTAAATATAATCATTTTAAGACATGGCCGCTCAGGATTTGCCACCTAATAATGTTTCACTTTTGTTAACACAGTGAGGCTGCACGCATGTGCGCAATTGAAAACTGCAAAGTTGAGGTTTTGCTGCTGTCTTTAGGGAGGTAAATTTGTGCTGCCAGTTGAATCTGGGAGATGGAATGTTTTCTGAGAAATGTCAAAATGCATTTCATATTTATGGTTTAGATGAAGAGCCGTCAGAACTCCTATAAACACATTTTGTGTTTCTCAGTCAGATATTTACAGCTTGGTACCTTGGTCACAGGGAAAAACTGCCAGATCCTCAAGAAGTTGCTGAAGTGACCAATGAAAAGGGAAAAGGGTCAGGCAGGATCTGATATGTCTGTTACAGATATAATGGTGCCAGGGTGAGTGCCCAGATTTGGAACTTCTGGGGCTGTCCTCCAAGGCGGGGTGGGGATTGGGGAGTGTGGGGTCATCAAGGCTCACAAGCTGGCCAAGTGCATTGGGGGAATGCATTATCCACAGGGACTGTGCTGGGCCAACGATGTAATGACATGGGTTTTCATTTAGAAAATTGATGACTTTCTCATGGTGAAAAGATTCTGACTGTAGCCTTCTCTCCAAAGCAGTGGAGGGTGTTGTAAGGATTAGAGAGTCCAAAGAAAACAAAAGACTTCCAACAGCGTCCCTGCTGCTGGTGAAATATACATTATTAAACGTTCTTGACAGGGATTAAGAGATAATTCATCTAGGTTGAAAATGATTTAAGAAAATTGACATATAAACAAAGAGTCTGTGCTAGATATTCCACTGCAAAAAAAAGGGGGCTGGAGTAGGGAGGAACATATACAAAAATGAGTAAAAGAGAAGAATTTCTTGTCCTCAAGTTTTTACTCTCCCCAAAGAAAATAAAACAGATATGCAAATGACTGGCATGGAGAGCTGAGTAAAGAAATTGCCAGGAGGATCTAGAGACATTCCTTGCATCTCTGCTAAGCACATTCAGGTTACCTCATTTAATCTGCACTACAGCTCTGTGAGAAAGAGACTTACTTTACTGTGGAGGAAATGGATGGTAGGGAAGTCAGCTGGATAATCAATGGTTGAGACACACATTAAAATCAGCTCCCTGCCCACACCCTCTCCCCAAAAGAAAAAAAATAGAATGCATCTCAGGTGCCTCTAGGCTTTGATGTTATAACGGAAAATCAGGAAGTTGAATTAGAATTTAGAGGTTGGTGAGATCCTCTCTCATTGAAGGAAGAGGGCCTTTTGATGGAGCGTGTATTTGAGGGTTGGATTTTGAATTGCAAATAGAATATCAAAATGTAGAAATGAAGGAGTATAGAGGAGAGTGATAGTGGAGAACAGGGTGGTCTTATGCAGCCTTCAGAGAAGCAGCTCCAAAGATCCTGATTTATACACAGGACATTGAGGCAATAAAGGATGACTTGGTTAAGACCAGGAGAATTTTGTACCAGAGTACCAGTTTAAGGACAAGGACTCCAATGATGAAGAGGATGGAGGAGGAGGGGGAGAAGGAAAAAATGAGTTTGGTTTAGCTCACCTTCTTTTCATAGGACCTTGGGATGAATTTGGTTGCTAATTCACCCTGATCCCCCCATCTGTTCTCTTCTCAAGGTCCCTATTGTGACAAGGAAGTGAGGGCCATAGGGGAAGGGCCACAGATTCTCACTGTGGAAGAACAAAAGTAAATTGGTTTATTGAGGTAAGATAGCTATCTTGAAATATAAACTCTGTGTCAATATAGCACTCATAAAAATAATCCCTTAAAAGATCTCCAGAGACCTCCCATGCCTCAAACATCAAATTATGGCCTTGTTGAAAGCTTCTCAGTGTCTACCATGATAACGGAATTTTTCCAGCCATCATCCTATTTTTTGACTCTGATCTGTCTCTTCCCTTGCCTTGTGTGGTATACACACACAGATTTAAACTTCTCCTTCACTATTTACAAGCTACTTTGATCTTCAAAAAGGTATATGTTCTCCCGGAGTCTGAATTTGCTCATCAGTACAATCATAATGACACACTACCTAGGAATCTATGAGAAGTGCCTGATTTTAACTATATATGCTATGTTAAAAGAAAAAAAAAAACTTTAGACAAATTAAATTTGACAAAGTTTATTTGAGCAAAGAAAAATTAATAAATCAAATAGCACTCAGAAAAGGTTCAGAGAGGTCTGCTCTGCAGAAAAAGCAGCCAGCATTCATAAATCAAACATGGAAGCATATGACATAATTACTTGTCTAGCTATAGATGGGTGTCTGCTTTACTTGAATATAAGCTGTTGTAAAGCCCTCCCAAGAGGTTAGTAGGTGGTTTCCAAGTGGTTAAGGTAAAGCTTCCTTTTGCTGTTTATATTAAATTGGGTTTGGTTTCTTTACCTAAGAGCTTCAGTTAAAGAAACAACCTCAGGTTAATGACCTCCTTCTTGTTTGCTTAACAGCTGTCAATAAATGTTTCCTCCCAGATAAGTACTGTAAGGTGATCCATCCCGAGGCAATTTGTTTTATTGCTTAGATAACTCAACCCCACACACATACAGCTCAAGATTTTGCTTTTTTTTTTTTCATACTTGTTTTCTCACATGAAATTCACATTAAGCCATCAAAGCAAGCTGGACAAGTCTATGATTCCAAGGTTATCAGGTAATCCTAAGGAGACCAAAAAGTTTGCATTAGACATCTTCACAAATGAATTCTAAAGCTGAATTGGTGTTTAAGTCTTTTGATTTTTAATCTTATTGCTACCTTTGTTTCTTGGAATATGCAGATGTTTCTAGGAAATATGTCCTTCATTCAGATATGGGAACATGTTTATTCTTACAGGTTTATGATTCTGGCTTGGTTACATAGGAGATTTTGTATGGGATGGTTCAAGGCCACTGATTCCATTTCTGACAAACATTTGCAAATATATGAATTTGAGTAAAAGAGCCTGAGTTAGTTTGCATTTAATATATTCCACACAAACCTCTCAGTCTCTCTTTTATGCTCTTATAAATCCTGATTTGCTCTAGTGTTAATGTCTTGATTTTGTCAGCATGACTTCTCAGAGTATAAATTGAAATTAACCCAACTTCTATGGTATTCTTCAATTTCTTTCTCTAGTGTTCTGTAGTTTTCATTGTAGAGGTCTTTCAACTCTACAATTTAGATTTATTCCTAAGTATTTTATTTATTCCTAAGTATTTTATTTATTTATTTTTTTGAGGCTGTTGTGAGTAGGTTAGCTTTCCTAAGTTCTCTTTCAGTAGATTCATCACTGATGTATATGACTGCATCTGATTTATGGGTTTTGATTTTATATCCTGCTACTTTGCTGAATTCATTTATTAGTTCTAGAAGTTTCTGGTGGAATTTTTTTGGATCTTCTAAATGTAGAATTCTGTTATCAGCAAATGGGATAATTTGAGTTCTTCTTTTCCCATTTGTATCCCTTTCATTTATTTCTTCTAATTGCTCTGGCTAGAGTTTCAAGGACTGTGTTAAATAGAAGTGGTGAAAGAGGGCAACCTTGTCTTCTTCCAGTTTTTAGAGGGGAAAGCTTTCAATTTTTCTCTATTTAGAATGATGTTGGCTTTGGGTTTAACATATATAGCTTTTACAATGCTGAGGTATGTTTCTACTGTCCCTAGTTTTTTCTAGTGTCTTGAACATGAAGGGGTATTGTATTTTGTCAAATGCTTTCTCTTCATCTATTGAGATGATTATATGATTCTTGACTCTAAGTCTATTGATGTGATGAATTATGTTTATTGATTTCCATATGTTGAAACAATCTTGCATCCCTGGAATGAAACCACACTATCTTTTTGATATGTTTTTGTACTTGATTTGCCAGAATTTTCTTGAGAATTTTTGCATCTATGTTCCCCAGGGATATTTGTCTGAAGTTTTATTTCTTTGATGTGTCTTTGTCTGGTTTTGATATCAAGGTGATATTCATAGAATGAGTTTGGAAGGGTTTCTCCTTTTATATTTCATGAAATAATTAGAGGAGTTTGGCTTCCACATTAGCCATTTGCTCGACTTCCAATAGTTCTTTACAGAACCGCACTGCATTTCTCAATATCAAGGTGCTTGCATTCAGTTGTTTTAACCAAATAACACACCCTCAAAAGCTAAGAAAAAGTTTAGCATGGTCCTTGAGATGTGTTTCCATTCCCATTATGTGTATTGTATGTAGTACAGGAACCAGTTTGTATTAGGAATATTAAATCATAATTACCCCACAAATATGTATAATTGTTATATGTTAATCAAAAATTAAAATGTTTAAGGAGATAAAAATATTAACCATTCTTGGCATGATCTTACATAGTGTGTACATGTATTAAATCATCACACTGTACCCCATAAATATGCTTATATATGTGTGGGGTGGAATAAGGAAGCCAGCAAAATAGCAAGCAATAGCAAATGAGTCAGTTGCAATAGAGTGACCCTGTATGTCCAGAGTTTGATTATTTACTCCCTCTGAAACTCAGTTGTTTCTCTGAAATAGAAATCTGAATGCCTAACTCAGTCATTTCAGATGGATTGTGTACATTCTAGATTTGATCAATAGATTGTGTACATTCCTGAAAATGTAATGAATTAGGGTGCCTTGTAAATACAAAATCACTTCACCAAGTATGAAGTACAGTATCTTTAGGATAAGGAGATTGAAGTTAGTTTTCTGAACCAGCAAGTTTATTTTTGAATTCAAGTTCTATAGTTTACAAGATGTACAGTTTGGGGTAAGTCGACTAGTGCCTTTGTGCTTCTCCAATTGTTGCCTTCATTTGTTAGATAATAAATAGTAATTATGAGGTTATGAAGAGAATCAAGGCAGTTAGTATATTTGAAATACTTGGAAAGATGTAAGGCCCATAGTAAGTACTAGATGTGAATCAGTATCCAAGACCCAAGGTCATTTTTATAAGGAACAAGTCTGTGGCTAGAGTAAAAAGATTGATATTAAAAATCTTCCATTGTACAACTACTTAAGATTAATACAGACTTTACTCAGACCAGATGATGATGTATGCTGAGAGTCTAGTAAATGCTATGTCTAGAGTTTCTACCACTTTCCATCTAGACCCACAATATCCATAAGTGAATACTGAGTTGGAAGCAAATGGAGAATCCACAGGGAAGCTGGAGAAGCTCAGACTTTGTCTGGGAGGAACTTTGTGTTTGCCAAAACTTCTTATTAGTGATTACAAAATCTTAATTCTTATATGTAAAACTCTCAGGCTGACCTATACACCAAGTTGGCTGAATTTCAATTAAATGTTGGCCTGATTATTCTACTATTTTCACTTTTCTAAAACAAATAATTTTATTTTAAGTGAAAGTAAAATACTTAGGATTCCAAGAAGTTAGAAATGAAAAGGACCTTAATTCTCATTTTTAGACTGGATAGTCATTTGCCTGAATTAACACCAGGCAAGTTAGACAAAGAACCTGGCTATTTTTTAGTGGATTTCAACTTGGTCATTATGCCATGTCATCTGCTGTCTAGACATGCTTGTATTGGTTAATTTTAATCTGATTATAGCATACTACTAATATAGAGATTAAATTAATTGAATTTTTCTTTTAATTTACTTATGTGAAATGGCAATATTATTATTTTTTTCAAATGTTTAAAGGAAGGATGCTTTTTATTAACCTAAATAAATACTCTTTGAAAAAGGAGTTGAGGCAGGTGATTTTTATTTTCAATGAACATGTTTGGATTTTTTCTTAGTTCTGAAATTGACATTCAGTAAAAGGTATAAACTGTCTTCATAGCTGATCCAGGCTTAACATTTTTACACTGTCTCTAGGAATTGAGGGCATGTTTTTTCCCCCTTTGTTGTATATACATAGATATTTTAGTGTTATGTCATAAATAGAGCTCAGGGCTCCTTTGAAAGATATATCCTTTATATCTCTCTATTCATTTATTCTCTATTCTTCATCTCGTGCTCAGATATAATGAATTAGTTTTAATACCCAGAAAACTTCTTTACTCTTATGCTAGATAAACACTACTTATCTTGCAAGACTGACTCTTAGAATGGTTTTTCAGTGGCCCTTTCTTTTCTTTCTTCCTATCCCCAGCATCATGAACCTAACACATGAATTGCAATTAACTCACTTACTTATCTTCTTGCAAAACCAGATAATGAACTCCCTGAGGAGAGTATGAACTTTTTAAGATAATATGGTACCATTAAAAACTAACACAATGCCTGACACACAGTAGGGCTTCAATGTTGAATAATAGAGTAGATGAATAAAAACAAATCATAAAGTTGGGGAGGGTAAATTAGCTGTCGCCATTTAAGTTTTAGGCAGCCAGGTTCAATTAATTTATATTCCAGAAAAAAAGATTACTCTCTCTAATTGTGCTATTTTCTTATTTTAGTGAGACATCTTTATCTATCAATAGTAATAAGAGCTAAACCTGGGAGGGCATGCTGTGTTAGAAGTTATCTTAATGGTTCATGTTCTAGAATACAGAGATAGATTAATCTAAACAAAAACTATTTTTTTTTCAATAGCTGGATTTTGAGAGGTTGAGTAGGACTATTTCTAGATATACTTTGCAGTATTGTGGTATTCATGAGCACGTAACAATTATGTGCTGAATTGGAAGGTTGGGGCAAACTAGGGTGACTTTTGGCGGTATGCACTTCATTGTGCATGTTGCAAAGCAGAGAAATATTTTTCCTTATCCAACAAGTCTGGGGGAGGCAGCTTAATTACTATAATAATTCCATGCCCTTTTTTTTTTAACTTTGTGATATAGGAAGAAATTACAGAGAACAAAATTATCCTCGATAACTATTCAGAATGTTTGTAAAATGGCACAATCTTGTGAAATAGTGTGATTTCATGAAAAAGTTGAGTTTACTACTTGTCTTTTCCTGCTTCTAAAATAGAAACCTATTTTATACTTTGTTTCTATGTATTTTAAATGTTTGGACCAGAGTATAGATAAGGTTTGCTTAAACAAAACAGACACAGGTTACAGCTAACCACATATCATAAGAACATAAAGTTTACTTCAGTCCCATATTCCTGACTGAAAGGGGTGTTTGGAGCTTTCATAAGAAGAGCATGCAAAGATTCTTGAGATCTTCAGGTTGAAGTGCATCACTGTATAGTGACCCTTAAATAGGGCCTATTATATTATTTCAGTTGATGTTTAAAATTTACAAGCCAATTCCACATATGGCTTCTGTAAAGCTAGAAATCAACCAATTCTTTTAATAATCAATCACTAGAAATGGGGGCTGAAATATTTCCACTATGGGAAAGAGCTCGGTGAGCTAATGATCTTGGTGGAATTGGAACAAAGTCTTCCACTTGGCTCATTCTATTTCTCAGTTGCTAGACCATGATACAGTTATCACCACTGTAACTGATGATGATAGCACATTAGTCTAATGGCACCAAGCTTTAAAACCTCTTCACATTTAAATTCTCATGATATCATTCGTCTTTCTTATATTTGCTAGCAGAAAGTTTCCTTAGAGAATGGGTTAGGCCTTCACTTAGAAAGTTGCATGTAGTGGAGATTAAGTGATTGGGAGGAAACCTAGAGTTAAATTTGGACTTAATTGTGAATATAGGGCTCCCTACTGCCAAATGTGAATTAAAACTCCATCCAAAGCCATGCATTTTGGAACCCCTTCTATGCTTGACTCATTCCATAAAACTGCGACTCGGATCACTCTCCATTAAGAACAGTTGGGATTAAGCTATTAAATCTTGTTTGGAAGTTACAAGCCAATCTGGAAAATTAAGAAAGGTAGTACGCAAGCTGCTTCTCAGACAAAGTCTCACCAGACCTCACTTTCTGCATTTAGAGAGGCCGAGTATATAAATCTCTAAGGGGAAAATTTTTAACTTTCAGATTTGTCTATATTTTTTTTTTGATCCTTTGACCAAGTTGCCTAGAAATGAACTCTTGAGTACAGGTGAGTTTTGTCAAGCCTGGAAAGACTTTATAAGATTCCTGGGACTTAAAATAACACTGGTCTCAGAAATTATATATTTTATATATTTTATATTATATATTTTTATCAACAAACAGTGTTAGCAAGTGTGACTGGGAAGGGGGCAGAATGAGACTTTGAAGTGCATGTGATAAATGTAGACAGGCACTTGTCTTCCACATAGACTTTTGCATACTTGATTTATTGGTTCAAGGTCTTCAGCTTACCACTCTAAAGCTTTTATATGCAGAGCAATTCTCTCCATGGTGTAATTTGCCCCAGAGTGTGTGGCCCAACTTCTATCAGAGTCTTGTTGCTTAGTTTTAACATCCACTGCTATCCGCTTATTTCATTTCACTTCACATCTTATTTTCCCTGAGTGAGTAAATTGCCTCTGTCTCTTTTGATATCATTTTGAAATGTCCTGTGTACCTTTTTATTATTTCTTTTATGTTGGAAAGAATCTTTCTATCTACTTCCTTTTGCCTTTGGCCACTGTCCAGGGGACTTAGCTTCTCAGCTTATTAGGCCAATGGATGACGTAAAGAATCCTAATGTATCTGAACTGAAGAGAACTTAGAATTTTCAAATTCTTTTCCTTTTGTGGGTGATGTAACACATTTCCAGTGGTAACAAATGACTTCATAAAAGGGAACTAACACATTAGTTGCAAAGCAAATACTTAAACACAGTTTTCCAATTCTTGTAAGTTTCTGGTTGGATACTTAGTCTGTACAATAACAAACCTTCTATTAAATCTTATTGTTCTTAATTTTATATTACTGTAATAGATTAAAAATAATCAGGCATTGCTTCTCATTTTAAAAGTAAACAATATTTAATAAGGCAATATGACTTTAACTCGCAAAGATATCAGAGTATTTTCACTTAAAAAAGTCTCAGATTTCCAGGTAGTTGCTTTAATGGTCTATACAATTATTCAATAAGCATGGATTTTGCTTAGTATGGTATTTAAAATGAAGATGATTCATGTACTGGAAATATTTTGAGTGGAAAAGGGAATAGTTTCTAATGCCCCTGAGGTTCTACGATGAACAGATGGGTTATATTTGGATAAGGAGACATTCACCATTATTCTCAGATGAGAAGCACAGAGCCAGGCCAGGATGGGGTAAAGGAGAACTTACGGTCCTCTGCGGCTACTAGGTGGTCATATCATTAATGACTTCCTATAAGCAAACACAGTTGTATTATTGAAAGAACCAGTGATGTTTCTTGCTTGGGCCTTGAATGCAATTATTATAAATACAGTGATAAAATTAACTCTGAATGCTTGTAGGATGTTTTTGAAATGACATGTAAAATTTTATATAAAGAAAAAGTTAAATAAGGGCAATCGTGAAATATATTTTTTCAAGACCATAATTCATAGTGGAAAATTACTGTATTTTCTTTTATTCATTAATAATCCTGCCAGCCTGAAGTTTTATCATCTCAGGAGTCAGTCTGTTTTAGAAAAGCTATGAAGATACAAGTCTGAGTTCAAGCCTTGATTGCTGGGAATTGAGGCATCCATGAAAAGAATCATCATTGATTATCTACTTTGTTCAATTTTCAAATTCTAAGACATGAGAAAACTATCCAGGATGAATGCCTTAGGTAATAAATTGATACCTACAGATATACACACATAATGTATATAGATATGTATACATATTTTATGTGTATACATGCACACATGTTATATATATCCTTTCTATATATTATATATGTGAATACATTATATGTATATTTATTTATTATATATGCATAATGAATTTTATAAAATATACATAGTTTACATATGTGTATATATACTTTTTAGTTCTCTATTGTATTTATATTGTGTGCATGTGTATATGTACACATATACTATATATTCAGTTGTTTCCACTATGAATTTCAGTGAATATATCTTAAGAATATTTTGATAAGTGTATAATACATATAGTCTAAAATCTGTGTATTTTCTTACTCCTTTCATTTAATGGCTAACAGATATTATTTATTTACTAATGGAAAAAAAAAGAAGTTGTTGATTTTTTTACTTGGAAATGATCAGGTTGAGTAACAATAAACAAGCTATTTGGATTTGAGGAGTTATCAGATAATTCAGAAATAACTTAGTTCATCTCTTCATTTTACATATGAGAAAATTGATTCTTGGAAAGGTGAGATGATTTTCTCAATGTCACAGAGTGGTCTAGTCACAGAGCTGAGATGTTTAGATGTTTTGCAGCAACATAGGGCATGAGTCTGTGTATGTGTGTGTATATGTGTGTGTGTGTATGATGACTTATAAACTTTACCAAGTCATTTGCAGAGGAGGGTCTTACTGAGGTTTGGTGTACAATGGGTACATACATGTCCCCCCAATACACACACAAACACATAAAAATATGCATATTTAATATTCCATTTTTATAAAATCTATGGAAAACCCTGTCTCAGTTTTGGCCATTTCTCTGCATTATCAAATGACATAGGTTTAAATACGATATTCAAAGTCTGTATTTCATTGTATCTTTGAGTTTTTCAGATGTCTTTCATGTAACCACATATTAATCACAATAGTGACTCAAATCTTTGGTCTTCAGTTGAGGAACTGGTGCTGGGAGAAATAAAGGAGCAATACTCATAAACAAATCCATTTCATTCTAGTCATTGTTCACCAGGAGCTACTCTGGATAAAACCCAGATATCACAGAGAAGGTTTATTTAACTCTAGTTCACATAGATATATAGTTACTTACATTGCTCAAACCTTCCAGATTTGCATATGTAACGCAGCCATAGCTTACATATGTTGTGGTTTAGTGGTCAATTGTGTGTCAACTTGATGGCTTTGAGGGATTTTCAGAGAGACTGTGGAACATCGTTTCCTTCATGTTTGTTAGAGGGCTTCCAGAAAACGTCAGCATCTGAATCAGCAGATTGAGCAAAGGACATCTGGTGTCACCACCACTGGAGGCCAATATCCAATCCATCGACAGCCAAGATAGAGCATAAAGGCAGAGGAAGAAAGAATTTTCTCTCTTTTCCTAAGCAGAGACATTCATTTTTTCCTGCTAAGACATCAGAACTCCAGATTCTCAGGTCTTTGGCTTGGGACAGAGGTTTTTAGGTCTTTGGATTCAGGTTCAATTATAACACTAAATTTCTCATTTCTCCTGCTTGTAGACAGCATATTGTGGAATGTTTGACCTTCATTATGGCACAAGACAATTCCCACAATAAGTCTCCTCATATGTATACATACAGATTCCACTCATATTTCTTAATTATCAAATTTCAGTTTTAGATATGAGAACATTGACACCAAGAAAGATTAAAGAACTTGCTCAAAGACCTGAGCACACCATTTGTAAAGTGGTGCTACAGTTGTCTCTTACTTTAGGGGTCTCAACACAAGCCCAAGTGACCTGCCTGCCTTTTCCCTTCCTGCATTCCCTTTAACTGAGTCCCATATCCTTCCTGTAGTGTCTAACTTTCCATGATCTCTATCTCAGATTTTGTCTTTTTTTTTTCTCAATCTACTTGCTTATTCTGTTGATGTTATCAAAACTGCTTCCCTATAGATACCCACTTATAAGCAAAATCATTCTTCAAATGGGAGCCCAGAAAAACACAGATTTTGAATCTTTACTCCTTAGCACATGACTTTATCTTCGCATTAGGTGGTCCAGGAAGTGCCATAAAAGAAGCTAAGAAAAGTTTCATAGACTTGAGAACCAGGGGATTTAAGGTCTAGATTCAGATATGATTAACGTGTAACAGCTTGTTAACCTCTCTCCATCTTATTCTATTAAAGACAGTAAGTCAAAATTTGAAGTGAGGATAAAATGACATAAAATATGTTACATAGTACATAGTAGGCACTCAGGAAATACATTATTTTCTTCTTTTTTATGCCAACTTTATAGATGACTTTAAAGTAGAAATGATATAATAGATGTGAAGATATGTCAAAGAGCTAAAATGCACTTTATAAGAATTAGGACTTTAAAAAAAAATTTCTGACACATGGGAAAGTTTAAAATTGACTTCTCCGAAACAGCATTTAAGAAAAATCTTCTGGTTGTAAAGAAACTTTAATCCAAAGAAATTTGCCTACCAGATAAATCTCGCAGCTAAAGTGAGAGATGAGGTTGAATCTGTGGGCTTCCAAACCAACATGGTGACGGGTCTGATGAGCTGTCTGTATCTATGGTGCACAGCCCATCTTTTTTGCCTGTCTTTGAACTTGGGAAACTCTTTAATCAGTCCTAGACAATTTGCTTGAGGGAATTTGTCTGTAAAGTAACCACTTGGTTTCTGGCTGTTCTGTGGGATTCTGTTTCATGTTCTGAACTCATGTTGTGCCTCGGGCTCCCAGTAATATTTACTTATTTACTTTACATACTTTTGGGTTGGGCTTCAAGTGCATAAGCAGTCTTGATGTGCAGCCAAAATACTGAAATTTTACCTTCTCTTTAAAATGTTAGAATTGCTTAGGAATTACTACTGCCAGTGAAAAGCTTGCAAACATCACCATAATATTTCCTTGCACATTTGTGTTTTGCAATTATATACATTTTGAGCAGGAAAAAAATCATTCTTCTGTAATTTCTTGGACCTTGTTTCGTGTTTTGAAATAGTAGCTGATGGTACAAAGAAAGACTTCTTGGGGCAGAATATGTATTATTTGTACTGGAAAAGAGCAAAGGTTAAATTAAAGGAATTGTCAAGAATTGGAAGTTTTGTTTTTCCCTCCCATTAGAACTGTCTCTTTTTGTGTAATCTTTTCTTATTTCCACTCATGTGAGGAGTACAGATTCCTTGGGTTGCAATACAATTGTACTCTGTAGATCTTTGTTCTTGCATCAATAGTATTTTGGAATTAAATTAGGACTTTGAAAGAAAATAACTCCAATTTGCAATCATTGTAAATAGTTTATTTTAGTCTCAGTTGTGTACATCTTGATTTTTATTGTATGCCACAGAGATTGTCTTTGGTTAAATGAAGTAGAAGAGGAATTAATTAGAAGATGATGTAGATCCCAAAGCATAAGAAAATGATGGAAGATGAACCTCAATAAAATGGTACAAGATCTAGTAGGTGGCCAAAATACCAATTAAAGATTTGGCATTGGAAGAGCCTAGTTCCAATACAGGGTGCCAATAGAGATGCCATTGAATACTAGGTATCGAAGCTGCCACAGCTATTTCTTGACCCTGCATGATACCATTAGCTGTGGAATTAATTCTCAAGTTTTTAAAATTCTGTGTAATATTTACTCCAGAATCCATCTCTATTATGGCATCTGAATGGATGAAATATATGCTCAGACAAAAGCTTTCAACTTCTGTAAGTCAAAGTTGGAGCTCTACCTCCCACCTAGACTCCCAAAATAGTAGTTTCAATAAGCTAAGGATCTCTATTCTGATATTAAGCAGTCAATGGAATGTTCATCATATTTCATTTAAAATAGTATTTTCAGAAATGTCCATTTCTGAGAAGATGAAATAAAAGTACTTTATCTCATTCATTTTACTAACTACCGCTAAAATCATGCATATTATATATAAGACAAACATAAGAACTTGAAAAGAGAAAAGGGAAAGAAAAATGGCTAGGAAGCACTTGAAGGAACAAGATTGGTAAGTTCCCTGAGTCTTTGTGTCTTAAACAGCTCAGACCTGGAATTGAAGAGGCAAGCAACCCAGAAACATCAAAGGCTGCATAGAAATCCCAACAAAAGCTTGCTTTTTCTAACCAAAGTACTAAGAAACAGATGTATTGAAGATTACATGGGAGCCTGTACTTGCACAATAACCCAGCAGTAATGAGGATTCCTAGTAAAAGGGTAATGATTTTAACCATTTCCCAGAAGTAACAGGTCCATCCTTGATGTGGTATCAGTGGAAACCATGTAAAGAGCCAGAAAATTAACTCTAGAAACCCCTAAGCCAGGAACACAGACCAGAGATAGTTTTATTATATCACATAGGTCCATAGGCAACAAAATGAACCTCAAACTAAACCTTATACCTTTTACAAATATTACATTAAAATGGATCATAGGTCTAAATGTAAAACATAAAACTGTCAAACTTTTGCAAAAAAAAAGCAAGATAAATTCTTTGGAAATATATGGATATGCATAGAGTCCTTAGATTTGTCACCAAAAGTATGACCTAAAAAAGATAATTTGGTAATTTGTAATTAATTAAATTTAAAAACTTACCTATTGAAAGAGCCTGTTAAAAGGATAAAAATATAAGCTACAAAGCTAGAGACAGTATTTGGAAACCATATCTAACATAATAGGAATAAGTGGAGAGCTTTCAAAACACAATCATTTAAGTGACATTCAATCATAGAATGGACAAATCATGAGGAGATATTTCACCAAAGAAGATATCTAGAATGTAAATATACATATGCAAAGAAGTGCAACATCATGAATCATGGCAGAAATGGAATATCATTACACATGGGTTAAAGTGGCTAAAATAAAAAAGAGTGATGATGTAAAAATCTGGAGAGGACTGTGGGAAAATAGTATATTACAGTTAATGGTGCTGTAAAAAAAAAAAAAAATCAAAACCTGCAGAATGGGTCAGTTAAACAAGAGAAAATTATTTCTCCCTATCTGGAAGGTGGAATTTCAATATGAAGGTGATATTTGGTTTGGTTTCTGGTGAGATCTCCTTTTGGCTTGCAGACAGCTGCTTTCTCACTGTGTCTGTACAAAGCATTTCCTCAGTGTGTGCAGGGGGACAGAAGTGATCTCTGGTAAGGACACCATTCCTATGAAATTATGGACGCATTCTTATGACCTCATTTTAACGTAATTACTTCCCTAATAGCCCTACCTACTTCTGAAAGAGTCACATATATGGGTTCAGACTTTAACACATGAACTTGAATAGAAGGGGTCACAATTCATTCTGTCACACTGGATCACTCACAGATTACTGGTGGCAATGTAAAATTACATAGCCACACTAGACAAGAGCTTTGTACATTCTTAAAATCCAAAAATGCAACTACCATAGGACCCAGCGGTTGTATTCCTGGGAATATATTCCAAAGACATGAAAACAGGTTTACACAAAAAAAATTGAACATGAATATTTATAATAGCCATTATACACACACACACACACACACACACACGCCAAAAAACAGAATCAAATCAACTATTGTTTTGTGGGTCATTGTTTTAACAAACTGTCATATATTGTTACCATAGAATTAAAAGGAATAAACTATTGATATTTGGAGAAACCTAAATGATAAAGCTTCAGCTAATTCTTCTAAGGAAAAATAAAAGTGGAGAAGGTAAAAGGTGGTGTTATTGTATCATTTCATATCATTTCATTTGTATAACATTCTTTTTTTTTTGGTACCAGAGATTAAACCTGGGGGCAATTTACCACTGAGTCACAACCCCATCCATATATTACATTTTATCTAGAGTCAGGGTCTTGCTAAGTTGCTTAGGGACTTGCTCCAGCCTCCCAAGCCCCTGGGTTAGAGACATGAAGGACCATGCCCAGCTATATAACATTCTTGAAATGACAAAATTATTGAAATGGAAGACAAGAAGGGTTGAAGCCTATAGGAAGTGGATGTGGTATCAAAAGCCAAACTGAGAGATCCTTGAGTGACACAAATATCCTGTGTCTTGACTCTATCAATCTCAATATTCTGATTGGTATAGTTTACTAAAGTTTTGTAAGACGTTATTGGAGCAAACTAGATAAAGCGAACATGGGGTTTTTCTATGATTTGTTGTTACTGCATGTGACTCTATAATTATCTTAATATAAAGAATACAGTTTTTAAAAAAAGATAGCATTTACCTCTAAGCAATTAAGGGTTATAGAAGAGAGGGGAGGAAAGGAAAAAATTGGACAAGAAGATCTAGTAATCCTACTGAACACATTTCCAAACATGAAGAACTCACATAGCTAGAGAATATACTTGAACTGTGTATAATCTGTTACAGGAAAACAATGGTGGTGAGCATAAGAGAAATTATAAAAGGAAAACCAATGAGCACTAGATCAGTGTAATTTTGGATCAGGAAATGGCCCCACAAACCACACATTTAAAATACTTGGCATAGAGAGAAGGGTGGTCTTACTTTTGAAATGGAAGTATGAGGAGACACATGTTCTTGCTCCCCAAAGAAAACTAAGTGCATCTAGTGGAAATTAAAAAAACAAAACAAAAATCAAAATCCAAATAATTAAATTCTGTGCATACTATTCTAAGTATATATATATATATATATATATATATATATATATATGTGTGTGTGTGTGTGTGTGTGTGTGTGTGTGTATAATATATTTAAGGAAACCTATGAAAATTTGATAAGAACCATGAAAGCCTGTGGCATCAAACCCATGTTCTACCTACTCTTATTCCTGTTGCTATCTCAGCACAACAGAAACTCTATTCTAGGTGGCCATAGCCAGGAACTCAGGGATCCCTAGCTCCCTGCTGGTGGATGTGGTATTTTCACAGGCTAGACAAGCTGCTAGCATTTCTCATACCCCACAGCAGTGTGCTGTAGTTACTGAATTCCTAGGAGATTTGGTTTTAAAAAGTCATGGGTTGCCTTCTTCCATTCAGCCAGCACTCATAAGATGGAAGTTTGTCTTCAGTTAAGGCATGCTGAGAATACTGGGGCCCAGATGGTCCTTGCCTTTTCTTATTCCCATAGCAGTTTTCCTACCAGGGGAGTCTGAGAAGACCAGAGACAATGGCTTCTGCTGACAATCCTCTAGTAAAACAGGAATGTCATTAAAACAGGAGCAGGCCATGAAGCCTATGCCTAGCTCCTGGTTAATGTCTCAGAGATTTTGATAGGAGTATAAGCAAGCCTTTGGAACAAAGAGCTCCAAAGCTCTACTCAAAAGGAAATTCAAGCTCCAAAGGAATCTTAAAAATAATGGAGATTTGCTGGTAAGAATTAAGAGAGAACCAGTAATACTGGGAAAGCAATAAGCTAAACTTAGTTAGTTTATCAGAGAGACCCAGGAAAAGGGACGCCTGGGCAAACTCTCCCTGGATCAAAGCAACCTCAAACAGTGACCTTAAAATCCACCCTCATAAAGGGGCCAACATTAATTGAAACAGACTACAGTTATTTACAACCCAGGGAACTGTCAAAACAACAGAGCCTTCAGTTGGCAATTAGTGGTGCCAAACAGCTGCCTATGACCAGGAAAAGTGACAGTTAAAGAGCCCTGAGACAATCAGGATGGTTGCACACAAGCCCAAGGCTATACCCTTCATGGAGCAAAAACAGAGGTGTCACATTGTGAAGGAAATAGACTGCACTGAAATAGTCCAGCCTGTCACTAAACAAAAACTTAGCAAACAGCAACTGCTGCCAAGGGGTTAAGGAGTGAGTCAGAGTGTTCACCATGCATCACTGCATTGTTTAAAAAGTCCAATTGTCAACAAAAATATAAGATACGCAAAGAAACAGGAAAGTGATTCATACACATGAAAAATATCTGAACACTGAAACTAGACTTCTGAGGAATGTTCAGATGTTTTATTTAACAGACTTTGGCTTTGAGCAGCCATTAAAAATATGTTCAACCAACTAAACAAAACCAGGTTAAAGAAGTCCATCAAGGTATGATGTATAGCACAACAGAGCTGAGTAGGAACAAATCTGTGTTGCATTAAGGAAATCACACCGGACAATAATTCAGATCCATAGAAATAAATGAAGGGGGATAGAAATGGTAAATAAGGAGGGTTATATAAAAAAATGGTCCAAATAGACACTTGCTGTTTTATCTTCTCAGTTTTTCTGAAAGATGCTTTTACTAAGTAATACTTATAACATTGCCTTTTGGAATATATATATATATATATATATATATAATGTATAACAATAATAACACAAAATGGGAAGAGGAAATACAGCTATATATAGGGGCAGTATTTCCACATCTCACTGGAATTAACTTAGCATATAAATCTGAAGTAGACCCTAGAACAACCACTGGGAAATAACTGGAAAAAAAAGCAAAAGTATTAAAAATAAAATCATTGAAAAAATTTCAATATGACATTAGAAAATATTCACCAGTGAAAAAGAAAGCAGTGAGGAGAAATAGAGTAAAACATCACATAACATGAAACAAAGCAGATGTAAATCTAACTACATAAATGACAAACATGATGTAGTTCTTTATATATATATATATATGTATAAAAAACTTCATAATGAAAAATCTCATATATTGAAGGTATGATTTCACCAATGTAAAGGGTTTTTTTTCCCCAATCACAATTTTAAGAAAATGGAGATAATATTTGATTTTTTAAAAATACTGTGGATGGTATATGAATACATGATTAAAATTATCATTGTCAGATATTTTGTATTCTGTACAATGTATCAAAACTTTACAAGCAGTGAACAAATTACCAATGCCACTTAATGAAAATGAAATAGGAAATATGACATTTAAATTCTTTATTTTCAACCAATGTCAAGATTCATTAGTAATAATAGCCACACTTTAATAGCATGAATTATGTATCAGCCACTTTTCTAAATATTTTCTGTATATTCACTCATTTAATCTTTAAAACTATGGAAAAGGAGATCCTGCAATACTTTATTTTTTTCCTTCTGGGTTAAGAATGAAGATGAGAGAAGTTAAGCGATCTTTCACAATATCACACATCCATGAATTTATGGGGCTAAGATTCAAAGTTAGGCAGTCTGGTAGTAAGATCTGTAAAGTAAAACATTATGTTATCCATGTTAAGATTTTTTAAAATATGATTTTATATAGATGGGACAAACTCAAAATGGTTCAAGATTTTATCAAAGTCATTCAAATAAAGTACAGTATTGTTTCATGAGCATTCAGGAATATTTAGGGATGTCAGGAAAAAAGAAAAAAGAACCTTTAAATTTTGTATCTTACTCCTCCTTCCTTTCAAAGTGATAAAATAGAGGACTGGTGGTTATTTTGGGTTCAAGATCATGCTACTACTTCGTAGCTAGGCTTAGCCTTGAATTCCAGATTTCCTGGGACTTAGCCTCAAGATTTTTCATCCAAAACAAAGGAAAAGTTACAAGAAGCACTTCTCATTGCAATTATCAGTTCAGCAAAAGAATACCCCTCATAGTTATTCTGCAATTTAGATCAATTATCACTGTATTGCAAATATCTTTCTTAAGTAGGAACATTAAATAAGGAAGGACTGAGCAAAAATGAGAATAAAATGCTATAAATAATATTGCAGAAAAAGCAAGGTGAATGAAGATCAAGAGCAAGCATTTGTGTTTCTGGGAGATCACTGAGGCCATATACATGCTCTTGGGGAGGAAATCAGGTGAAGCTTTCAGAAATAAAGTTGGATTAGTCATGGAAGTGAGGGGTGTGCATGTGGAAACTAGACTTTCTCTTTAAATATATTGTTGTATAAGCCAGAACAATCATGGAAATGTAGAGATATACATAGCAAGAGTCATACCTGTTTGTACTGGAATTCAGACTTTAAGTTGTGTTGTAGATTGGCTGTACATGGTAAGTATGAGTAAGAAAGTGTAGATTGAGATCTGGAACCCAGTTCTATCAAGCTATTTTTATAGTAATTAACAAGAGTCATAAATTCTTTTGAAGATGTTAAGTTGGACAAGAGTAATTTTGGACAAGTTCGTACCTCTCAGTGTTATTCCTTTCAGACTTTCAGAACTTTTATCTTTTGTGTGTGCCTTGTAAATCTCTAAGAGAATCCTATAGCCTGCAATTTTGCCCAAACCTATTGATCAGAGGAACCCTTTTAAAAAAGATAATTTGATGGACATTTTTTTTCTTAATACATATTTAAGAAAACTTTCCAAGAAATAGTCATTTGCACTTCACTTAAAACATTTTTGTTGATGTTGTTATAAACTTATTTTTTCTATATTCTCTCTGGACTTGGATTTTGCATGTGATACATGGTCACCTTTCCAAAAAGTGCATAGGTGTGAAAATCATTCCTATCTCTTCCCATTGCTATCTAGTTCAGTATCTTGAACTAGAAATCATTGGCTCTGGATACCTACCATGCAACAATGTCTCATAGTAGAACAGCTCTTTCTCCTTTATCAGACATACTGAGCACAGCCTTACACCAAGGACCAGTTAGAAAACCTGCTTCCTGGGCATGAAGAAATTTCCAGGAAGTCAAGAATTTTCTGTTTTTTTTTTTCTTCCCCAGGGCAAAGGCAGGGAAAATTTGGTCTGTGCTCTGTGGCATGAAACATCCCCTGTGTGACAAAAGTTGAGAGATCAAACAGCAGCAGGAAATCCAAACCTTGCCCAGTGTTACCAAGTTTTGGTGTTCAAGGAATACACTTTCTGCATCTTCCAGCCTAACTTCTTAGTCTAATATCCACGTTTCATCTCTTTTCTTTAACACCCTCCCTTCTCAACTTGTCTACAAGGGTTTGCTTTGATTTTATTTTTTGATTCATTTATTGGCTTATTGAATCATTAATTCATCCAACAGTTGTTTTCCCTGATGGGTGCTCTGATGGATATTGGGAAATAGGGAACCTGCCACCTAGAAACTTTGGCTTAGAGAAAAAATACATGCAGAAAACACTCCATATGTAGATTATAATAGATGAGAAGTTCTTTTCAAAACTAGGGGTAAGTCATCCTATGGTTTGAGAGGAAAGTTCTTCTAAGGGAGCATCTGGGATGTCTTCATTGAAATGGTGAAACTGAGCCAATTTTTGGTCTGCAGATAGTTCTTAGCATCTGCTATGTGATATCTTGAGAGAACACCAATGAATAAGTTTAAAAAAGTCCAGTAACATTTACTGTGTGCCACTAACCCTCCTACATGCTTTTCTTGGGTTCTCCCTCACAACAATTATAGAAAGCAAAGACTGCTTTGTTCTTATTTTGAGAGTAAACTCAAGCATTTGGTAACTTGTCTGAAGTCACTCAGTGACTTCAGTAGTGGAGCTGTGCTTTATATTCAGGAGTGTAGCTCATGGTCTGGGTCCTCATCACACTCTCCACACCAGCCTATGCCTTCTTCATCATCTGGATCTGTGATGATTAGAGTTCAATACAAGAGACTGACCAGAACATAGGCGAGCAAGTTACAAATAAATGTGAAAAATATGGGGTGTGAAAACTACTTGGGAGCCAATAGAAAGGATACTTACTCCACTTATGGAGGATCATAGAAGTGAGTAATCTATTCTGTTACCTAAACTACAAATAAGAATTTTCTAGACAAAAGAGAGTAAGCAGAAGAGTGAATTGGGAGAACCAAGGTGTTTCAGAAGGGAATAGTACGTACAAGAGCCAACAGTAGCTAGATGTGCTGTTGGACACCTGTAGTCCCAGCTCTAGGTAGGCTAAGGAGGGAAGATCATGTGAGCCTATGACTTCAGGGTCAGCCTGAGCAGCACAGTGAGACCCAACTGAAAACAAAACATACATACACACACACACACACACACACACCCCAAGAACCAGTGATTGCCGCAGTCTGGCTGGGCACACAATCACGAGCCACCACACAGCTTGTAGATTCAAACAGCAACTCTTTATTCCCGAACTCACACCAGCCGTCTACAATCACGTTCTGGGGAAATCCACGTTCTCTGCCCAAATCCACCTCCACTGGGCTTCTATCTCCCCAAAATATACTGTCTGAATCCCGTGAGAACTCAAGGGGAACTCAGGCAGCAGGATACGCCCTATTCCCAGCAGGAATAATCTTAAACCTGGAACGCCCTAAACCCGATTATCCTAAACCGGGAACACCCTAATCCGCCCTGGTCCTTGAGCAAGGTCACCTACATGCAATGTCACTGCAACATGGGGTATGCTGGCAAGGAAATTGTCATACCTACTTGGCTAATGGCTCCCAGCAAGTGATAGAGGAGCACATCCAGACTAAAAAACTATTCAACTATTCCACTGGATTTCAGGGAAGAGCTGTTACGATTACATCGATTCTTGTGAGAATTAAATCAACCAAAGTGTAAAAGCTACACTGGATAACATAAATTAGGTGTTCTTTGACATATTTCCCTCCTTTAACACCAGCGTATTTAGCTTTAAATACTTGGTTACACAAATTCATGTGTTTTTTTTTTTAATATATATAACTAAAGGATCCCCTAACCCTGACTCAATAAAATTCATTCCAAATAGTGCCATTGTTTTTTTTTTCTTTAAGTCTAAAAGCAAACCATGGAAAATCAAAATAAAATCCACTGAGTAATTTTTTAAAAAATTTTTTGGCTAGGAAAAATATAAGGCAGGGATAATGACCATATGCAATATTTGGACCTAAACCCTCTGAAGAGGCCAAGTCACATTAGGAAAAAGGAAAAAAAAAAGAAGAGGAAGATAAAAAGGGAAATAAGAAAAGATTTATTCAACTAGATGACACCATAGGAGGAGACAGGGCTTTGACTCTTCTAAGTGTAGAGGGTGCCCTGCATGAGGCAACCTCTGGAGCTGGGCAGGGCACAGCCTGTGCTTTCATATGAGTATCACTATGCCACAGCTAACTGGAACATACAGGCATGGTATATAGTTAATTCTGAAATGGACTTTCTGACTATTAACGACTTTTAACACTAGAATGAATTAGAATGTGAAGGATCAAAATTGTAGTCACCAGAAGTTTCCAAGTAAAAGTAAATTAGGTGTTTTCCTTTATCAGGGATTTTATACAAAGAAGAGAAGCTGAGTAGATGGCCTAGTGTTTGTCTTAACTCACTCTAGATTCCATATTTCTGTGTAACTTTTGTCTATACACTTTTGACATTTCTACTTTAAATATGCATGTGTATAATTAGAACACATTACTATTAATAATAATAATTATTATTATTATTAGAATTATACAGCACCAGGTGTGCTTTACTACTTAGCTACATCCACAACACTTCTTAATTTTTTTTAATTTTAAGACAAAGTCTCATGAAGTTGCTTAGGGCCTTGCTAAATTATTGAGGCTTGCCTCAATTTGCAATCCTTCTATTTTAGCCACTAGATCCTCTGGGATTACAGGTATTCATTATCACATTCAGCAGAACACATTATTTTGAAAATACAGAATACAGAAAAAATTTGAAAAGCTAAAACATATCCTTATTTAACCATGTAGTGAATAACCTGTGTTACACCTCCTATGTCACCCCAAACACTTGCCAGTGCTCATTGTTTGGTGTATTCTTCTTCTAGTTCATCTTTGGTGCCCATTTGCTATTTTCTCCTATCACAATTATATCTTACTTTTTATCCATCCATTCGACTTTGATGTACTAATAATTAAAAATATTACTCTATATAAAAGTAACCTATAGGTGCTGCTAAAGTGATATTAAGGAGAACCAAAGGATTAAATATAATTTTATAGTTATTGACCTATGTGACTACATGTGGCTTGGAGGTACAAGTGGTAATATCCTAAAGCAGACTGAATTACTCCCCCACCAACAAGTCCTCAGAACCTGTTAATGTATCTCTGTTTGGGAAGATGTGTTTTGTATGTGTCATTCAGTGGAGACTGTGAAGAGGATATTGTAGTTTGTCCAGCTGTTCCTAACCCAACAACATGTATCCTGACAAGAGATAGATGAAGAAAGGCCACAGAGGAAGAGCTTTGTGAAGAAGGAGCCAGAGACTAGAGTTTCAAAGTCACTGCCAAGGAAGTTCTAGAGCCACCAGAGTGTAGAAGAGGCAAGGAAGGATTCTTCTCTAGAGCCTGCAAGAAATGTCTGTTGTTTTAAGCAGGAAACTCATATACATCCATATGAATTTTCTCATAACCACATTTTATCATAATAACTGCTAATTGATCTTTATCAACTGAGTTACAAAAAGAGCCTTAGCATGCTAGACTGAAACAATTTTTGAAATGTCATTTGCTTCTAACAAAGGAAGTTTTTTTTTTCTCTAAAATCAAAACTGTTCATGCATAGGCTTAGAAAAAAGTTAAAATCTGATCCCAGCGTGAGGGAAAATAGAAGAAACCAACACACACAAAACAACTCCTACAATATTTGATGTAATGTCTGGATTATTTAACAAAATGAACTATTCCCTTTCTCCCTATCCCCCTCCCCAATTTCTAAATTATTATATACAAATAACAAACCAACTTGATTATCAACTGTACATCCTTATCATTTTCACTCAGGGAGAGCTGCAGTTTCCATAAATATTCATGCAATTTTTTTTCCTTTTTATGCCTTCAAAATCCTTGCTTGATGGTCTGAAGTTAGATTTCTGACACTGTTCAATGTCAAGGGCACTGCAGCTTCCTCTGAACAAAAAATCCTGGCTCTCTGCAGAATCACTACTGCAGATGCAGGTTTTGCAGTATTAAAACAAGAAGGCCAATATTAGACAGAATCCTGCAAGTTGATGGACAGATACACAGACCCACATAATACTCTACACACCAGTCCTAGTGCCTATGTTATTGGAGCAAAATCTTGAAGTATGTAAGGAAAGCCTCAGTATGTGTGCACCTACCGTGTTTCTGACCATAGAGACACAAGGCCATGTCTTCAAATAAAGCACAATCCTTTTAAACATAGACAAGAATTAAATAACTGACACTTCTATTACACTGATTGACATTTCATTATCTAAATGCCCAGCTTTCTTTTTGCTTTGGGATAATTAGTTGTCAGTTCCCCAAAGCAATTACATTGTCTGTGTTACCACACTTCCTCAAAGGACAATGGGGGGACATTTAAAAAATATATATTGAGAAGAAGCAAAAGTCTTAAGAAAAATGTTATGATCCCATGAGGTTAGGCTTCTGGAAAATAAATAAATAAATAAATAAACAAACAAATAAATAAATAACCTAGCACCTTCTATGTTACCTACAGGTGGGAAAGGAAAATAATTTATTTGAAGCAGTGTCTCATGAGTGAAATACAGAGCAGACAAGATCACTGACAATATTTTACCAGAAGTGAAAGTTGTTATTCTGACAATTGGTGACAACTATCACTATGCTGAAAATGATGCTTTTATCAAAGTGTGGTTGCCTCCCCTAGCCTCAAACATTGGACATAAATTACTTCTTAATTTTACATGTTTGTGTGTTCAGGTGGTTTTACAAACTTCCAGGTAGGTATTTATAATATATTGTTTCTCAATAATTTCATAGTACAAATGGAAACTATTTTTTTCCTTTGGCTCCAGACTTATTATTGAATGTTTCAGAAAATTCAAATTCATTCTGCAGTGATCTATATAGAGAAACATCAGGAAAATAGAAATGCAGATACAGATAATAGGCAAATGTCAAAGATGAATGAAAATCCACAAGGTCAGGCTTGAGAGGAGGGTTGAAATTAGAATTTATTTAAGCTTGTGATAGCCACAGGTATAGTAATGATAACTAAAAAGGGAAAGGGAAGGACTAACCTAAGAGGCAAGCCCTTGCCTGAGCTGTGAGTATAAGGCATAAATTGAGTGGCCTGGAGCAAGGACCTAGGTGGAAGCGGCTGTGTTCCAGAAAGGACACAACTGCAGAATGCTGGAGCTAATCAGGCCCTAGAGATCTGCATGTCTATCCACATTCATTAGGTCAACAAAAACATAATTTAGTTTTATGGGCCAGAGGCTGAGGATGTAGTGACTTGCAGGAAGTAACATGGCCCCTGTGATTGCTCATGAGACATAGTCAATCAGTTGGGGAAACTGAGGCTAAGAAAGAGGGAGTGACTTGCTCCAGATAAAGCATCTAATTTTGTATCACAGTGAACTCTAGAATCTTAGTCTCTGGAATTAAAATAGGCACAGCAACTGTTAGGCAGTGCATTTAGGGGTTATTGCCAATGACCTGTGATGCAAGTAGTTTGTATTTCTGAATAAATTCTGTACCCTGGGCTACCCTTTCCTAAATATCTCTCAGCTGCCTGCAAAGTTTCATGTTTATGAAGCACATGGTCATCAAAGCCTTGACTGAAGAAGACATGATTAGAAACTAACATTGGAAGTGCAGCCTTCTAAAAATTCCTCCAGAGTTCAACTTGACCACCTCCTAACCATCTACATTCACTACTGACTCTTTAATATTTGCCTTTTTCAAAGTCCCACACACTATAAAGTGTTCTCATGTTAAAATACAGTTGCTTCTAGAATGAATAAATATCCCATCTGTAAAATTTGATAGATATTTTAAAAATGAAGTAGCTAAGTTCTAAAGGCAGCAAATAGTCTATTTCTTCAGTATGAATATATCCATGTATGTTTGTGCAAGAGAAAAAAGAGTAGTTAAGAAATGGTAGAAATTCACCCATATAAAAATGTCTCCTAGAAGATCTAGTCACAGATTATAAGAATTGGAACATTGACCCAATTTCCTTATGTTATACATGAAATATCATTTACAGTGTTTAAGTGATATCCAGTCAATTGCAGAATCAGGGAATTAAGTAGATAGAAATTCTGACTCTGAGTCCAGTGTAGTTTCATGTTCCCTTGCTATTAGTTTTTCATATAAAACTTGACATTGACTTACAGTTGCAATTGTTAATGCCAGTTGCTAATGACAAAGTCGATGCACAAGAGAATGAATATCATCAGATAATGCTAAGCATCCTTAACAATTTCATCGGGTGGTACCCGCCATTTTTGCTTAGGCCTAATTCTTCACTGGGAGACTCATTAAATGAAAAACTTAAATGATAATGAATTTTTATTTTTATCCCAGCAAAAAAGTCTCTCAAAGAAAAGTCAATGTGTGTAACTAAGTTATAATGCTCATCCATTAGTAGACAATAAATATTAGTTAAATAAAGAGGCCAAGAAGAGATTTCAAAAATACTTGTTAGCAATGAGAAGACAGCATGATGTAGTACAAAGACCAGAGAACTTAGAATCTGAGTTGAAGAACTTGGGTCATCTCCTTAACATCTTTGAAGCTTGAATCCCTTATGAAGAAAATTCAAATAACAATATCCTTGTCTCAGAGCTTTTAGGGGCAATTAAGAAAATGTCATTCAAAAGTCCTTGCTGTGATATTCAATGCTATAAAATATGCTTAACAGTATTCATTGTAATCTCTTGCTATAATGTGTTTGACTTTGAGGAGAGCAAAGTGTGCAATCGTTCTGGAAAACCAATATGTGGATTAACTATAAGATAGTCACCTAGGAAACTTAGAAAAACAGATTCCTTGGTTTTACCTAAAACCTACTTGATTTAGGATCCTTGAAGGCAAAGTCTTGAGAATTTTGAGTTCTGCTTATAGTTCCATAGGGTATTCTAATATTCAGCCCCATTTATGAACACTAATTTTTAAAATAGAGCTTTCTTAATTTAATGTCATCTAAATCTTCCTCCTGGAGAATATAATTCTGGTTATTTTTTCTGAATATATATTGTCCTATGACTAATATGATGTGCATATATATATATATATATATATACTCAATAAATATTCTCAACCAAGTAACAAACACATAATTTGGTAAACATCTTTGGCCAGAAATAAATTGGCATTTTTAAATTCAATTTCTAAGAAAATTTAAGGGACAAATGAGTACACACATACACACATCTATGGAAATATTTCAAGTTATGAATATTATATGTTCATAACTTAAGATGACTATGCCACAGGCAGACACATAAATAGATTTATGGCTCATATTTGCATGTGAAAGATTCAGCTATTTTCCTGAATACAAATGACTTACAAATGACTTCTGTAATTGGTCTAAAAACAGCTATAACCACCTAAATTATATATGCTTACTTGGTTAGAAAACCAATTTTTCTTTTATTTTCATAGGGCTTGATGTACAATTGTTGTTTTAACATTGTCACAACAATTTCCACAATATATATATGAAATTGACATAAACATGAAACTTTTAGCCACACTAACATATGTTTTGCCAATTAATTTAAAATGTCATTTTCTGTTAGGGGCATAGCTAGACCTTTTAATCATATATGTCATGAGGTTAACCAAATCTGGTTTGTGCAGTGCCACAAACTATTTCTGTGGCTTTAGACTGGTGACTTATTATCTTTTGATATGAATTTCCTTATGAAATGTAATGAGATATCAAAACAAGTGGGTTTTTTTTTTTGGTTGTTGTTTGTTTCTTTAATTTTACCCCAATAAGATTCTCTTAGTTTTCCTAACACTAGAGATAGAACGAATCTGGAATAAACAGGACCTATGAAATAGAATCATACATACCCCATCAATGGAGTTGAATAAAAAGATTAAACTTCACTGATTTATTAAAATGAAAATGGAAAAAAATCCATAAATCTCCCTGAAAAGATATATGTGATTTACAGTCATTCAAAGGCTCAATTATAGACTAGTATGTGAGGGTTATTACCTAGGAAGCATCCCACAGTAATGGGCAAGGGCCTTAGAAAACCCAGCCTAGCATAGCTTGAATGCATCTGGTTCCCATTCATAACCCATCATTTTAAAAAGATACATCATTTAAAGGATAAACATAAAATATGAACTCCACAGTCTAATGAAAAAACACTCATCAAAATTGCAATTGTGTCTTAAACCTGCACAAAGTGGCACAGAGGGAGCGAGCGAGCGAGCGAGCAGCGTATCCAGGCAAGAGAATATTTCACAGTGACCTGCATTCTATTTGCTTTCCCATCTTATTCCTTCTTCTCTCCAGGGAATACGGACTGTGATAAGGAACATGATGACCGGCATAATGTGGATTGCCTGCTTATATCCCCGTAATCCAATTAGAAATCCATTCAGTGCCCCTGCAGGAGCTATCTATTGCAGCCACTTTTCCTCAGCCAATTTATACTCAAATCCATCAATAGCACTTCATGTGCACTGCTGTTCAGGGTCCTTCAGCATTTTCCTTCGGACTCAAGCACCATGCACAACAATACATCAGCATAGCCACCACAGCCCAGACAAGGCTCCCTCTTGATATGCTGCCACCACAGCACTTGCTCTACCCTTTCACTCTGTTTTTCCCCTTTCCATTTCTTGTCCTCTGTTTAATTGTAGAAGAGGCAAGAGCTCACCTAATGGAAAATAAAAAAGAAAGTAATCGGTGATATTTACCTACTGTAATGTTAAAAGGAATTCTAGTCCATATCAAGGGATGTATAACATTAGGATACATTTTGACATAATCACAAATTTGCTCTAATTTAGCCCTTAGCACTTCCCCCTTCACTCCTCATCCTTTCTTTCTATCCTTGCTTCCCTCAGGATACTCTAGTGATCTTTCTGTAATTTATTTATAATTTTTTAAATTAGTGTTGTGGATGGATATACTTGATGTTGGGATTCACTGTGCTATATGCATATGTGTACTTAGGAAAGGTTGGTAAAATTCATTCCAGCGTTTTTTGCTTTTCCCATCCCTTCTTCCTTCTCCTCAATCTACTTCATCTATTCTACTGATCTTTCTTTATTTTGATGAAATTCTCTTTCCCTTTTTATCTCTTTCTCTCTCTTTTTCTTTCATTTATATTCCCTGTTCCCCACAGTATTTTGAATTAGCTTCTCATGTTATATAAAAACGCAGTGGGTGGAGGTCACTTTCCTGCAGTTGAAGTATAAACTGGGACTTAAGGTACAAAAGTGTTAAAGTCACTGGGAAGTTATGCATTATGTGCTTGTATGAATATGTAACCAGGAACCCCGTGGTTATGTATAATTATAATGCAACAATGAAAATTAAGGAAAAAAAAACGATGGGTGGTGTATGTTATTTAGCAGGATATTGTCTTTTTGTTCCTTCCTTTCTCTTTTCAAATGATCTGAATCCTTTGCAGAGAGCTTGTGAATCTCTGAAACTCTGTTTGCTTGGCAGGAAACACAGCTCTTCCTTATTAGAAGGGTCTGATATGGGGTGAAGCAGACATTATCATCGATAAGGAATTAGAAGATAAGAAGGGCTCTAAACCTAAATTGGCTCTTTGATTCCAGGCAAGTTACTTGTCTCCAAGCTTCACTTTTCTCAAATGAATAATAAATGAGTTAGACTAAATCAGTAGTTTTTGAATAGACATCTCAGGCCTGAATTAGAATGCTAGGAAGGTATGGCTAGATTTTACTTTTCAACATTCAACAGGCTTTCATTTGTAAAAAGAACATAAAGGAAACCAACACTAGAAAAAGTTTAAGGTCTTTTCTATTTATGTGTTCTACAATTTAGGAAGTAAGAATGGCAATGATAACCATAATGAAATTTTGTGAATATTATTCAACATGTATAAATACTTTGATTCCCTAATGCAGAAAATAAATGAAGCCCACAGACATGGGAACAAGCAAATGCTATTTATTTAGAGCTCTCTATAGCAAGTGAGTCAGCCATCATCACTTAAGATTGGCATAGACTCCAGGCAGACAGGAGTGAGAAAGCTTTATGATAGAAAAAAGTTTCTGGTATGTAGGCATGGGAAAGCTATAGCAGGATAGCTACAGGCAGGGCATCCTACATTGATTACGAATATATTAAAAATTACATATTTTATGCATATAGAAATATATAATATCATATATAATATAATATAAATTTATAATATGCATTACATTATATGTTATAATATATATTATATAAAATATATTAATTACATATAATTATATTTAATAATCATATTCATTGTATAACATATTATATATCATATATTTAATGTATAATTAAATGTATAATGAAATAGATAAAAACTACCTATATATATATATTAATATATACATATATATATATTTTTTTCTCCTTCAGTTGATCCATAATTGAAAGTGGAGACAAAAATTAGGGTTGTCAGTAATTCATCAAGCCCTGCCCATTTGGAGTATATTTATGGGGATTCCTGTTCGGCTTTGTGAGCTGGTTGCTACAGTTAGTAGTAAATCCTCATGAATTTATTATTAAAGATAGTAGTTTGGCTTCTGGGATAATTGCTGGATGTTGTGGGGGTCAATCATATTTTATGGATAATCTTGTCATTTTTCATTTCTATATTTGGTTCATCAATGATTTTATTTGCATTCTAAACTAGCAGTAAAAATGGAAACAATTACTTTTTTCTCTTCCCTATTACTCTCTATTTGAGAGAGAGTTTTAAATCCAAGGCCTTTATTGTTACATTAAATCTCTACTAGCTCATCTGGTCACTCTCCTTTTTTTCCTTTTAAGGAAAATAGAGAGCAGATGACAAAAGTCTGTCTTTCACAGTCTTCTCATATAGATTGGGATGGTAACCACTGATAAATATCAACTAGCAGATGTCTCCCTGCCACTAATAGTGGCTTCTAAAGAGATGTCAATACCTTGCTGTTTTCCCCAATTTCTCTCCCTCATTTACTATTTCCCTCCTTTTATCTCTTATTCCCTCCTCTCTTCCTTATTTTCTTTCCTCCTCACTTCATTTCAAATATGACAAGAGGCATATAGGAACTAAATTGCCCCCCAAAGTCTTATTTCAGGTGGGCATGGTCAGAAGGATCATGTTCTCTTGCCCAATCTGGCTTTTCACTTACAGGAAAAATGCTCTGCCCAGACATGACAGGTCCAAGATTCTAAGGCCCAACTTACTCACAGTGTGGGAAATTCATACCATGAAGGGCCAACTGAGGAGATCAGAGGCTGCTTTACTCTCTGGCACTGGTAAAGCAAGGCTGTCCCTGCAGAAGATGACTGAGTTGCCATCTCCAGCTTTGAGTGACAGCTCTCAACAAAGGGTCTGGCTTTATTTGGGAAAAAACATGAAGAAGTACGTGCTGAAAGGCATTGTTGAAGACAACAGATTTCGTTGGCAAACATTAAAGAAGTAGCCGTTAGTTCCATGATTCTAGTACAAGTAAAAATGAAAGGCCTGCCAAAAGTTTTAACAGAGGGAAAAACTCCTTCAAAAAGAGTCCTCTGGGAATCATAGTCAAGCCTGGGGTTCTGAAAGGGTGTGTGTATACATTGGACTGTTTTCTCTAGGCCGCATCCACCTAGGAGTATTCAGATGTGAGGTGGGCAGACTTGAAATCATTCCCTAAGCAACCTGTAGGTCAGTGACAGGGGGAAGCCTATGGGATCAAGAGGCTGAAACACAACATCCAAGTAAATATTAGGTGAACAATATAATACACTGACCAAAGGGCAACATCTAGAAAGCCATACTTAAGAATGATCACCCTCTTCCCTGGTAGTCTGTAAAACTCTGCATTGCCAAAGTTAAGCCCTTTCAAGAGTGACTGGACAGGAGGCCATTGCATTATTGGTGTCTATGTTAAAAAAAAAAAAAGTGAGACAAAAATTATAAACTTCCTGAATTGTGAAGAAATCTCTGCACCACAAACATCCAAAGGTAATAAGGGAAAATTTAACTGACCAATGGGCTTAACCTGTAACCAATAAGTGCCATATATTAAACCAGGGGCAAAGTATAGGAAGCAAGGCTGAAAGACACAAATAGGGAGCACAATTCTAAGCAGGGACATCAAATGCTGCACATGCAGACACAATCAAACAATATTAATTCAGCCAAATTATTAAATAAATAAATGATCATACAAACAATAACAAGTCACACAAGCAGAAGGGTTTAATCAATAATCTACTTCCTAACACATTGGCTGCTTCATATTAATCCCTAGTTTAGAGTGAGATTGACTGAGTGTTATGGTTTTGATATGAGGTGTCCCCCAAAAGCTCATGTTAGAGACAATACAAGAAAGTTCAGAGATGAAATGATTGGGCTGTGAAAACCTTAACCTAATCAGTACATTAATTCACTGATGGATTAGCTGGATGGTAACTGTAGGCAGGTAGGTTATGGCTGGAGGTAGGTCCCTCTGGGTGAACTTTTGGGGTATGTGTTTTGTCCTCGATGAGCAGAGCTCTCTTTGCTTTCTGATGCCATGCTCTGAGCTGTCTTCCTCCTAGACACTCTTTTTCCATGATATTCTGTCTTATCTTTGGCCAAGACCAATGGAGCCAGCCATCTATGGACTGAGACTTTTGAAACCTTGAGTGCCAAATAAACTTTCACTGATATAAAATCGTTCTTACTAGATTTTTTTGATCACAGTGGTCAAAAAGCTCACTAAAATACAGGGTACTGACATTGCTTTGACACTGACTTGCTCTCTCACCTGTGAAAGTTGTTCTTCTCTATGATTTAATTTCCTACAATTTAGACAGCATTAGTGTCATAAAATGTTTGTGAGTATTAAATGCATTGCTAATGCAAAGAACTGGCACATAGTCTAGGTTTAGTCAGTGCTAACTACTAGCATATTAAGCGGGGTTTTTCTTTGTTTCCCCTTCTTCTGTTTATAATATGTGCAAGTTAATGAAATTCCTGTGATAAATTGTTATCCCTCATTGTTTGAGCATTAAAGTTTTTAAAGTGATATTTAGGAAGGTCCAAAGGAAGTTTTGTCTATGAAATCACTGCCACCTTATAGTAAATATGTTTAACACTTTATCATTGCTAATGAGTGTATAGGGTGGGAAAGCAAATATTTGGCTAAAGGGAAGAAGGCAATGCCAAGACAGAGAAAGGGGATTAAGGGTTTAGCTAAGTGGTAGAGCATTTGCCTCACATGTGCAAGAAGGTGCTGGGTTCAATCCTCAGCACTGAAAAAGAAAAAAAAATGATGGAATGGGGAAACAAGGATATTAGTGGATGCTAAGTGACAAATTTCACTGATTTTGCAATTTTACTTAGTGCAAAACCTCCATGCTCATCCTAAAAGATTATGAAAGAATTGTGGAAGTGACTGACATTCAATTGCACAGATCATGTCTTCCTGATTTCTCTGAAAAATTGCACTCCACTGCTTGTTGCTAGGTAAGCTAATCCTGCAATTTAGTTTTGATTGTGAATAGACAGAAAGATACATTATAGTACAGGACCTCTCCAGAATACTGCAGGATTATTTGGCTCAGCATTTCTTACAAGCCAAATGCTGGATATGTGGCAAGCCAGCCATGGACTGTGTGTGTGTGTGTGTGTGTGAACTATGAGCACTGAGCCCATCAGTGTACTGGACTGACATTGTCTCTCTGGGCTGGCAACGTATGTGTTGCCAACGTATGTGTTCGCTAGCTCTGCCTATAATCCCCACACAGCACATGAGATGGGCGTGACTTTGCACGATGTCAGTCAATCTGCTGACAGCAAGACATCAGGAAGCTAGACTCAATCCCCTGAAACGTGACCCCTTGCCTCATTTGAATGGCTTCTCCCAATAAAGCCCAGGTTTAATGTATGTTCTTTCTCTTTCTTGCCTGTCTTGCCCCCCTAGTGGGAGCTGTGGCTGAGGAGTAGTCACTGAACCCCAAAAGGTACTTTCTGTGTCTGTGTCTTTGTCAGCCAAAATTCACTTGGAGTGACTCTGATGGGTTTAGTCATGTGTTGTGACAAATGATGACCTTTATGAGAACTCAGAAAGGAAAGTGAGAAAGCAAGAGATAGATGAGCAAGAAATGAAGGACCAAGACCAGGCAGAGACCCACCCAAAGGTTTATTCATCAAAGCTGACAAATAAAGGTCATCACTCTATAGAGTGGAGAGAGGCACCTGAGATATTCAGGTATTCAGCTTTTGTTGGGTAGGGGTTTGGAGTTGTAGTTGTGGTGCTATGGGATAGGCTCAGAGGTGCTTGCATCAGAACTAGGCAGGTGGGCAATAGCATGGTGTTGGTTTAGGTTGATGGCATCTTGGGGCTTTCCAGAGTCAAGGGGTTGTGTCCTTCTGGGATTGGCTTAGGAGGGTTATGGTACTATGGGGTAGGTCAATCACTAATGGGGGTTGGGGGAATTTAGTTAAGAGGAAGTATAGGAAGGTGAAACTTATCTCATTAGATGGCGGTTAACATTTAAGATGGCTGCTCAGATGTTAAATCTCCCTTCTTTTGTTTTTTATTGGGCCCCTTTAAGGGACAGGAGAATAGATCAATCTTCTGTAGCTTCTTCTGCTGGGAATTAGCAGCGTCTGGACCCTTGTTAGGGGTGTAGGATGTCACTGAGGTAGTGGTGATGGTCAGGAGGTGTTGGCAATGCTGACTCTAGAAGGCCCAATTTTGGTGAGGGGTTGGTAGTCCTGTTACAGAAGCTGGTTCAAAGTTTGGTTAGAGATTTTTTAAATCTGGTCTTGAACAAATCTAATGATGCAGGGGGCAAGCATTACAGAAGGCCTATTATAAGGAGCAGGGTCAGGAAAGAAAGTACCCACTGAAGAAAGGGGTTACTTAGCTGCCATCCTCCAACAGAGGAGAGTAGTTGTTTCTGATATTCAAGGTCTCCTTGGAGTTGTTTTATCTTGTCTTTGACTATACCAGATTGATTGACATAAAACAGCATTCTTCCTGTAGGTATAGACAAAGTCCACCTTTTTTGGCTGTAAAATGATCAAGGTCCCTTTGATTTTTCCACAGAACCACAGCAGCTGAAGAACCAAGCTGGGATTGTATGGTTAGTATTGTTTGAGTAAGTTGCTGTAAGTCCCCTAGAAATTGTATTGCTAACTCCCATAATAGTACATAGAGGTGACTATGTCAGCAATACCCATGCCAATGTCAGCTGTGATTCCTCTGCTGTTAATAGGTCCAGTCCACAGTGGTTTTGTAGGACTACAGAGGCTAAGAAGTTCAGTTGATTCTGGAGGGTTAGTATAGACTCAGCTACCTGTTGGATATCCTCTATCAGCTGATTGGAGAGCTGTTGAAAATAGGTAATGGATGTGGTTATTCCTGCTGTTCCTGTGGCTAGGCCTAGGAAATGGTGGTGGGATAGTCAAAAGGTGGGAAACCAGTAGGCTGAAGAGGGAAAGGCAGGATAGAGCAACCCAGGACACATTAATTAACAACCTTATAGCTCCCTGTAGGGAGGGGCAATTCCTGAGACAGGTTACCTTAGCAACAGGTTGGAGCAGGGGCAGGTTCTTGATAAGGGTGGAGGAAGGAAATTGAAGGAATTAACATTTCAATCCCTCAGGTGACAGTCTACAACTTGCCAGACTCAATCAAAATTGACCTCCTTGATCTGACCTGACTCGATTTACCAATCTATACTGACTGCCTGTCTAATACTGGCTTCACTCTCCCCTCTAAATATAGGAACACCTTACTGCTATAAGGGAAATGGGTGATGACCTCTCTGGCTGCTTTGGAGCTGAGAGGGGGTGAAGTGAGGTGGGACGAGAAGTTTGGAGTTCCCTTTTAGTAGTTAGGTTGAATTTAAGTCTGGTCAGGATAGTGCAGGTTGTAAAGTCATCTGGAGATAGACGCTTCTGTGAGAGAGAGGGGGGGAAAGAAGAGTACTGAATAAATGTTGCAGCATCTGGGACATGTCAATGTATACCATGAAGATGAGAGAAGTCAATAATCTCTCACCAAGAGTTGTGAGGGCAGAGAAGTTGTCCTCATAATAAGGCCAGAGTGGACAAGGCCTTTATTTGGGGATGTAAATCTTTAACATCTCCAGAGTTATCAGGAATGTAAACACAACTTTTAATGTGACAGATGTCCTTCTCCATAAGATGTAGTTAAGCTACTTAATGTCATCTGATCTTGGAAAACCTTTCTACTGGTATGACATCTTTGTCTAGTAGAGAACCCCTTTATCTCTGTCACTTAGGGCTAGATAATAATGTTAGCAAATATTAATCCTACCTGTGTAGGAGATTAGGAAGATCTGTAGGCCTTAAACTGACTAAAAACTTCTGACTTGGCAGTTTCACTTAATAGTTATTAGGCATTACTTCCTAAGAATCTCTCTTTTGAAGCCTCCAGTCTTACTTATTTTTTTGGGGGGGTGAACACAAATGTATATCCAAAGTTACATTATTATTATTATTATTATTATTATTATTATTATTATTATTATTTAAATGCCCAGGAATGACTGTGTTTTGGTTTTTAACTGTTTTTTCTAGGTGTTTAAGATGAAGCAGGTCAAACTGACTTTTGTTTCTATCTGCTGTTAAGAGTCAGCTGAGGTCCCATTTACAAGTCACTCTTGTGGAACTGGAGAGCAGATTTTTAGCTCTGCTAGTGCCATTTGTGCTAGGATGGGTCCAGGTCTTGCTGACCATGTGGCTTCCTTTGGAAGCATCAGGATTGTCTCCCTTCTCCAATGACTCCCCTCTTTATAAAAGTTTCCTGATTGGCTTTCTGTTCTCTAGTGGCCTCATTAATCTCCCAGATCAGGAGATTATGTGGTCCAGAGTTGCAAAGCTCTTTAGAGGAGTTCCCTGTTCCCTGGATTCAGGCTGACTCAGTGGGCAAGAGCCAAATATTAGTTTTCTTGGCCCTTTTAAGTTTTATTTTTATTAAAGTTCTTGATTTTAAACATCTAGCAAATCAGTCTCACCAGTCTTAAATTAAAAGTACTGGGCTTTAATTTTAATAAATCTTACAGTCATTTACCCTTTTTATCAGTTGGGGTCTGTACTATTCTATCTGTCCTATAGGTGGTGGCTTATTATCTGAATTTAACCCAGGTTGTGTGTTCTTGTAGCAATACCTCTGTAAAACATTAACAGACAACATTTAGCTAGTTCATAAGAAAAATACAAAATAAAATTAATGAGTAAAAACATATTTAGTTTGTATAATAACTATCTTGAATTTTGGCTGAGTTTTATATTATATCCCCTGTTTGAGATCCTAGTAATCTTAATAACAAAAATCAATCCTTTGAACACAACTTTAAATAAATTGAAGTCGGCCTACTTTGGAGTCATTCTGACACGTAGTAAGATGGGAGGCAGAGCCTTATCTCAGGAAAGGTGGAGCTCCTTACAAATCTTTATAATTCTTAATTAAGTGTTTTAGTTCTGAAGCTTATCTTTGCTTCTTAAATGCCATTTTATAAAGTTTACAAATATTGTTGCCTGATTTCACATGAATATTAGCTAACACAATATGATATTATATTTAAGATCAAATTAAAGAAAGGCTGAGAGCTTTTAACCTTTTTGTGGAACAGTAACAAAATGCCTTTGGGTTTTACAATATTAACCTTTACGTAGATTAGGCTCTCATTAACTTAAAAATACATTTAAATTGTGCCACAGTGTAAAAAGTAACGTAAAACATTATATACCTTATTGATAACAGGTCCAGTTGGAGAACATTAAATGATAAATATAAATCTCCACTATGTTAGCCTTATAAGTCTAAAATTACCATACAACTTTAGTTTGCAGAACACCAGCTTGATATAATACTCTTTTAAAGCTTCTACCTTAAAGACTTGAATACCTGGAAGATATGAACACATTTAATATACAAAGAAGAGTAATATCACCATAATTACATCGATGTGTTTATATGAATCAAATTTAGCTCTTAAATAAATAACATATTACAATATTTCAAAATAACAGTTGTTGTTTAACCACAGTTTTATAGTCCTTAACTCCTTCAAGATTACTTGCTTATTAAAAAAAAAACTTAAATAAATACAATGTTATGGGTAAATTAATGTTTTAAGAAATCTTTGTCCTTTTAACATATAGATTAAACTTTGGCTTACTTATATCAGTACATTAACATTTAACCTTAGGGGGGGAAAACCCTTGAATAGCTTTGACTGATTGTTTCACATGCATATATAACCAATTTACACAGAACTTTTTTTTATCACTTGCTTAAACCCTTTTATTTACTTCATCACATAAAGACGTTCTTATCCAGGAACACTATCTTCTCCTTCTATGAAATAAGGTTTCCATACCTAGAACCTTCTAATTTCTCTTTCCCATCTGTTAACCCTCTTTTCTGTTCACATTCTGAAAAAATTCTTGTAACTTTCTGAATTTAGTTAAATTATTTCATTCTAATAAAAGGGATACTTTATGTTATTTACAGTACTCTTAATTGGAACAGTTGAAATTTTGGGGTCTTTGTGTATAGAAATCTTCTATAAATCTTTGTATATAGAATCAAATCTGTTTACCATTTCATGAAAACACAATGTTCAAGTATATAGAATTATATCTGTTGAGACTTTAAATTTTTAGTAACCTTTTTCAGTGATGACAAAGCAACTTTAAATCCTGTGGTTTTTTTTTTTTTTTCATTTACCAATTTATGGAAACATCAATCATGTTACCCAGTGAAATTCAAGGAGTTAAGAGTACTTGATGTTATATTTAACAGTTAGCATTTTAACCCTGTAAGTTAATCAGATGAATAACAAACACATTTATGAGCAATCCTATGTCAAATATATTTTACTTATTTTTACCAAAATATCAGACAAGTATATTGAACAGTATTAGCCATTCTTTCCATGTTGAAGAAAAGTCTAGAAACAATGGATATTAGACATTTTATAGATATTAGCATTTTATTAGTTCTTTGTCCACATAGAGATACTTGTGAGTTAAATTTTAATTTTAAAGACAACTTTACTTTCATCTGTTTACACAATTTAAATTGAACTTTCATAAATCATGTGAATAAAAGTTATTTGGATTCATTTTTTAAATTTATGAGCGATCATTTTCAATCTGCTAATGTACATAACATAGACACACACACATATGAAAAGACAACACAACACATGTGCATGCATAAAAAAGTAGGGGCCTTGTAGCTTTTCACAGGTGAATCTTCATTGCAATGTTACAGGTGTTTAAAAACTCTAAAGTTGAATAAAAAAATAGGACTGATCAGAAAAACATTAATCTAGGTGCATAGGACCAAAATCATGAGCTCAAAAAGTATGAAATTTAAGAAAAAAAAAAAACAAGAGTCCTAGAAAATATGACCCACTGGTAATTATTAAAGTATCATACAATTCACTTTTGGTTTAGTATAGTATGGGGGTTCTTCCATTTACATTTTCATGTAAGTCCTGACACAGGTCTGGAAGGAGCTGGGGAAAACTGCTGTTCCCTAACCCTGCTCCCAAACTCGCCTGTGGTCCTCAGTAGGAGACTGTTGAATAGGATCATGGAAAGTTAAATCATATTATTGGGTTAGGTATTGGAATTCCTTAAAGTACCCTGAAGGATTGAAGGTTAAAGACCCTAGTCTCCTTTCGATTTGGGAGAGGTCACTAAGGGAGAAAGGAACATGGACCAGGACAACTCTTTCTGACTCTGCTTCTTCACAAAAGGAAAGCAGAGGTGCAGGCTGGGTAGAGAGGGCTATGCAAGAGTGAAAGCAAGTAGAAGACTGAAAGTAGGCAAGAGAGGTCTCAGAAGAGTCAGAACAGAAGGTGGTGAATGGTAGGAAGGGGGTTCATCAGCAGGGGCAAAGTCTGGGGTTTTGGGAAGGTTCTGAGGTCAAGAGGGTATAAGAGCCAGCAGAACCTGGGCGGGATAACAGGAAGAGCAGAGGAATGATTTGGAAGGAAGGAAAAAGAAGGCCTAATAATAGGGGATCTCTTTTCATTTTCCCAAATGCTCACAATAGTTCAAAAGATCCCGATAATATTGGGATCTAGAATGCCAATAAGCAGCCATTTAGAGTTGTTATCCAAAGGATATTGAGGCCAGATCTGATTGCACAAATGGATAAGTTTTAGGGGGCTGTATGTTCCAGGGTGAGAGAGAGAGAGAGAGACCCTACATTAGCCAGGAGGCAGTCTAAGGGACTATAGGAGGGAATGGACGAGGAGCCACCAATAGTGAGGCATAGGAGGTGAGTTTAGAGGAGGGGCGTCCCCCAGTCTCTAGTATCACTTTGTCTGGGGGATGTTATGCTCAGGAGTTTGTCACCACTGCTGGGTAAGTGTTGGGGCAGGAGGCTGTAGAGGCACTTGGGCACCCAGCTGGGACTACGAAGTAGGGGCAGACGCCTGTAGAAGGGGCAAAAACCCATAAAGATTAACCCAAGACCCAGAGGTAGTCTCACCAGGAACAACTCCCAATCATCCTTCATGTTTTTTTCTCAAAACCAAGGACCCAAATAAAAGACCACCTACTTGGTTGATAGTAGGGATCAGCAGTAGCTGTGAAAGCTGTGGCTGGGGGTGCCCCTGAACACTTGATAACCCTGGGAGTGCCGGATGATCAACAGTCACTTCCCAGCACCCATAGGTCATTTAGGTTGACCAGGGTCAGAGGTCTTACCTGAAATGTCTAGTGGTGGGTGCAGAGAGGGTATTCAGGAGAATGGAGGGCCTGGTCCCATGATGGAATCTGGATCAGGGCCCAGGCATGCTCAATGACCCTCAAAGAGGGAAGCTGGCACACTGGGGAACCCAATCCTGGGATTTGGCACCAAAATGAAAGGAAAGCGAGAAAGTAAGAGATGGGTGAGCAAGAAAGGAAGAGTGGAGACTAGGTGGAGATCCATACAAAGGTTTATCTACCAAAGATAAATAAAGACATCCCTCTACAGAGAGAAGAGAGGTGCCTGAGATATTCGGATGTTCAACTTTTGTTGGGTTAGGGGTTTGGAGTTGTGGTGCTATGGGATAAGCTCAGGGGGCTTGTATCAGAGCTAGGCAGGTGGGGAATAGCATGGGATTGGCTTAGGTCAATGGCACCTAATGGTACCATGGGGCTTTCCAGAGCCAAGGATTGGCTTAGGGATTCTGGGATTGGCTTATTGGAGTTATGGTACTATAGGTAGGTCAGTAATGGGGCTGGGGTAGTTTGGATAAGAGGAAGTATAAGAAGGTGAAACTTATCTCATTAGATGGCTGTTAACATTTAAGATGGCTGCTCAAATATTAAATCAAGACCCTATAGACTGCAAAGTGAATTTTGAGAATTGGTGGATTTGGTTTTCTTTTTCTCTTTCCAGTAGTAAGGGAATGCCTAGATTTTTAAAATATTGTGGATTAATTTGTAAAAGGGGGATAATTAGACCGAAGAAAGTCGGTGACCTTAAATTTTTATATCTGGGAACTTTTCATCTTTAGAAAGAGAATAAATTTTTATTTTGCAATTCTAGGGATAATAAATAGGCATAGAAAAATGAGGAATTAGAGAATTGAAAGTACCACAGAGTAATTAAGATGATTAATGGGATATGTTGCTATGTTCAGTCCTCTCCCATAGGAAAAGTGCTTTCGTGGATTCTGGGGGGAGGATTGTTTTTTGTGAATTTTTATATTTTGAAATATTAGGTAAAGAATTTTTGGTTTATATGCTAGAAATCTGAGCTTGGAGAGTGAGAGAGGAGAAGGAAAGAATTTTTGTGGTGGGACTTGAAATGGGGGATTCTTTACCTATAGAGAAGTGAATTTTATTTTTCTATTGTTTTTTAAAAATACTCAAGAGTATTTATACTGAACCTTTTCATTCCATTCTTGTCCTACTGGGATCAAAATGACTGTGACCCAACTATTGTTCTGGGACAGATGCAAGACCGGCCGGCTGTTCCCTATGGGGTCTGTAACTGTAACTAGACCCACCTCCAGCAATATTCTGCCCTTTAAAAAAGCCTAATTTGAGGAACATGGGCTGCCTTGGGGCCCACTGGTGCTGGTGTCTGGCGAGGGGCCTATTTTGGGGATTAAAGGATTTGCCTGGAGAAGGTCCTTTGAGAGAGTGGGGCCCTCTTACTCTGGCTAGACGAGAGCTCAGAGCAGGAAGCAGCAAGGAGCTTAATGGAGGCCTACAGAGATGCCAGCTGGGCCCCCTGGCTGCCCTTGGTCCTACTGCTGAAGGCGCCTAGGCGCACGTTCCTGAAGCACAGCCCTGCTGCCTTCTCCCTAGATGCAGGCCTTCCTGGCTGGTGAACACAGGCGCAGAACACAAAGCCCCCTGGGACCACACTGCTTTGGCTAATTCTGGTAGCCATGGTAACCCTGGTTTGGGACCCTGCTTTGGATGCCGAGGCCAGCAACTTCCACAGCTCGCCACTAGGGCTCTGCACATCCCCTGGGGCTTAACCGCTTGGTTTGCCTCCCCCTCCCCACCCCCACCCCCCAACCCCAGGCATAAGCCCTGTCCCAGCCTGAGGGACAGGGTCTCAAATTGTCAATGGACATCAAACCAGACCGGTGTCTGGGACTTTTTGCCTGGAGCCAAGGGCGACACAGATCAACTTCACCAGCCATGATTTCATTTGCTGACATTAAAGCCCAAATCCTCCAGAGCTTTCCTAACCATAGTACAGGTTTTGCTAACAAATAAATTTAAATGCTTTATTACGAAAGAAAAATGCAGAGAAACAGAAATTTAACAATCTCCCTTATGCTAGACTCAGTAAGTAAGGAAATGCTATTATAGCATTATAGTAGAATTTGGTTTCCTCGGTTTTAACCATAGACATACAATAAATATAAATTGTCTCAGGGCACATTTTCATTTTAAAATTCTATTTACAAAGGTTAGCAGTTGCATTGTAATTTGAGTAAAGTTCATACAAAATGTCTTGATGTGCTGTGTGGTTGTGCACTTGTTTTAGTTTTTAAAACAAATGAGCCACCTTTTTTTTTTTTTGTACTTCTAATTGGAGCTTTGTGTTTCCATAGAAACTTTATTTCTTTCCTCATTCTAAGATTTTATTAAACAATTAGCTTTTTCCTTTTCATTTAGTAAGATATATTCTAAAAATTCTGAAACATTCACAAAACAGGACAACTCTATGACAAATCCACAAACACATTACCCAGACACAACAGTTTATCTAGGTTTTTTTCACACTTGCTTTATCTGTCTCTATTATTTTTTTTTCCTTTTAAAACATTTCAGAACAAATCCTAGACATCATGTTATTTCAACCTAAAGACTTAAATATGTATCCCTAAAACCAATGGTAATTTTCTTACATTAACCAAGGGGTCATTATCATATCCAATAAAATTCACATTAATGCTCCCATCTCATATGTAGCCCATAATTGTAATGCCTCAGTTATTTTCTTATTGGTGGGTTGCATATATTAGGATCCAAGCCAGGTCATCTATACCATATGGGTGTGATGAATATGAGCCTCTTTAATGCTGGAGTAATACATCTCCTTTTTGTTTTGTTTTATACCATTATGCTATTGCTTCTTTAAAAAAGAGTAGTCAATCTGAAGCATTTTCTATATTTAAGATATTTCTCTTTATTTCCTGTAAACTCAAAAAAATAAGTTCTAGAGACTGATAATTACTTTAGATTCAGATTCAGCCTTTTGCCAAGAATACTTCATAGACATTGCAAAATGCTTTATATTTATCACATCAAGGGATGCAAAATACTTGACTATCTCCTTTCTGGCGATGGTAAGGTTTGCCAGTGGGTTTGCTTTGGGATGGTCTCATCTTTCTACTGTTCTTTCTTTCATGAGCATTACACATGATCATTCTTGACTCTAAGGATTGCCAGACTCCAAGATTACATTGGAGCTTACAAACAAAATATTTTCTGAATTAATTATTTATTCTAAGTTTGTAAAAGTATCATTTTTTATATAATAAGGTAAATTGTATAACCTGAAAGAGAAACCCATAAGAAAAGCATCTAATTTTTAAACTTTTAGAGAAAGGATTTGAAGCCTATGACAATACAACCAATTAATTAAAAGAACTCTGATATTTCTCTTTCTCTCTTTTTTCTCCGTTTCTTCCTTTCACATATCTTCATGAATTTACAGATTTTTATATTTGAGATAAGATTTAATCAATTTAAATTATTCTCTTTGATGCTTAAATTTTGCCATATTTGCATTGTTAGCCAATAGATCCCTCTGTGTTGGACAGGATCTTTTTGCCACGATCCATAAGTCTTTGAGCTGCTTCTTATTATCTGGCTCAAAAGATGTTCCAGACTTGTCAATCCATTCCCATGTCAAATAATAGCTTACATGTATCTATGACTCTTAAAAATGTCGTTTTTTTTCCTGCTTCTTTTGCCTTATAATACCAATGAAGTCATTGGCAAGCATATTCTCCCATTTTTAAAGCTATTTCTCTATTGTTGAAATATATGCTATTTACAAAGTAATTTGTCATCTTTACTTATTATTTCAAAGCTCACTCTTGTACATTATACCTCAGCTTGTCCAATTATTTTCAGATCCCTGAATCTTATTCCCCAACATATTCCTTTGTGAGGTCTCAGTGTTCAATATTCATAAGTGATCAGAACAAGTTTAAGGAAGATTAAGAAACTGTAACTTTGCTGTTCTACACTACTGGAGCTCTATAATAGGCACTTATTAGATATCAATTATGACAAATGATTCTAAAGCATGTTATACCAAGGTGGTTACCTTCAAGAATTTTCCAGCCTTTATTACAAAACAGTGGTATCTTACACTAGATATGTTAGAGTCCTGCATGTCCTTGATTGGATAACATACTGCCTATATTTCTGAATACTAGATTTCAGACCATTTAAACTCAATCTGTTCCTATTCATCTGGCCCTACTAGTTGTGTTAAGAGTTGCACTAACATACATAGATATTGATGTCTGCTATTGAGCAATTTTCACTGTCTTTAAGAGAAACAATTGAACAACAAGATGTAGAAATACCTCTAATTTGTCCTGTATCTCTCTCCCATTCTTTTGCTATGCTTCTTCCGTTTGGCAACTACCTTGTGACATACGGCACTTTCCCCAAAGCCCACATCATACTGTAAACATTCTGTACCGTGTTATTCTCACTTGTCTCATCAAACTTATTAGAACTTTATTTCATTTACCTAGGACATTGCTCTTATCTAACCTCATGCACTAACTCAGAGATAGAAAATAGATTTCATTTCCTGTGTGTTCTATGTTTCTCTGTGCCTGAAAAAAAAAAAAAAAGTACTACCAAAGCTTCTAAGGCTACATCTACTCTCAGTAGAACTACCCTGATTAATTAGAGATGTTTGCCAGAGGATGAAGAATTGTCAGGTGCAAACTGTGATTATTTTCAATACCACACGACTCACTGTGATGCTCTTGCATATAACCTTGAACTCTTCTATTACATTCTTTCAAGTTGGAGACTCATTAAGTACTTGAGTTTTAGTCATATAGCAATAAGAAAATACAACGAGTATTCAATATAGACCCTCTCATTCATTGAAGGCTTTTAGAGAGTGAACTTTTTTCATTAAATCATGTAACTATCCTTCAGATACCATATATATCATTTATTCATTTTATGGCTTTCACTTAATATCTAAAGCTAAGTTCTGGGTATGGAAAGACAAAAACATCTACTTTAGAGTTTAATTTTAATGATGGAAACAGTTTAGTAAACACATTTAATATTACATAATAATTACTTGTAAGAGGTTTGCACAGTTACTTTCCAAACACCAGAGAGCTCTAGTTCAGAAAAGAGGAGCAGAGAAACCTTCCCAGAGGGAACAGAATTTTCACTGAGGCCTAATGGGTAAATTAGAGTTAGTGAGAACATGGTGTTGATGAAGGAGAGGTTTTGCAAGAAGAGAGGAGTACGTATGCGAAGGTGCCATGTCAGGACACTGCAGGATGCACTTGTGCAGCGAGATGCTCACTGTAGCTGAATGCAGGATCCACGTGGGTGTGTAGACAAACTAAGACTAAAGAGCCATAAAGGGGCCAGCCATTATGTGCTCTTGTGCCAACCGAAGGCTTGTTTTTACTTTATTAAGGGTGCTATGGGAAGCACCAAAATATTTTAAACAGGAAAAGCAATAATTGAATTTGAAGATGTTTTCCATAAAATATGCTGGTTAAAACTGTTGAGCATAACATTCCTTTATTCATTTGTTTATTTAAAATAACTTTTAAGCATCCAGGACCTCTTGTGCACTATACTAGGAATTGAGCATTGAAAGGTTAACAATAGCAGACATGATCCCTGCTCTCATAGATCTAACACCAACTTTCTATTTAGACTTTTAGATCCAATCCTCTCACATAGACTTGCATGTCTTTGCTTGCATTACTAATTTCTCTTTCTTGATCCAGATTACTGCAATCAGCCTGCTGACATTTTGAAATATCTCTCAATCATAGAAAAAATTAAAATACACAAACATCAACCCAACAAACAGAAAGACCACTCTCTCCTGTATAGCATGTGACTGTTCTCCTACTGTGGAATTTTTTTGTTCCTTTTCATAGAAAACCTGTCTACTTCCTCCCTCACCTCTCCATGCCCAAAAGTTTTTTGTTCCCACATTTCACTAGAAAAAGACTTTTCTCAAGGTTGTGATCTGAATCCTGCTAAACCTCTGGTGAATTCTCTTTCCTCCTCAATTTCTAAGCAATCTCTGGCACAATTTCTTGCAGTATTTCCATCCCTAGGTCTATGGTTTAACACTCTCCTGGGTTCCCTCCCAAACCCCCACATTTTCTCTCTCAGACTTCCCTTACTCTTCCTAACCCGGAAATTGCAGTTCCACATTCTGTTTAATCCTCTGCTCTTCTCCATCTGCACTTTTCCTCACTGAGTTCACCTAGCTTCATAGCTAAAATTTTACTCCTATATTTCCTCCCAGATCTCTATTTCTGGTCTCATTTTGTCTCCGATTGCCCCCAGATATTATCTCAACATTTGAACATATTGGTTCTCCAACAAATATCTGAACTTAATATCTACATCTAAAATAGGACTTTACACTTTTCTTTCCTCACTTCCGTTTTAATTTGCCCCTTTCCCAGTTTTTGTCCTTCTAGCAAATGGCACATGCTTTACAAGTAGGCCTGTGTAGCAATTTGGCAGTCATCCTCGATTACTTTCCCATTTTTCAATCCCCACATTCTACTTTAGCAAGTCCTACATGGGCTTTGCTTTCAAATACGTTCAAAATATGATCACTTTTTTTTTATCATATTCTCTACAGCATCACTGACTACTATCACATCTCCCTGGGGGGAGTGCAGCAGTCTCCTTATCAGTTATCTGGCTTCAGTTCGGATCCCTATAGCCCCTTATACAGAAAAGCCTGTGTTCTTTCTCAAATAGAAATGTGGGCATATTCCACAGACTTTTCTTCCTATTTTTGTTAATGTTTTCCAATTACAATTACAACCTTGGTCTAGACAATGGGTGGAGGAGGCAGTGAAGAAAGTCCCATCCCCTTCCTTTAAGGCCTCCTAGCAGTTCCACAAGGTTCTTTGTATACACCACTGGCTTTGGCTTAGCCATAGACTGATGCCTACCTAAAGGAACGTGCAGGGAATGTGTGACTTTCCCTTGGTATTCATACACCCACTAAAGAAGAGAGCACTGATATTTGGATAAGCAATCAGTAGTTCTGCCTCATTGCTCTGATGATACATTCTGAGAAGGAGCTTTACTGATAAGTGTATATTGTATCCTTCTTAGTATCTTATTATTTGTTTCAATTTTCATAATACAATCAAAAGCTGAATTGATCATACTGATCAATCCATGTATGCTTATTCTTCTAGTATTTTATCTACCTGATCATTCATCTTTTTATATACTTTATATATGTTCACATGTTTACTATCTGTTATTTCCTTTAGATATAAAAACTAGAAAACTAGTGATATTAGATGTCATTGAATTACTATGTCACCTGCACCCACAACAGTGTCTAATGTTTAATAGGCATTTCATGCATTTATGCTGGAAAGCATTTCCTCTGGGAAGAAAATGAATAGATAATCTGCTTAAAGCAGGAATAGATGGATGTAAGGTAGGATGGTTCCAGTGGGGACATTAGGATTTTAGGAGAATTGATAATGTTTAAAAAGGTAAGGAAGAGTGTGGAATAAATGGTAAGGTTTGGTTATGATGTTTAGGATGTTTTCAAAAGTGGTTTACATGCCTGCTATGATCTAAATCTGTTTGATCACACAACTTTATTCACTAGTGTTCAGTTACTATGATTCAGACAAGAGGAATGCTTAATAGATTATCTAGTGTTGAGAATTTAAGGTCTGAGGACAAATTTTAGTTTTTTGTCATATATAGAAAAGAATGAGTATAGTTATGATAAATAGTTCAAAGGAAAAGAGTAAAAAAGAAAAAAGTGAATTAGAATAGAATGACAATAATAATGATGATAATAAATTGTTTTTTGGTTCAAAGTGGTTGTGTGTCTGCTTTAATTTATATAATTGCTTTAATTTAAATGAGGGTTTAAAAATAACTGGTGAGGCTTGCAAAGTGGATGTTATTAAACGCAACTAAATCAATGAGGGTCACTCCAAGTGAATTTGGGCTGACCAAATAAAGACGCAGACACAGAAAGTACCTTTTCTTTAAGCCGGGCAAGGCAGGCAAGAAAGAGGGTGAGGAGCACATTCTGAACCCTTTTATTGGAGAGAAGCCATTCAAATGAGGCAAGAGGTAGGGTTTCAACAAACAAATGGGTGTAATCCAAACTCATGGGGTGACACCCACTACTGGAGCTGCATCTCTCTTATCCAAGTGGAAGTAAGGTCCAAATGCATTTCAATGGGTGCAATACCTGTTCAGTACCTCTTTACTCAGGACTTAAAGGTGTGTACATAGCTCCTGTCCAGAGTAACTCCCGACAATTATACTTATCTTACAAATGAGGAAAGAACAACTTAGAGATTATCTTTCCCAAACACAAACTAGAGGTAAAAGCAGAACTCTGATCCAAATCTCTCATTTGTTTAATGCTTCAAAAAAGAAATACAGAATACATCCTACTGTCCTCAATTAGCATGGTTCAATGAACAGTTTCAGGACTTTAATATCACTACAAAATATCAGATCGCATCATCTTTCTATTATCTCTAAGGTAGGAATGCATAAATACCTACTTTCTGTCAGGAAACAATGTTAGCTTTTACTCAAACCACTTACACTAGTGAAGTCATAACTTTAGGTGAAGCAGTGCCCTGCATTTCTCATGAATAATGGATGCAAAAATAAATCCTTCACAAGAATAGCATGCGTTTTGAAAGATGATAGGTACATCTAAAAGTTAACATTTTCTTAAGGTGATGTGAGTATCAACTACAGCCAGCAAGATGTTTTAGAAAAATCATGGACTTTGAAATATACAAATTAGAATCCTGTCCTGAACTTCTGTGAAAATTAGTTTTGTCATTCATTGTAGAGGAATGATAATGACTTTATAGTGTGGTTGGTTGGGAGCACACAGTATAGACTTGCAGCAGGAATTAAATTTTTATACCTGAATATGACATAGGTTTGTTCACATTTTCTTAATTTTAGCAATCATGTGGCCTTCCCTAACTTAAAGAAGTAAAACTCCTTCTGTGGACTTAAATAATGAGAAAATGAGAAGTAACGGTGAGCAATCTTCATTATTCTATAGTGATTTTAATATTACTTAGAGATAAAAAGTAATAATATAATATCATTTTCCAAAGCATGTATTTGCTGAATTTTACTCAGAAAAATATTGGAAGATATTCTCAGAATAAACAGATTTCTTGGTCAAATGAAGTTGATAAGTATTGGGGTGTTTAAATTCAAGATTTTGTACTGTAGGATTTCACACAACTTCAATACACTAAGATGTATCATGGATTTCCTAAGTAAGAGGCTCAAATTATACTATGTAAAATTTTTTGATTTTTATTCCACCTGACAATTCTCTTTGTTTGTTGCTTGCTTTGTAAAGATCATTATGTGAGTTTATGCTGTGTATACGATCTCACACTTTGAGAATTTGTGGCTGAAATTTTCTGGGAGGCTGATCAGAGGGTAGTTTTGTTATTATCGTTGTTGAGACTGGATGAAAGGAAAAAAATTAAATTTGGCATATTATTTCCTATAAAGGCAAAACACACATATACCTCCTGTGTTCTGCATTTGGAAGAGTAGGTACCTTGGAAATAATGTAGCTTATTAGAAAAATGTTCATTAGGATATTTGCTAAGAAGAAAACAAAACTAGAAAATTCAGATTGCCCTAAGGAGTATAAGGATGCTGGAGTTCCTGGTTTATCTAAGACTAAGGTCTCAGTGGTATCATGGGTGATGCCAGGTTAGGTGATGTGCTTTCAATTCTCAATGCAATGATTGCTGTCTCTCACTCTATTAATATTACATTGTTAGTGACTTGATAAAGATTCCCCTCTATATGCTGCATCACAGACTAATCTCATGAAGGTGTGAATGCAGTTAATAACATAGTGACTCAGAACTGATTCTCTTCAGGACTTGTATATATAGTATGAAGGCAATAAGTGTTCATGTGGTGCCCACTGACAGGTTGGTCTTTTGCAGATTGTTATCAAGACGAATTGAGTATTGTTTATCTGGGTTTTCAGGCAAATAAATATAATTGGAAGGTTTAATAGATAGTTTTACCTATAAAAGGAGGCTACATGGATATACACAAAACCCTAGCTCATCTCAAAATATATCTGAATATGAGAGGTAAGATGGGATCAAGCTTTAATTATTTTGGGTGATGTGTTGTAGTTTTATATTATTTAGAGTCTAGCTTTGAGAAGTAGATATCTCAAAAATACCTTATAAGCACAGTTTTAATTATAGTAAACTTCAATATCAACTAGGTTTGGATTTTTTTTCAAATTATTTGGGTTCTTACCACTCAAGTTTGTTTTTAAAATCATAATTTCCATGTTTATCCAAGTCATTGGAGAAATAAGTTCTGATTGATATGATTTTCTAAGTGTACTCTGAATGGTGCTTTTCCAAATAGTTCTTGGGTGAGGTGATCCAGCTTTATATTATTGAGAGTAACATGGTCTATTTTAAAAGTTAATTAATTAATTTACCATACAAGGGATTGAACTCAGAACTGCTCTACTATGATCTTTTAAAATTTATTCTTTTTGTGTGTGTGTGTGTGTGTGTGTGTGTGTGTGTGTATGACAGTATCATGAAGTTGCCCAGGCTGACCTTGAACTTTTAATTTTACCTCAGCCTTCTTAGTCTCTGGGATTGGAGGTGGGTGCCACAATGCCCATTAGTTCTTTTAATATTGTTTTTCTCATTATAAATTGTGGGATTGCTGTGTCTCAAAGGAAATTTCTAAAACTGTGACAGACATTTCTGTAGTGAATTTCTCATTAAAAGATTACAACTACTATCCGTAGAACTCAGAGTACATTACATGTAAAATTTTGTTGGAGATTTGATTTTTTTTCACTTTACATTTCCAGGCCATTGAGATTAGATTTTATTTTGTTATTTTTATCCTACAATGATCATCATTTTTAATATTCCTTAATTAATACACAATACATAATTAGGAATATCAGTATTTCTGTAATACACTTGTACATTTAGGAGTATGGGGACTTTATTCTTTTTTATTTCTTTATTTTTATTTTATTTATTTGTTTATTTATTTATTTCTTCTGGGGACTATATTTCTTTTTTTTTTTTAAATCAGGATTCTCATAGGTAGCCATGTGTGTCAGACATTTTATTTGAGACTACAGATAGGAAAAGTATGTAAATTTTAAGAGACATTCACAAATTTATGAAGCATGGGTATTTAGAATCATTTGAAATTTTCAGATTTTAAAATTCAAAGTTTTTAAAATGATTGCCATAATAATGACCAACCCTTTGGATTTCATAGTGCTAATGTCAATATTAAGCTCGTGATCAATATCAATACAGAATACTGTGGAACTTCTGTAACCTGCAATTATAAGCTGGGTGTGGTCTTCAGTAGTCATTTTACTGATGTTTCTCTGTTTTCACAGCTGCTTACAGGGATTTTACTAATAGCTATATAAGATGCTCCCCTTAGCCATCACAAAGCTCATCTCCTCTTCATTTTCTTGTGTCCACAGCTTTTAATGACTTTAGATAAAGTCAACTACCTCATTTCTAATCATGTTTACCCAGCCTATCTTGTTTTGTCTATAAAGACAGCTATGCCTAAAAATCTAATATACTTCTTATGTTATAATTACATATTCTGATATTTTAACTAAGGTATAAAAATCAATTGACTATGCTAAATTCTCTAGACAAAACAATGACAAAGTGATATTTTTGTAGCAAATTCCTTTTAGTATTTGGTGCAATTATCCACATAATTTGGTACCTTTGCCTCCCAACAGAAGATGTAAGCTTAAAGTAACTCCATAGGATATTGATTTATAGGTGTCTCTTTCTAAAATTAGAATAAATATATTAAAACTATTTTACACAATATAATTACAAATCTAAAATAATAGGAAGTTTTATTCAACTGCATGCACAAATAAAAACAATGAGGTTTGCTAGATATCTCATATTATTTTATTTTGTTCTTTTATAGTTCAGACAAGAGTATTAAATTAATTGACATTACATATTTCTAAGCTAAGATGATAAGTTATTTATTTATACATAATTTGAGAAATATTCTAGATAAAGATAAGCTTGTACTACATAAAGATAAGCAAAATAAAATATATAAGGTGTAGTTTAAAGTCTTGAAATCTCATGAAGAATCTTTTATTAGATATGAGTCTAAATAGGACAATATGTTCTCAAAGATGATTTACACTTCTTTGTTGCCAGCTTATACCCACTCATCAAATTATCAAATTTGTTTTCCATTTACTTGGTATTAGCAAAGGTGGTTCCATGGATGGAATCATGAGCTTCACCATCAGTTTAGTAATTTCCTTCCTTCCCCAATATAAATTAGTATATACAATCAGTGTTTATTTTTTAGCAGAACATTATTTATTTAAAAATTTACATGCAGTAAAAGTCAGTCTTTTATGATGTGCAGTTCTATGAGTTGTGACAAATGCAAAGCTGTGTAATTACTGTAATGATTAAACAAATAATTTCATTGCTCCCTCTTCCCATGCCTAAATAAAACCCCTAATTGTATACGACATTTTTCCCAAACCATAATTCCTGGAAGTCACTGATATATTCTTCATTATTTTAATTTTGCATTTCCCAGAATATCACATACATATGATCATGCAGTAGGTAGCCTTTAGACACTGGCTTTTTTTTTCTTTCATTTAGCATACTGCATTTGAGATTCATCTGTATGGTTGTATCAGAAGATCCCCTATTTTATTTCTGAGTGAATTTTCGTATATGGATAAATGGATCCTTTTTCATTTCCTAGATGGACAGTTGGATTGTGTACAATTTTTGATTATTAAAATGCTGTTATATCCACTCATGTATAGATTTTCTGTGAACATACATTTTTATTTCACTTGAGGAAAATCTCTGGAGTAGGCTTCCTGTGTCATATGGTAAATCTAAACATTTAAAAAACGAAACAATCTCACTCTGCCAAAGTCCTCCATGGAGAACAAAATCTGCTTTCTGTGCATAGCTTGAATTCCCACCAACAAGAAATAAGAGTTTCAGTTGCCCCCATCTTCTCTATCCCTTGGTATTGTTGATATGTACTGGATTTTTTAACAGCATTCTTGATGTTTATCAATTTACCATCAGAATCCCAAGGTGTGCCTATAATATCAATTTTCTGAACCTGTAAAACTCACTGACCTCCTTTTTCTTCTCTACTAAAATCAATCCATCATATGTTGATTTTATTCCTAAAGTACCTCAAATTTTTGCCAATCAGTTGTGTTGCCATTGTTGAAGGCAATATATCAATGATATCACAGTGAAACATCATCTCTCCTTAACACTATTCTTTTAGTTGGTCTCCCTAATTTCTCTCTTACCCCCACGTCCACTGATCTATTCTCATAGCAGCAAGAATGGTCAATATTATAATTCACCCGAGGTTGACTTCCCATTGCATTTAAAACTTTGCTTAAAGTACTACATTATCTGGCCCATACCTCCTTCTTCTCCCACCGTTGACTTCTTTTCGGTCATTCTTGGTTTTCATCTCATAGTCTGCACAGGCTACACCCCAACCTTGCTCAGAGTCTGTCCAAATAGTATTCGCTGTTGGAATGCTCCTTTGCTCCTCTAAAAGGCTATTGTCCTCTTATATTTGAAAAGTCCCAGCAAAGGATGATGCTTATTTTAACCCCAATTGGGATTAAATAGTACATAATATAAGTAACCTATTCATATAAAAATGGGTAGAGAGAAGGAAGGAGGAAAGATGAAAAGTAAATTTGTCAGAAAAATGCCACCACCTGGAAGGCTAGAGGCTGCCAACCAAGAGACTTAATGCATATCTCCCACCTTGTTCACCTATGAGGCTTTAAAATTCCACTTTTCCCACAAATATTTCATGCTGAAATCTTCAGAATAGTCCTACTAAATTAATTCAAGTTCTCATTTATCATCATATTTACTTGCCTTTATACTTTTGATCATGAACCAAGTTATATTTTTACCTTTTTAGCGAATGTTCTGTTCAAATGACAACTTTCTATGTAAACTAACCAGTCCTGACTATAATTCACCAGGACATTTTATTTGAACATCATTTATAAGAAAACACTTTCTGGCAATATTTTTATAGGACATCAGATTTTCATCTGTGCCTTACATTCTTCTGTATCATGAATTCATGGAGAAGGAAGGAACAATTATCCTCTCCCCATTTTATGATAATTATTAGCACATGTTAATTGTGCAAAATGATGGTTTTCTTTTTGGCACTTTCATATATGCATATAATGCATTTTGATTGTATTCCCCCTCCATATCTTATTTGTCAATTTTGGGTATTATTTCAGGAGCTATTAGAGTACTGTTCAGGAAATAATTGCCTATACCAATATCTTGAAGTGTTCTCCTTTTCTTACAGTTTCAAAGTTTCATGTCTCATTTTAAGGTCTTTATACATTTAAAGTTCCTTTTTGTATTAGGTGGGAGATAGAGATCTAGTTTCAATCCTCTTCATGTATATTTCCTGTGTTCTCAGTTCTATTTGCTTAAGAGGCTGTCTACTCCAACACATTTTGGTTCCTTTGTTGAGAATCAGGTTTTTGAAGTTGAATAGCTTTGTTCCTGAGACCTCTATTAGATTCCATTGATCATTTGTCTATTTTTGTGCCAATACCGTACTGTTTTGTTACAATTGTTCTATAGAATATTTTAAAATCAGGAATTGTGATGCTTCCAGCACTGTTCTTTTTTTTTTCAGGATTGCTTTGACTTTCCTAGGTCTTTTGTTATTTCACACAATTTTAGGATTGATTTTTTTTCAAGTTCTGTGAAGAATGTCATTGGTGTTTTGATAGGGATTTTATTGAATATGTAGATCACTTTCAGTTACATGGCCAATTTAACAACATAAATTAACCCTTTTTGTGAATATGGCATGTCTTTCCATCTTAGAGTCTTCTTCGGTTTCTTTCATTCCTTTATAATTTTCATTATAGGGATTATTCCTCTCAGATTTACTCTTGTTTTTATATATTTTTTTAAATTTTAAGATTCTTTTGTGAGTTTTCCCAGATTTCTTTCTCAGCAACTTCATTATTTGTGTACAGTAAAGCTCTCTTTTTTTTCATGTTGACTTTGGACACTGTCACTTTTTGAATTTGCTCATCAGTTCTTATAGACTTTTGGTGAACCCTTTATGATTTGCTAGGTAAAGAATCATAATTTGCCTTTATCTCTTCCATTTTGTATCATCTTTGTTTCTTTAAATTGACTGATTGTTCTGACTAAAGTTTCCAGTATTTTATTGAGTGGTGAGGATGGATAATCTTTTTTTGTTCCTAATTTTATGGGAAATACTTTCATTTTTCCTTATTCATTATGATTTTAAATATGAGTTTGTATTATAAAGTCTTTATTATAGTGAATTCTTATCCTTCTATATCTACTTTATGAAGAATTTTTACCATGAGGGTATGCTGAATTTTGTAAAAGATTTTTCTACATCTATTGAGATAATTTGTGATTTTTAACCTTGATTCTATTTCTGTGGTGTATCACATTTAATGATTTGTAAAAACGAACCAAACTTGCAACATCAGAATGAAACCAATTTGGAGTATAGTCTTTTTAATGAAATGTTGAATTTGATTTGTGAGTAATTTATTGAGGAATTTTGCATCTATGTTCATCAAGGATATTGGTTTATAGTTTTCTTTTTCTTTTCCTTTGCAGTCCTGTGGATTAAACCCATAACAGTTTTATTTTATTTTTATTGTTGTTGAGTTCTTATCAGGTTTGTGTAGCAGGATAATACTAGCTTTATAGAATAAGTATGAAAGAGTTCTTTCACTTTCTAATTTAAGAAGTAATTTGAGAAATATCAGTACTAGTTCTTCTTTAAAGGTTGGGTAAAATCTGCAGTGAATCTGGTGGTCTTGGACTTTCCTTTGTTAGAAGCTTTTTTTTTGTTTTTGTTTTTTTAACTTCTTCAATCACAGTGCTTGTTATTTATCTACTTAGACTCTTTATATCCTTTTGATTTAATTTGAGTAGGCTATATGTGCCTAGAAATTTTCTTATTTCTGCCAGATTTACCGATTTATTTTCATATAATTTTTCAAAGTATTTGCTAATGTTTTTGCAGCTACTGAATGAAATATTCTGCAATGTATTCTGTATTTCAGCAGTATCTACTAAAACCACCTTTTGCATCTATAATGTTATTTATTTGAGTTTTCTGTTTTCTTCTTTTAGTTAGTTTGGCTAATGGTTTGTCAATTTTGTTTACTTTTTTCAGAGAACCAACTATGTTTCATTGATAATTTGCATTTATCTTTTAGTGTTTATTTATTTCTTCTCTGATCTTTATTATTTCTTTACTTCTACTGATTTTGGGTTTGGTTTGTTCCTGATATTCTAAGGCCTTGAGATGCATCATTATTTTTTTGAGATCTCTCTGTTTTCCTAATATGGACATTCAAAGTTATAAACTCTCCTCTTGTCACATTTTCACTATGTCCCAAATGTTCTGTTTGGTTTTGTTTTTAGTTTCATTTGATTTGGGGGATTTTTAAATTTCCCCCCTGATTAATTCAATGATCCACTGTTCACTCAATCATGTATTATTTTGTTTGTATATTTTCTGCAGATTTTTTGCAGCGGATGAGGTTTTTTTTTTTTTGGTGGTGGTGCTGAGGATTGAGCCCAGAGCCTTGTGCATGCAAGGCAAGCACTCTACAGACTGAGCTATCTCCCCAGCCCTATTGATGAGGTTTTCAACTGAGTTTTTTATTTGACTTATTGGGATAAGATTTTCATTGTCAAGATCTCTGTTTGATACTTTTTTGAATCTCTATTGCTTTATTGAATTGCTTTCACATCCTGTATTGTCTTCTGTCATTCATTCAGTTGTTTATTTCTATCCTTTTTGAAGTCATTGATTGCTTTTTAAAATCAATTCTTTGAATTCTTTGTTCAGCATTCCATCCCATTTGGCATCCTTGGATTCAGTTACTGAAGGATATCATACGTTGGAAAAGTCATGTTGCCTTGTTTTTCCTTATCGCTTGTCTTTCTGTGTGAAGACTTGCACATCCATTGGGACGGATCTCGGTTCCACTTTCATGTAAGGATCTTCCAGTGAGCAACTTTCTCTTTAAGGTTTGAGCCCCAGTACCTCTCACAGAGGAAGAAGAAATAATAAGATTGGGGGAAGTCTTGGTGATACCCTCCTCAGCCAACACCACTGTGAACAACCAATTTTTCTTTTCCCTATAGGTAGTTCTTTTTATAAAAAAAAAATATATATCTGATGTTGGATCTTATCCACTGTAGATTATCAATGACTTTCATTTTAGCTTAATCATCCATCTATGGTACTAACTCACTAAATGTTAAAAAAACATCAATTTTCATCAGTTTTTAGACCTTGTCTTTGAAACAGGTGTACTTTTTTTATATGGAAAATTAATTATCTCGTGGTTTTATTAGTGTCACTTTACACCGATAATATAAAACATAACAGTAAGCAATTCCAATCCACTTATTTGCAGAGCATCAGGTATACAGGTATTTAGTGTCTACTTCATACATAAACACTAACCATTAGGAAAATAAATTGGTTTTTTACTCCTTACTTTTTATTCTCTTCTTCTAAGTGCCAGTACTGTAACAATTCTGTCAAAACAAGATGCATAATTATTGCACCTATGCTTTGGGAGGAGGTTATAAATGCAGACAAAACTGTTGACACATTGTAGCTAAGACACAGCAGATGAAAAGTTTAATCAGCTGTAAAAATATCAAAGAACTGCATCTCAAATATGATGGGCTATCAGGAAAATGATTATTGATATAATTCTGAAAAAAAGGTCTTAGATGAGGAATCTTGCTGACTAAGGGAATGTCAGCTTACAACATTCTGTCTTAAAGGAGAGCAACTGGCTATAAACATATTGGCTTGATGTTCATCTCCTCATAGAAATCATTTGGTACTATGCCATGAATGGCAAGTTTGCAAAATGCACAGTGCAAACAAACACATCATAGCCTCTTGCCAGGAGCAGGATCATAGCCAGAACTCAAAGTTTGATGAAAGATAACCAAATGTTATATATCCATGGAGTACAATCAATTATCATTTTGGACTAGGTCCTCTTAAATTTATCATTATGCCAATAATATGTGCTTGACACTTTTTCTTGCATCAGGGTTTTTTGCTCTTGATGCTGCTTTGGGGTGTGTGTGTGTGTGTGTGTGTGTGTGTGTGTGAATATATTCACATACATACTCTCTGTATCATTTGGGTCTCATTTCAAATGTCATTTTCCCAGAGAAGGATTCTGTGACTGCTTGCTCTAGTCACACTAGAGCACATTACCTTGTTTCTCCTTTAGTTTATATTTGTCAATATTTGCCATTGCTATTCTTCTGGTGAATTGTTTACTGTCTTTCTTCTACAAAAGTGTAAACTAACACACACAGGAGGTTTGTCTTCCATATCCACTGCTCTGCTGCCCGTGCTGCAATGATGACTGATATAGAGCAGTTATTCCACCGATATCAAATTGCAAATGCATGGACCTTATTTTGTATATCATCTTTCCCCAGTATTGTAATATCACTTTTCAGCTCATTAAGAAAGGTCAATAATACACCAGCCATTTTCCTGCTAAGAAAATGACATGGAAAGATTCACTGTAAGTTTGCTCACAATATCGACTGAGAAATTTGACTGAGTTATCACATTTTTGGAAGGGAAAGGAACAAAGAAGAAGGTCAGAAATTGTCATTTATTGGAAGTATACCCTATGCCAAGTAGAACATAAGCGGCTTCAGTTACACTGTTCATCGTAAAACCATATTAATGATAAGAACCAAATGTATTGAACACCTACCTACTGTGTGCTAAATGTTTAACTTTACTGCATTTTCCTCACTAACAAAACTAACTTACAATGAAGGTACTAATATTGTCTTCATTTTACAGTTCAGCAAGTGACTTATTGGCAGGTATTAGTTTCTTAATTAAGACTGAAAAAACAAAGTTAAAAGTAATTTTTTCAAGGCAAAAACAGTAAATAACAAAACTTGGATTTGAACCTAGTTGTTCTGCAATTTAAACTTTGGTTGTTCAATGACAGATTTTGTGTATGCCACATACTTAATTCAGGTCCACCTTCAGGCCAGGATTCTTACTTGTCCTTTAAAGACAAGTAGTGGAAAATTCTTCAATTAATGGAAAAAAAAAAAACAAAAAAAAAAACAACTGATCATTCTCTGAGTGTGAAACCAAGTTTATTTTCTAGGAGTATACAAACAACATAAAAGATGGTATGAGCCACAAAGGATTCAGTATGAAATGGAAGATTATGCTGAGAAATTATTAAAGAATAAGAATTGAATGTGGCATTGATTATGAGGCATGCATACAAACTTAGGGAATTAGGGAGGAGACATTGCAGGTGAACACAACTTGGTTTGGATGGATAAGAACAAGAAAATCAAAAATAGAGAAGTAGGGGAGATAGGGAAGTGGTGTGGTTATGTTAATGAAGGTAGAGAATTTTAAAGGAGAAAGGAACTGAGCAAGTTTCATGAGGACATAAGGGAGAAAGGAGAGGTTGACTGGGTTGGAACTGAGAATGTGACTCAGAAGGTACAGTTCACACAGTTAAATAGGAGCAGATTATGGCTATTAAAATGCACACTTTCTTTCCTCCTTCTTGTCTATTGGCATCTTGACATGGGTGCTCTAGGGAGGTGTAAAAAGAAAGAGTCTGAGGGGCAACTGTCTCCTTCTCTTGTAAAAACTGCAAATTTGACAATGGGAATATTAAAAAATAACCACTACCAGTAGTTTGATAAAAATGACACTTGCCTGGAGATGTGCATTATAGCTAAGAGCAGAATGGGTTTCTGCAGGGTGGAAAGGGAAATCTGCCATTCCAATTGTGCTTCTGATTGTTTTTCTGTTTATGGTTAATTGCTTAACTAGAGTCTTCTTCTTTACCTAAGAGCTTAGGAATTTTGATGCAGGTAGTGCATTTTCTTGGACTGAATAGACCACCAAAAAAAAAAAAAAAAGTCTTAACTTTAAAATTAATTCTGGCAGGAAAAGTCAGTGTATGAACTAATCTGTTTAAGAGATGTTCTATTAATGAGAAAAGTCACCATGACTATTGATTCATCATGCAAAAATAAGTTGATATTTAAAGAAAATTATATTAATACGTAGATGTTCTGAATTCAGAGGCTTTTCCAAGTGTGCCTTATTTTATTTTGTTTTCAATTTAGAAATAATTAGTGTATAATTGATTCAACCAATATTCAATAGTTAAATCTTGAGGAACTATTATGTGTTCTGAACTTACATATATATAATTTTGTTTAATAGTCTTATAATTTTGCTAAAACAAAACAAAAACATAAAAACCCAAGGTTTGGCCTTTCACAGATCACAGATGGAAACCTGAAATTTAAGCCTACATGATCTAACTTTAGGTCCTATGCTCTTTCTTCCTCCTTGTAATGTTCTTATTTCCCAGGATTATGCAATCCCCTTACCTCACTGGGTAAGGATGATTTCTTCCAGTCTCCTTTCCTCTTCTTCTCCCCCTTGCTCCCTCCCTCTCTTCCTTTCTTCCTTCCTTTTCCCCTTCCTTCTGCAGATATTTAATGAGATCCAAGTTTTAGGAATTATTCTAAGTATTATAAATTCAAGAAAATAAGATATTGTCTTTCACCAGGGAGGAATTATTAACTTAAAAAAGGAACCAGATATTGAAATAGTAAATATGATGGAGTATTAACAATTCCATGATTGTGTGCATCAGTGGCACAAGGGCATTGTACTGTTTTGCAGAGGAGAGTCATAAAAGCAAAAGTGACAACTGAGTTCACTCTTAAAATGTAATTATGAATTTGCAAGAAAAATCAGGACAAGGGTAAGGGATACCCTTACCCCAGAAAATAGCATGTATGAACATGCAGAGATTTCATTAAAACCACAAGGAAAAAAATCTCACCTTTGCAAAAACATGTGGAAAACAACCATCTCTATAGCCATTCATAAATTCTCTTTTGGGTAATTAGCTTTCTGGAATATTGCCAAGCAACAGCAAAAGCAAATTTTCCTTTTTCAGCACTCCTGGGAATATCTGAAAGCAGGACAAATATTTGCATCACCAAACAATGTTAACATACTTAATTTGCATGAGACTGCATGTAGCAACACCCACATTAAATGTTAAGCAAGTTGATTGCTTCCAGACACTAATTTGTGGGAATTTTCATTTTGAAGAACTTGCTAGCCTTATCCATAAATCTATTTTTTTCCTTTTCTGAAAAAGTATTTGAGGCATAGGAGTACCTTACCCAATTTGTCCCAAAGCATGAAGGACCAGAAAGTTTATTTATTCAAATATTCTTCTCAAGAAAAGTACCTCTTCTGATTGCATAATGATTTTATTTCTTCCTCTCGAGTATCCAAAGAAGACGGCCTCACAGTTACTATATCCATTGACTTGTCAACCCTTCTTCCTCTTTTCAATTTTTAAAATTTATTCTAATTAGTTATACATGACTGTAGAATGCATTTTATCATATCATACATAAATATCACCCATACTGCTTCTCCTCCCTTTACTCCCCTCTCTCTAGTCTAAAATGCCTCTATCCCCACACTCCCTTATATAACATCCACATATAAGACAAAATATCCAGACTTTGGTTCTTTGGACTTGGCATAATATTCTCCAGTTCCATCCATTTACCAGCAAGTGGCATAATTTAATTCCTTTTTTAGGCTGAGTAATATTCCATTGTATACATATACCACAGATTTTTTTATCCATTCATCTGTTGAAGGGCATCTAAGTTGGTTACACAGTTTACCTATTGTGAATTGAGCTGCTACAAACATTGATGTGGCTGTGTCACTGTAGTATGCTGATTTTAAGTCCTTTGGGTATAAACCTCAGAGTGGGATGACTGGGTCAAATGGTGGTTCCATTCCAAGTTTTCTGAGGATTCTCCATACTGCTTTCCATGGTGGTTGCACCAATTTGCAGACCCGTCAGCAATGTGTGAATGCCCCTTTTTCCCCACATTGTTGCCAACATTTAATATTGTATTTTTGATGATTGCCATTCTAACTGGAGTGAGATGGAATCTCAGTGTAGTTTTGATTTGTATTTCTCTTGGATAGGCAGAATTAACATTGTCAAAATAGCCATAATACCAAAAGCATTATATATATTTAATGTAATTCCTATTAAAAACCCAATGACATTCTTCATAGAAATAGAAAAAGCAACCATGAAATTCATTTGGAAAAATAAGAGACTCAGAATAGCCAAAGCAATCATTAGCAAGAAAAGTGAAGCAGGAGGCATCACAATATTAGACCTTAAATTATACTACAAATGCATAATAAAGAAAACGACATAGTATTGGAACCAAAAGTGATATGTAGACTAATGGTACAGAATAGAAGACATGGAGACAAACCCACATAAACACAGTTATCTCATATTAGACAAGGCGCCAAAAACATACATTGGAGAAAAGATAGCCTCTTCAACAAATAGTGCTGGGAAAACTGAAAATGTATATGTAGTAATATGAAATTAAAGTCCTATCTCTCACCCTGCACAAAAATCAACTCAAAGTGGATCAAAGGCCTAGGTATTAGAAAAGAAATCCTACAACTACTAGAAGAAAACATAGGCCCAACTCTCCATCATGTCAGCTTAGGATCTAATTTCCTCTGTGATAGTAGAAGCAAATGTGACTCCATTTTGTTTTATGACTTCATCCTGTAAAACAACCATGCCAAATAGAAGGGTCATGACCGGGGCAAGATGTTCTTTTCCTTTTGCTATAGAAACCTTTAAGAACATGAAACTACCTAATGGGGTATTGTTTCTGTAACTAGGGTAACGGGGCTCTGTTTCTGTAACTGGGTTGATTGGGCTAACTGTGACTAGTTAGGCTTCCCACCGCTTAACTGCACTCTCCTGCTTCTGAAACCTGGCTTGCTTGCATTAGCTAGACCTCCCCGAACATCCCTTTGTGGTTTTCAGGCTTATAAAGAGTGCCCTTGCAATTGTTTGGGGCTGATCAGGGGAACAGCTTTATGTTCTGGTCAGCCACCACCGGTGTACTTCAATAAAGGCTTGATTCGATTATACGTGAATGGTCTGGAAGTCAGTTTATGAAACCCTGGGACGAAACTTTAACTATAACACCTCAATGAGACTAGTAAAGTACAAGAAGTAAAATAGAGAATTAATAAATGGGATGATATCAAACTAGAAAGCTTCCTCGCAGCAAAGGAAACAATCAAGAGCATGAAGAGAGAGCCACGGAATGGGAGACTATCTTTGCCACCTGTACCTCATATAGAGCATTAATCTCCAGTATATATAAAGAAGTAAAAAAACTTACCACCAAAAAAACAAATAATCCAATCAGTAAATGAGCAAAAGAACTGAACAGGCACTTCACAGAAGAAGAAATACACACATCAGTGTTTATAGCAGCACAATTCACAATAGCTAAATTGTGGAGCCAACCTAGATACCCTTCAGTGGATGAATGGATAAAAAAAATGTGGCATATATACACAATGGAATTTTACTCAGCAATAAAAGAGAATAAAATTATATCATTTGCAGGTAAATGTATGGCTTTGGAGAATATAATGCTAAGTGAAGTTAGCCAGTCCCCAAAAAACAAATGCTGAATGTTTTCTCTGATATAAGGAGGCTGACTCATAGTGAGGTAGGAAGGGGGAGCATGGGAGGAATAGATGAATTCTAGATAGGGAAGAGGGGTGGGAGGGAAAGAGAGGAGGCAGGGGATTAGCAAGGATGGTGGAATGTGATAGACATCATTATCCAAAGTACATATATGAAGACATGAATTGGTGTGAACATACTTTATATACAAACAGAGGTATGAAAAATTGTTGTATATGTGTAATAAGAATTGTAATGCATTCTGCTGTCATGTATTTAAAAAATAAAACCCATAAAAAAAGAAGAAATACAAATGGCCAACAAATATATTAAAAAAAAAAAACATTGAATCCTTTCTTAGGGAAAAAGCCCAGTTTTAGAAACCCCAAGAGCCATTATTGTAGGAGGAAGACCTTTGACTTCATTCTGTTGGTCTCCATGTCTTTTCCATTGACATTTCTTAAATTAGCTGCAGTGTCACTGAATCCTCCAGGAATCTGTCTATTCATCCCTGTGCAGCCACCCTTAGACAAACACATCACACAGGAATCCTCCTGAGCTGGTACAGATGTGTTCAGCAGGTGGCACACCTGCTGTCAAAAACAGGTTTCTAGAACAATAGCGAGGGTCTCATCCTTGTGGAAAGCACAAGAGAAAACTTCTGCATTGCATTAATCACCTCTGACTGCCTTATTCTGTTTGATCCCCACAATGAACAGACAGGTCTCAATTTAGACAAGATTGAGGTTTTCCAAACATTCCTGTTGGGCTGCTTCATTTGGCTCCCTCCTTGAGAAGTTTTGGTTTTGCTTCTCCCCTTTTAAAATATTTCCAGTGACCAGGATGGTTGAGACAAGCTTCTTACCATGACTACCGAAGGTGCCCACAACTTCAGGGATTGTCTGCTGACCTCGGCTTTTGAGCTGCTCTCGATCTCCTTGGGAATGCCTTGCATACTTGATAAACCTTGTTGCAAACAAAGAGCTGTGGTGTATCGCAAACTCACAGTTCTAGAAAAATACCAAAGTGAAGATAAACAAGAATTTGGAAGAGCAACATAATGGGCTACAGAGTCTAGTAGATAGATTCAAGTTCTAGTTCCAGTCTTACTAATTCTTGGACTTTAGAAATATTATGAATGGCAACTGAAGAATCAGGTCTAGCTCATTCAAGCCTTTATTCTTTATTTTATCCTAAAGAAAGAATTAACTGTGGAGGAGATGGTGACAGCTATCATGTACTGAGAACTCATTTTGTGATGTCACATATTTTAATAGTAATCACTATCACTTGGCATATATTAACCTATTTAATTGTCATAACTCATCTGTGAGGAAAACATTTTCATTGCATCTATACTATAGATGAGGAAATTGACGCACAGGGAGATTGGAGAAAAAAACACCTTTGCTGGCATAAGAGGAAACCGATCTTTCCTTACCTGGAATGCACTGTTCTCCTGCCCTGCCCCTACCTGCTCACTGGAGTTGCTCCTAGGGTGGCTGAGCAGATGGGCCAGTGAACTTTCTGAAAGTGGAAGTGGTACTCAGTACCTTCTTAAATACCAGCTAGGACCTACTGGTGTTCCTAAATTGTACTCTGGAGAGCCAGATAAGGACATATGCTGTATGCAATGAAAAAAATATTTAAATTGAGATGTATTAGTCAAGTCAAGAAACATGAATTCCCTTTTGAGCATCAGTACCATTCAATCATGCATTTATTATTTTCTCAAAATTAAGGTTAACAAAAATCAAGTATAAAAGTTCTCATGAAGGGACAAGTATGTATTCTCAGTACCTAGCAGTTTTTATAATAGGTGGATTCTTAGTCTATGTTTTAATCTGGATAATTTTTGCCCTTAAAATTACATTATAAAGCTATGCTCAAGTGTTATCCCAGAGACTGGGGAGGGTGAGGCAGGAGGATTAAATCCAGTCTCAAAAATTTAGTGAGGCTAAACAATTTAGTAAGACTCTGTCTCCAAATAATACAGTGAAAAACTTTCGGGATGTTGCTCAATGATTAAGCATGGTTGGTTTAATTCTTGTTACAAAAAAAAAAGATACATTATAATCCATTAAAAGCAAATCAACTTTAGATGCAAGCACACACACACATATGCTTACTAGTTTTTACAAACACATACTTCACTGCAAAATGATCAGTGACTGTTTTTGCCCAAATATATATGAATTATTATATGAATTATGAATTATTATGAATCATTCAAAAGACTTTTTGCTAAATCCAGATTATCAGGATTAATAGCAAAATATAATAACCAAAACACAAAAGTGTTTCCAAATCTATCCCTATTTTTCCTTTCCTAAACCCAAAGTTAAGTTCTTCAAGACCATATGTTTCAAATATAGATTTGATGATTCTCTTTTTATTTTTTCATTTTTAATTTAGAAGGTGTGAAGGTGTGTGTCACATTTGTGTTGACAATACACATCGTGTTTGTGTTGTCAGTGGGTTGTTGTTGTTATTATTATTATTATTATTATTATTATTATTATTATTTTGTACCAGAGATTGAGCCCAGAGGCACTTGACCACTGTGTCACATCCCCTGCCATTTTTATTTTTTATTTGGAGACAGAATCTCACTAAATTGTTTAGGACCTCACTAAGTTGCTAAGGCTGGCTTTGAACTTTCCATGCTCTTGCCTCGGCCTCCCAGGTTGTTGGGATTATAGGAGTGCTCCAACATGCCCAGTCAGTAGGTTCATTTTGAAGCAATATTAACAACTCAAGATGACTTTGGAGCTTACTATATCTGGGCTGGGACCAGTGGTCTATTTGCAGAAAAATGACCCTCATTTAGTAGGCAGAGACCTTTATCTTTGTCTATGACAAAGTGATAACTTTTGCTGGGGTTTCAACTTGGTTTGTGGCAAGTATAACTTAACAGGTACTATAGAGGGGAGCTCAAGGCAGTGAAATAAAGTGTTTGCTGACCATAAATTAGAAGTGAGCTTTGGGAGTCCTAGGCCACTGAACAATTGCTTCACAGTCACAGTGATGGGATCTGTACAGTGATTACTGCTACAGCTGACAGTGGTTGGCTTAAACATAGCCCAGAGGCTTGGGGCTGGAATTGAATTGTTTTTCTTATTGCTAGCATTCCAGCATCTCCCTTTGCACTGTGTGAGGGTCACCTCTATTGGAGTATGTTTATTCCCAGCAACTGCAGTGAAAGGTTATAGCTCTGTTTGTCTGATCTCTGTCTCTATTTCCAGCTTCTTTGGGATGATGACATTATATTTCATGTCAGCCTTAACTTGGTCAATCAAAGGGTCAAAATAAAATAAATGCCTAAAGTCACAGATGCCCAGAACAGTTCTACTTGTATAAAACTGCCAGGAGTCCTTAGGACCTTATCCCAAATAGTTATCAATTACTAATGCCAATATACTTCACCTGAGAAACTTTTTCAAATATATAAATGTATGAAGTATCAAGAGAGATGACTTTATTGCTTCTCCCTTGGGCACTAAAACAGAAGGTGGATTTTAATTTTCATTGCCAATATCTTCGTTTATCTGATAGTAATTGATCCTTTGGTCCACACTCTTAATGCTAATTATATTGACTTACTTTATATATCATGATGTCATGTAACTAGAAACAGAGAGTGGGAGGACAAGGTAGAAGTGAAAGCTGAAAGCATGTTTCAATCCTACTATTATGAGGTAGCCTTTTAAAGTTTTCCCTAGCTTTTATACTTAAGTCTTCAGTCTTCCATATTTTCATCTTGGAGTCAAGGCCATTAATTATGTCCAATAGAAATAAATGATAGTTATTCATTCAGGTGTGTCAGAAGACAGTTCTATTTAAACAGACCATGCAAAGAAAACTTTCGAGGTTCATAGATCCACAAAAGGAAGGAGAAAAATTCAGAAAAAGTTCTATAAATAAATGCATAGAGAAATAAATACACAAAGCTAAAATAAGGAGAACTGAAGATGGTAAAGAACAGAGAAGGAGGGGCTGGAGTTGCATCTCAGTGGTAGAGCACTCTCCTAGAACACGCAAGGCCCTGGGTTCAATCCTCAGCACCACATAAAAATAAATAAATATAATAAAGATATTGTGCCAAATTACAACTAAAAAATAAATATTAAAAAAAAAAGAACAAATAGGAGCCAGACAAAATTTCTGGGCCATAACATTTCGGGAACTAAATAACTGCATTTAATGTGCTGCTCTTAGGCAGCCATATCTCTTTTTAGAAGAACTTACCTGATTTGAATTAAATTCCTGGAGTCTAGAATCTATTTTCTAAGATGAAAGCTGACTGGACTAATGCCGCTTGCATGACAAAGTAGATTGTCAGCCTTGGCTTCACAACATAATCAGCTGGTGAGCTTTACAAACATGAGAAAAGTCCAGACCCTACACCTACCAAATAAATCCAAACACCCAGACTGCTACTCAGTGTAAGCAAATAACATCCTCATCACTAGTATCTGAGCAAGCAGCATCAGGGTTTCACCATAAGTTGTTAAAAAGCAGATTTTTAGGACCAGCGCCAGGTTTAAAGAATTCTCCAGGGGATTTCCTTGCTTATTAACATTTGGGAAGTGGTGCTATATGTCAAGTGTCAGCAAACTTTTTCCTTTAGAAAGGAAGGATTTTAGACTTTGTGTGCCATGTGTAATCTGTTTTTCAAGAAAAGGTGTAAAAAATGTGAAAGCCATTCATAGATTGTGGTACACAAAAGTCAGATCATCACTCAATTTGTCTCACTTTATAGTTTATAAAGCCAATTTAAATTAAGAAATTTAGAGTCAGGAGTTCAAATTTCTTACCCAAGGGAGAATGGTAAGTGGGAAACGAGAATCCAGAGATTGCCTCTATTCTTCACACTTTTACATACTGCCCCTCATAACGATTTTCATCTCAGGGATATTTTCATTTTGACTGAGCCCTAAATAGAACAAAGACCAAACACTTAAATAGCAAATAATAACTCCACTTATTTACTGCATGCCACACTGGACTAAGCTTTCAACACTCATTAACTCAAATCTCAATAATCTTCATATCAGTGCTATGTGGAGTCACTATCATGGCCCCAATTTTCACTTGAAAAATCTGAGGATTGAAAGGTTAACAAGCTTACCCAAATCCACCAAACAGCACATGCCAAAGTTAGACTGTTGGACTGCAAGGGTCGTGCATGGACCTGCTGCATTGCATTCTCTTTTCCATTATTTTGGAAAGAGGTAAAAACTTGTAAGCACCATCTTCTCAACATACTTCTCTTAAGTGAATTTCAAAATCACCTATGGTGATTCTTTTTTTATTATTATTATTTTTATTTTGAATTAATTTTATTTATTTTTTTTTAAATTTATTTTTTATTAGTTGTTCAAGACAATACAATGATCTTGACATATCATACATTTGATTCAAATAGGGTATGAATTGTCATTTTTCTACGTGTACAGATTGCAGGATCACATTGGGTATACATCCATGTGTATACATACAAATACAGACACTCGGGCACTGTTTCTTATGCTATAGGTCTGCATTGAAGCCTAGGTACTATCTGTGTTTTAATGGAACTTCATGAGTGCTTCTGGTGCCCAGTGAAATCTGAACATGTGAACATTATATTCACCTAAGACTTGATACCTTCACTTCAAGTGTTGAAAAGAGTAGTTTGTCATGTCAAAACACAAGGAGAAAGTCCCAGATGCTGGAGAACATTTAAGGGCATGTCTAAATCTGGTCCAGCTCTGCTGAGGCTCTGACACATTATCTATACATCATGGGTGTCTGTGGAGAAAAAGACTGGGTCCTGTTTCCTTGTCGTCCCTCCACTGGATGTAGTCCTGCTATGGACAAATTACTTGGAACCACCGAGTTACCATCTGCATCCTGAGGCCTGAGGATGTACTGTTCTCATGTTTGGGACTCTCCACCATGGTGTACCATCTGGACCACAGGACACTGTATGGACTAGCCAGCTGCTCTGGTGGTTTCTGAAGAGGGTTACTTTCTCCATATCCAAAACCACAGAGTTCCATCTTCTGTTCCTTTTCGAATAACTCACAAGCCTGACTTCAGTAAATAAACCTCTGGACTGACTGCCAGGCTGTGTCCTCATTTCTATGTCTCCGACAACCAGCCTAGCCCACTGAAACTTTATAATCTACTTACCAGTGCTCCAGCACCTCCAAAGTTCCCTCCCAAACTGTAAGTTCATGCAGCCAACCTTTCTACCCCTTGCTCTGAGGTAATACTTTTGATTGTCGCTGGTTGTCCTGCAGACTTCTCCCAGCCAATCTCTTCCTGCCCAGGGAGTTAAGCATCATTCTCCTTCCCTTTGCCATGGCTCCTTCAAATGGCAGGGAGCCTGCAAACCACTGGGCTTTCAACCTTCACTTGCTGGTCTGCAGCACCAAGCTGTTGGCCGTGAAATTTATAGAGCAGTTGGTTAAACGCCCTTAAATCAATCTGGCTGTTTAAAGCTGGAGACTGCCTTTGGCAGCAACATTCTTAAGCATCTTGCTTGGCTGGTATTTTTAATTAACACAGCTAAATGCCTTGTGGTATTAGTCCAGGCCAGCAGGACAAAATTAACAGAGACAAAGGCAGAGATGTTGACAGGGCTAAGGACCAACTTGGGAGAGCTCGGTCTTAATCTTATTGCCAGGTTAAATGAAGTTGCCCTAAATCTTTTAAAGCATTTCCCCTTTCAGACCCTGAAACTGAAGTTTCTTACCTTTAATGGCAAGGTTCTCTGTAAGAAGTCTATGCAGGCTCTGGGGATTTGGAAGTGAGGGATTAGAGTTAACTTATGGGACACACCTCATAATCAAAGACATTCAGCACCCATTCATGTAACTTTGCCAAAATAACATCATTTTAGACTGATAAAATATTATTAATGCATGAACTTGATATTATTCCAGGTTTTGAATGGGGAAACTGATACTCAAAAACTTTAAATAATGTTTTTTAGGAATTAAAGATATATTAAGTCCTAAAAACGTACAAAAGGTGTAATGAATAAACAGTAGGGTCAAAATTTTACTCAGCCTTTGTGATTTCAAATTCCCTAGTATTATGATATCATGATTTGATTTAGTGAAGATCCTGATAAGCAAATTGCCAGTTGATACCTTGGGAAATATTTCCTCACTAAAGGAACAGAGGCAACCCTCAGTACCACCCACGTGATCAATCCACCACAGATGCAGTGAAAGGTGCATGCTATCTGTGTGGTCCATTTAAGCAGGCACCAACAGGGACATTGGGAGCTGTAGCTCTTTTTGTTTCCTCCTAGTGAGGATTAACTTGGGTTATGATCCAACTACCTTGAGAGAGTATAGATACCTTTTTGATATACCAATATCATTTCTTGTAGTTGTATACCAGCAGTTGGATGGCTGGATCATATGGCAGTAATAATATTTTTATTTTTTTGAGGAACCTCCAGCCTATGTTTCCATAATGGCTATACTAATTATGTTATCAAAGGACTAATTTGATGATTAATTATGATAGTGTTTTCAAAAAATTTGAAGCTTATAAATTACTATGTAAAAGCAGTTGACATTATTTGGCTATTTACTAGGCGCTAATCTATCATAACCATTACACATAGATAGATACACACACACATATACACACACACGTAATACCTTGGATATATATGAAGACTTTTATCTTTATAGGAACAACATGAGATAGAGAATATTATTTTATGTATGAGGAAAACTAAAACACAAAGGTTTTAAATGTACACAGGAATTGTTGCCATTCACTTAATATGTATTTCATACAAACTTTGAGTCATGTACTTGTCCTTTGTCTCCCCTTTCTTCTCCCCTCCCTCTTTCTTTGTCTTCTTCTCCTTCCTCTTCCTTCTTCAGACAAGAAAGAAAGAAAGCTAGACTCAGAGTGCCAAGCCCCAGTGTCAGGGCACTGAGAAACTCTGCATCTTCTTGATATTATTTTCTTCTACCCTCTAAGGCTGGTGCCGAGGATCAAATAATATGAAAAGGTAATTCCTCATCAAAAATCTTACACAGAGGTAGGATAGTTACTCTTACTATGACACGTAGTAGACAATTCCTAAGATCCTCTTTCTCCTCTCACCTAAGGGTCTTTTCCAACTTCAACACAGCACAAAAATGATGTGTAGGCTGATGACTCAGGGACCTTTTTTGGTCTCAGAGAAAGTAGGTCAGTATTTGATTGATCAGAACACAAGAAAAAGCTAGGCCCCACTTACAGCTGCTGCTAGTCTACACTGAATATGGGCTCATCTATCTGGAAACCTGAGCAGGAGCATAGGAGAGAGACTACTGAATATGAAAAGGTATATAAGACTTACGACAGCAATTCATCACATTTAATCAACAGAATTAAGTTATGTACTCTTATCACCAAAAGAAATTGAAGCTGTCAACTCTGAACAAGCAGAGAATAAGTCAATTAAACCTGTCCTGTGAAGCACTTATCTGTTTAGGTGGTTGTTGAATAAATACTTATTGGTGCTGAGCATGAAGCCCTGCCTCTGGAATTAGAAGAATAGTGGTATACCCTGAAAACAAGGGTCAGAAAATCTTTGTCCATTTTCTAACAGGCTTAACAAATTGGTAGGGGAAAAAAAGCCCTTGTGTTTTTCATTTAATTTAGCCACAGTTATTAGACCTTGACTTTGTGTCAGGCACAGGTCTAGGAACTGATGGTAGCTATGACAGCTATTCTCAAAAAGCTCTGTACGTTTCATACCAGTTGTCTTTGTTATGGCAGAAAAACAAAGCCCTAAAAGTAGTGGAGTCTGGAAATTAATTGCATAGTTAAAGATCATTGCAACAGAACAAGAAGAGAAACCCAGAAGACCCACAAGGGCCAGGCAGATTCTTGTCTTCTTAAGGTTGAGGTTTCAACAGAAGTAGGTAGCAGAAGGGTTCTTAGGTGGTCATGGTTTTCCAATAATTTAAGCATCTAAGTCTCATCAGTTGGAAGCAGATTTATTTCTAGTGACTCATGCAAGTTTTCCATGTATGTTTACATATATGAAGAGGAAGGGGATTAAGACCATGTTTCCAAACTAGTACTCACAAAATGCCATTATGCAGAAAGTCAATTAGTTTGTCAAAAAGAAAAGGTTCAATGCATATCTAAGTTTGAAAAATGTTATATCCAGGCACCACAGAGCTTCATGAAGAAATTCACTTTATGAATTTCTGAAAAGAGAAAATCCTGTAGTGATGTGTGGAATCTAGAGTTGACTTACTTTAGCACTGGAACCAGTAATGGGTGGCACAATTACTACTGGAATTGAAAAGGCTGAATAATGCAAGCATTAGGAAGTTAATCTGCAGAGTTATCATGTAATAATGACAACTTAAACCTTCCAAATTCCAAGACTGATGGTTTAGATCACAATTTCTCTTATTGCGTGTGAATCAGACTTTGATAACATACACTTACAAAATTCCACTTAGTTGTCATGATGTATCTGGTAGCCATCTGCAGGAAAATATTAGGAGTTCAGTGTGCATATGAGCATGTGTATGTGTGTGTGTTCTCTTTTCAGAAGACACATCAGCAGCACAGCTTCCTACCATTGTGTGAGTGGTAAATTCCACAGTGCAAAGTCATTTATTGTATTTCAAATTGTTACTGGCATTAATAACTGTGGAAATATGGCTGTATTTGTTGTGTCAGCCAGACATATTCCTGCTATTAACTTTTGGATAACAGCAGCAGCTTGTCTAATGAAAAATAATGACTTAAAAACAAAGAACTCCAAATAATTTGATTCCACAGAAAAGCCAACAGCAGAAAGTCCGGGGATCCTCTCCAAGTTCCCACATTTCCTGCAGCACAAGTTCTGAATGACTTTATTAACCATGTCTCTGTAGCCATGGCAGAGACATAAAAATTAGTCTGAGTATCTTTCCCCTTTCATTCCTAAGGTCTCTGGAGATCTGAACAATGCATTTGAAATAGTTGATTATAACATTCTGTTGGATAAATTAACCTCCTAGTGTGTGATGCTTCAACTCAAAAATGGATCACAGCGTACACAAGTCTGATAAGCTGAGGAGGCTGGGCTTTGTGTGTGTGTGTGTGTGTGTGCTCCCACACTTGGAGGAAGAAGCAGAGGAAGACGAAGAAAGATTTCCTATTCTTCTATAGTAAGCCCTAAGAAATAGAAAACACATTCTCTCCCCATAGGAGATTTTGTTTTTGTTGTTTTTTTGCATACTGCAGTGCCAATTCTAAGTGTGCAGTTGCAAAAACAGCATCATGGTTCATAATACACACCAGTTTGAGTTGTGGATTATAAAGTCATTTATTTATGCACCCATTTGTATACAGTCTTCATTGCTACAGCATCTGGAAGTCTGACATTACTTAAAAAACACAATTAAATTTGAATACCTCATACTGGAACCTTATTATAAACTTGTTATTTCCCTTCCTTAATTTCATCTCATTACTCCTAATTATAGTTTTCTATCATAAACAGTTCTTCAACTATTTTTTTTTTCTGATGGGGAATTTACAACCAGAGATGAAATCTTTCTTCCTTCATTTCACTTTTATTTCAGTCTCCTGAACAATGGCAATGGGGTCCATACTACTTTCTACTTCCAGAGCATTCTTATAAGAGTGATACTTTAAAGACCAAAGGTCATGCCTGGATAAATATAATTTATCTATAACTAAATGTAGGGCAAAAACCAAATGACAATGGCAGTGAGCCTGAGTATTATATTTTGCTGGAGTCTAAGTAAAGTTGTTCATTATCTAAGACCCTGTTTCCTCATCTGTAAAATAGGCATTAAAAATCTGTTCTACCTATTTAACAGGATGTTTTTAGGTAATAGCCTGAAGTGCGTTTTTAAACCATGTAGTCTTATTCAAATGTTAGGAAATATTATGACACAGCTAATGTTTATAGAGCTCTTTCTGTGTGCAGCTACTATGCTAAAGAATCCAACTACATTTCTTTATTTTTATCCTTCAATCACCCTTAAGGTATTATTTTAATCCTCCTTTACAGGTGAAGAAAATGAGAACCACAGACATAAAATAATATGTCTCAGGTGAAAGTAAACAAGCAAACATAAGGAAGTAGCAGGGCTAGAAGTTAATACATGACTTCCTGGCTTCACAATCTGGCTCATAATAGCAGATTGGGAGAATCGATTGAAGGTATGCATTGTCTGTATGGGAGCGTGAGAGGGGAGTCAAAGCAGGAAAATTATCTATACTTGAGTAATGAGAAATATAATGAAAAATGTGGTACTTACCTGCAACTTAAATAGTAGGGTTGACTTTGGAACAAGCAGGGTATCAACTGTGGGGGGTAGTCACGGATCTGCAAATGATTTAATTTTGTGGAAATGCAGGCTGTGCAAAGGAGGTAATTGGGAAGTAAGGGAAGCTGGGCTTATGATAGATCTATGAATGACGAGTTAGGAATTTGGGCTTTTCTTTGTTGGAATAAATCATAAACACATTTTTGAATCAATATTTGAGAAACTAACACAAGAAGAAGAGGAAGAGGTGGAAGGAGGCTACAAAGGAGAAAGGGTAAGAACATATAGATCATGAAGAAAAGGAAGAATAGGAGGAAGCAGAAGAAGAAAAGATGGGGAAAAGGAAGTTGGAGAAGGAAGGTGAGAGAAACAGTGACAACAGCAAGAACCGATATAAAGCTTGACATAAGTGAGGTTTGCTGTGCTGGAGAATAGAAATTCCTTACCCTGCCCACTCCCACCTGCAGCACCACACTGGAGGACATACAGGTGAATACGTTCCTAAGCATCCAAACCCACGTAGACACCAAAACCCGACGCTGGGCAGAGTGCAGAGGAGTGAGCCTCCAATTAGGTGGCACTCCATTTGGAGAAATCATTACTTGGGCATGTTTATTAGGTAGTAGAAGTTCCTGTAATCTCATTTAGAAGATTTAAATGGCTCTATGTAATGAAGTACTAGAAATTGTAAGTTTATCTTTTATGAGCAAAGAAAACCGAAGTGATATTTCAAGCCATTCAGAGAAGAGAAGATTTTGAGATGAAAGAAGGAAAAGGCAGACCTCAGAAATGTAATAAGAAGCTATGGTTCACAGAAAGTGATAACTGAAAAACGTCAATTTCCTGGATGCCTGATATTCAATTTTAGTATATTTTTAGATGGTTCCTGTAATTGTACTTTGTTTTCCTGAGTCTTCAACTAAATTCTTTTTTGACAAGTAGGTGACTAACATTGAGAAAATACAGTCTGGGAAAGGGGCAGCATATTCTAGTGGAGGTACTGTTGGCCAGAGAGAGTTAGAGCAACTCTCAGTCCTTTGCAGGGTGGCAGGATGGCAGGACCAGTCTGAGAGGCAACAAGAACTGAGCTAGAATCTGGGATTATTCTCAGGGTGGTAAATCAGGGTAAATTTTATCCTTCCCTCTCCCTAGGGATTCTCAGAATCCTGACAATGCATTAGACTTTGCACATTTCGTGAGGCTAGGATCTGCAGTTTTTTATTTAGATGCTAAAGCAAGGTGTTTTTGGAATATATGATGCTTAGGTCATGCAAATGGCTCTGACTAGTATGTACAGTCCTCCCTGGTCACCATGATTATTCATTTATTTTTCTGTGAATAGAGATTTAAATAGCTTCCTTTATCATCAAAGTATCCTAACTGTTGACTCTTGACTATTGATGGCAGCATTTCTCTCTTTCAAGTTATTACCAATATCTGCCTCTGTACTAAAATATAGGTTAGGCCGTGGGTTACTAGCTAAAAGCTGGAAGTAATCTGCTTCCTCTTACCATAGGAAATTTTGTGTCCTGAAGCTATTCAAAGTCTTGATTCCTTTGTTGATTTTCAAAAGCAATTTGGAAGATTTTGATTGAAGATCCCCCCCCCCATGAGGTTAATTCTATAGTCTTAATAAACGTGCCATTCTCATGAACAGGAAACATACTTATAGCTTAAATACATTACTGTAAACCCTTGCAGAATGTGGGAGAAAAATTGTTCTTTCCCTGGTTGGTTTTAGGCAAAAAGTCCTGATGGGAGATGCTTAGCCTAGATAGCAAAGGTCTAATTTCACACAAAATACAATATTTACGTGTTGATTTAGACCTTTTGTTATATCCTGTACCTAGTCTTCACACCCTTGTAAAATACCTAATTATTTGGTAAGTGCAGGGTTTGAACAGTCACTGAGACTCATAGCAATTAGAACTAATTTGCTTTTCAGGAGTGTGCTCTCATCCTTCAAGTTTTCTGAAGATAAATCATCTGACCTCAGGCTCACAGAAATGGTTAGTCCAAGAGAAGTATGATTCTGAAAAAGCACAGACTCAGCAAGTGCTGAGTCACAAGAGATATTTGAGTTCAGTGGTGGGAACCCAAGATTATGTATGTTAAGGAGCTTTCTTAAAGTGCTAATAAGTGGCTGACACATCCAGAGTAAGAATCTTTATCTCTTAACAACTTGGCTATATTTCTACTACAACATTGTGAGCTTTTAATAAGCTCTAAGAGTCAAGCAGGATGATTAGGCAATATGTGTCTAACCTGCCCTACACTAATGCAAAGATCAGCCTCCTTCCCTCAGTCTTTCCCTTAAGTGGATGCTTTTCCTGTCTTTTGTCCTTGCTATATTAATTTATGAAAAAAAATACTTTTGTATCTTAAAGTTACTTTTCTGTTCATGGTCTTTCATGGTCCACTCAATGTCTAGACAGAAAAGTTTCCTAATTTCCTTCTGGTTGTCAGTTTCCTATTATCTAGTAAGCTGGCAATTCAGCTTCATCTTCCTGTGATAAAAAATAGCACCTTCCATTTTGGAACACTATATGACTATTGTATCAATTATCTCATTTAACCTTATGAAAAAAGCAGTGTTTTTGTGCTGTGACATGCTTGTGACCTGCCCTTTGCTACTTCCATGTTTTTATAGTGGCATCCTATTCTCCAAAGAGAAAGTAACTACTGGTTAGTTTCCTTTCAAATCCATCTCAGGTGTCATGTTCCCGATGAATTCTTACCATCGCTGAAGAACTGAGTTCTTCACACTCTCTGCTCTATCACTTCTGATGACTATATTTTGTTTGTTTTACGTACAATTCTCTATTCATAAAATAAGAACATTTTTATTTCATGCATCAAGTAAGATTTTTTTTTGCATCTCAGCCAAAACTGGCATTGTGGTGGAGAAAAAAATTTCCCTTTTAAATATTTAACTTATAAAGTATTTTACTCTTGCAGTATGTTACATGATACTTTACAATAGCTCTAGCAAATAGGCAAAACAAACATTAGCCTTTGTATAGAGATGAGAGAAACAAGATGAACTTACCCCATTTCACACAGAAAATGATGTAAACTGAGTTTTCTCATATCAGTGGTGTACCATATATGATTCAGGATGAACCATTAAACAACTAGTATATACTATATAATATCTCAATGTGCCCAACTTGTTCTGTGCAATATAACAATTCAGATTAGTAAAGGGGTCATATAATAAACAAAACACACAGGAAATTAAGTCTCTTTTAAGCAATATGATTAGCTATCCCATAAGAGGCCATAATTATATTTTATTAATAATTATATCCATTAAAAAAGAAAACATTATAAGCTGATCCATTGGTTAGAAATTAAATTATGAAAACAGACTAATAAACCTCCCAATCTCCAGCAATTGCTTTTTTTTTTTTTCCTGAGAATGATTAGAATGTCCTGATTTCTATTTTGGTAAGTAGGTTTTCAGCAGGGTTCCCACGAGGGGCCAGCAAGCTCAGACAAACACAAGAGCAGCTGCATCTGGAAAAGTGTTAGACACCCAGGAATTGATCTAAATTCCTTTTTCACAGCTATTCTTCAGTTTATTCAACAGCTTTTGGAGACCTAATCCATTAGTAAAATGCCATGATTTCATTTTATTCAATATCTGGGACTTGGTTTTGATATATGGTATCCCCCAAAAGCTCATGTATGAGACAATGCAAGAAAGTTTAGAGGTGAAAAGATTGGGTTATGAGAGCCTTAACCTAGTCAGTGCATTAATCCTCTGACAGGGATTAACTGAGTTGTGACTTTAGGCAGATGGGATGTGGCAAGAGGAGATAAATCATTTGGGGCATGCCTTTGGGGTGTATATTTTGTGAGCTGAGCTTAGACCCACTCTCTGTTTTCTGGTGCCATGTCCCCAGCAGCTTCCCTGTGCCACACTCTTCTGCCATGGTGTCCTGCCTCACCTAAAACCCCAAGGAATAGAGCCAGGTGTCTATGGACTGAGATATATGAAACCATCAGCCTCAAAATAATTTTCTCCTCTTTTAATTGTTCTTGTCAGGTCTTTTGGTCACAGCAGCAAGAAAAAGCTGACTAAAACAGTATTCTTCATCACACACAGGGTGTATGATGAAGATTTCATTTGATAATGCTTTCTTTTTTAAAAAAATATATAATTTTTAATTGTTGATGGACCTTTATTTTATTTACTTATTTATATGTGGTGCTGAGAATCAAACCCAGTGCCTCACACATGCTAGGCAAGTGCTGTACCACTGAGTCACAACCCCAGCCCCACAATAATGCTTTCTTAATTCAAATCTAATCATAGACACTTTGATTTTCAGAAGAATATAGATATGGGTATTTCAGGAAAAAGTTACATTGACTCAAGTACATAGTAATTAATTTTAGGGATTGGTAACAGTATGAAAGTGGAGAAAGAAAAACCTACTCTTCATACTGAAGAAGCTTTTCTCTTCAACCATCTAGTAGAAACCCTAGACTTTATCATGGCTGGGTCCCTGGGGAGCAGGAATATTAATTGAAACCCCTTATATCTTGTGCCAGTTAGGAATTCATTTATTTTAATCAATAAGAATACTATTTTAAAAACAAGAAAACACATGTTATCTCACATAACAGGAATATCAGAGACAGTGTGATCTTCAAAATAGTGTTTTTGTTCAGTACAGAGAGCCATTAAAGACCCTGGTTATTTCTGTATTTTTAATTCCATTGTTGGGAGGCTGCTTACTCAGTCTGTATAGCAAAATGGTCACAGGTCTTACAGAAATATATCCAGAGAGGAAATATCCAGATGAAGGATGGAATGGTTTCTTTCTGTATCTATCTTCGGAGCAGCAAGAATTTCCTCTGACTAATCACCACCCCTGTGACTTTCCTTCATACTTCATTAGCCAGAAATGTGTTACATGAACATCCTCTGCATAGGCCAACCACTGGTAAGGATATAAAGAGTGAGGAGTTAATCATAAAGGCCAACAGTTGCCGCATCTAAGGGGCTTTTTCTGAATCAGTGTAGCTCAACTTTTTACACAAAGTAAAATGGAGAAGATTCAGAAAGCACAGGCTTAGGCTGGGTATGGTGGCTCACAACTGTAATTCCAGCATCTTGGGAGGATAAAAGAGGAGGATTGCAAATTTGAGGCTAGTCTCAGTAACTTAGCAAGAACCTAAGCAACTTAGTGAGACCCTGTCTCAAAATTAATATTGAAAAAAATAATAATAAGAGGGCTGGGGATGTGAATCAGTGGTTAAGTGCCTGTGGGTTCAATCTTTGGTACCAAAACAAGCAAAAAAAAAAAAAAGAAAGAAAGAAAGAAAAAAGAAGCAGAAATATCAGGCTTAGAATAGACCTGCAAGCAGAGCAGGGCCAAAGTAGAACACCTGAGTATGGCCCCCAGAAGCATGCTTAAATCCACAATAAAGCTGTGGCACCATCTAGGGCAGGTACAGTCCACATGGGTGAAACTCAGAAGTCTAGCCTATCCCTGGGCATTGGTTTATTCAACAACAACATGCAAAGCCATTTTGATGTCCAACAACATGAGAAGCCATCAATCCTTTACTTACTCTAGGGTGGAGGCTTCATCTCTTTCAAATCATTATATCTATAGGGGATAAGGAGCAGCATTACAAAGATCCTTTCTTTGATTCTTTTCATCTTTGTATGCGTGTGCACCTGTGTGTGTGCATGTCAGTGTAAAGTCTCCCTCATTTAGTGAAAATAAAGTATCCTTAGTTCAACTTTAGAATAAGAAGATTCATCTTTGTCAGACAAACACAAACATAAGCTCTCATTGATAGCAACAAAGAGAGTGACTTACTGCTCTCCAACTCTACCCACGTCAAATAACACAAAGAAGATCAAGAAAGTGACCTGAGGTTGCTCGTATTCTCTAAACATGGACTTACTTGAGACCTGGAATGCTGGTGAGAAAATTAGCAGGTACAGATGTGGGGGTAAAATATAATCAGAGATACCATGCCCAAGATCAGAGGGCTGACACCTCAGATAACAAAGTTACTCTCTGCTGAGTGTTCTGGCCACATAAATAAAGAAAATTTTTATGAGCCATCTGGATATCCCTGTCACATCACCAAATTATGTCCACTTAATTCATCTTATGACATGAATTTTTAACTCTTGAACAACTTACTTAAACTCAGCCTGGAATTATCATCATTAACCTGAATTCAGCAGCAAATTCTTAAAGATAAATTACTTTGGGGTGAACATCATCTTTTTTTTTTCTCAGTTTTAAAGCAAGTAGGACTGTTATAGTCATGATTATTTCAGAACATCTTAATAGAGAATTTAAGGAAAGAATATCCAACAATCATGGCCATCTCTTCTAGAATGATAGAATGTGATTGTGGATATCAATGTGATAGGAAAGCACAAAACTACAACAATGAAGGATGTAACTATTATCACCGTTATCAGTACTTGACTATTGAGTCATTCATCAGTTCTGGGAAGTAAAAAATTCTCCACTTTTCCAGAATCTTCTCTTAGAGCCCTTAATTATTGAGTCTCTGCTTCCCACTAGTTATCAGCTCTCCATTATGTTGGGGGAAAAAAAAGGCAATAGGGCAGAACTCCACCCTTGAATTGTTCAGCTTTATTAAGATGGATACAATTTTTGGGTGTGTCAGAGTTAAACAGGAATAAAAAGCAAGTAATGTGTTGAAAATATTGCACATGTCACTGAGGACCGCCGCTTCTTTCCCACTTTGTTTCTGGGATTTCAAGCGTTTCCTTAAGGACATGAAGTGTTGTTTCTTTTTCTTATCACAAGGTCACATTTCAGAAGGTTTTGGTAGGTGTGGTTGTATGGGTTGTATGATTTTATTATATAAGAAGAATGGGGCTGACTGTATCCTTCTATGAAAACTCATGTTTTTACAAGGAGGTTAGAGGGGCAAATTGAGACTTCTTTTTCAAGGAGAAAGTACTGAGCACTCCATGATGACTACCAAAGACACTACTACAGAGGAGGATTCTGGAGGCCTTCATGACTGAGACAAAACCGTGGGGGCAACTCCTGTGGAGACACACAGAGCAGTTCAGGTAGGAGGAAGCCATAGAGTGCAGCCCGATGGGTTTTCACTGCCACAGTACAAAGGCACAACAGTAAATCTCAGAAGAGCATCCAATCCAAGAAGCTTCTGGAGTTACCACCAGGATATCTACATCATCTCAGACTCAGCCCATCCAAAACTAAACTCTTGATTTGTTCCACCTCCCTAATGGCTTCATCTCTAAGCTTCATTTGAAGCTTGTTACTACGACCCAAAACCCCAGAGGAGCTCTGTTTTATTTACTTTTGCATACATTTAAGACTTCGGATTCATTAAAAACTTTCTAGACCTGTCTTTAAAATATGCTGACCTCTATGTACCACTTCTGCCAATACAACTAATTGGTACCAACCATGTGGATATGGTTTGACTGTGTCCCCCAGAAGTTCATGTGCTGTAAGTTTTGTCCCCAATATGGCAATTTTGAGAGGTGGCATAACCTTTTAAGGGGGGCGGGTTTAGTGGGAGGTCTTTGTAGACATGATTCTCAGTAAATATTCCTACTGATCCTAATAAATGAGTTAGTTCTCAAAAAGTGAGTTATTGTAATACAAATCAACCTCATATGCTTTATTTATTTATTTATTTATTTATTTATTTATTTATTTATTTATTTATTTATTTTTGTGGATAGGTGCTTATTCCCTTTCTGCTTCTCCACCATGTTGTGACCCAGCCAAGAGTATCCTCATGAGAGGCTGACCAGATAGGGCCACTTGATCTTGGCCATTCAGCTTCCAAAACAGTGAGCTAAATAAACTGCTTTCTTTTATGAATACCCAGCTTCAGGTATTTTGTTATAGCAACAGAAAATAGACTAACATACTGATCTACAACTTTCTCTCACCTGAATTATTTTAACTCCTGAATTACTTCTTTGATTCAATGCTTGCCTCTTAGAATCAATTCTCCAAACACAATTTGTTTTTTAAAAATGTATATACGTAATAAGATAATTTCATTATCAGAATCATAATTTACAAAATCATGAGAAAATTATCAGAAGTTCTTAGAGGGCATATATTACTAATTCACTGCTAACAATGAGGGACAATTATATAACAATACCTAGCTCAGAATCCAGTAAAACTCACAGTCATTTACATTCAAAACATTCTTAGGAATGTAAAGAAAGAGGAAATCATCACCCATAATTAGAAGAAGAACCTATAAAAACAAAAAATCAGCATACTACAGTGATGCAGCCATATCAATCTTTAAAGCAACTCAATTAATAATATTTAAGCTCTGGAGCCAATCTTGGTGCTCTTCGACAGATGAATGGATAAATAAATTGTGATATATGTACATATGGAATCTTAGTTAACCAATAAGAAGGATGACTTCATGCCTTTTTCTGGTAAATGGATGGATCTGGAGACTATCATGCTAAGTGAAACAAGCCAGTTACAAAAAGCCAACAGTGAAATGTTTTCACTGATATGTGGAAGCTAACCCACAATAAAGGAGGGGAATAGAAATTCAGTAGGTTAAACAAAGGGGAATGAAGGAAAGGGAAAAGGATAGGAAAAGGAAAGACAGTGGGATGAATATGACATAATTTTCCTGTGTACATTTATGAATACCTTATGTACATCCACTAAAATGGGTCTTAATTAGAATAAGATATATTCCATTTGTGTGTAGATATATTAAAATGGATTCTACTTTCATGTATAACTAAAAAGAACCAATAGTAATAATAATAATAATAAGAAGAAACAGCATGGATGACATTCATAGATACTTATAATAAAACTGACATCTGTGTCACATGCATTGCTAAGCTAGAGAAAAGATTGAACGTGACATGTTCAGAGATATAAAACAGATATTAAAGAAACAAATAAGACTTTCTAGTGGTGGAGATTATAATATCTGAGACTAAAAGTGTACTGGATAGGATCAATGGCACATTAGGCACTCCAGAAAAAATATTACTGATGAATTTGAACACAGCAAGAAGAAATTTCCAAAATAAAACACAGAAAAAGAATAAAAGAAAAGAAAAAAATAAAAACCAGAGCAGCAATAAGCAGTTGGACAACTTAAATCAGCCTAATCTACCTTTAATTGAAATCTCTTAAGAAGAGAGAGATGGGGAAATTTGTTGAGCTCTATTGAAGGTATAATGCCTGAAAATTCTGTAAATTCAATGAAAGCTATAAATATACAGACTCAAGAAGTTTAGTGAACCCTTGTCACAAGATAAATGAATACAACTATACCAGGGACATCATATTGCATTTATTAAAACAAAAAATAAAGCTAAAATATTAAAAGCAGCCATGGAAAATGGAAACATTTTATATAAAGGAAAAAGGATAAGAAATATGGAAGTTTTCACTGAAAACAATGTAAGCGAGTTGACAGTCAACTTATATAAATCAGAAGCAAAGGAAGGAAACCTGTCAGTAATTCTGTGTAACTTCACTGGAGCTGCTGGCCTGCAAAATCAGGTAAGAAAAAAAAAAAAAAGAAGGTGGGCATGGTGGCACACATCCATACCCCAGCAACTCCAGAGGCTGAGGCTGTAGGATCTCGGGTTTGAGGTGAGCTTCAGCAACATGAATGAGACCCTCAGCAACTTAGTAAGATCCTGCCTCCAAATAGAAATTAAAAGGGCTGGAGTTGCAGCTCAGTGATAAAACTCACCTGGTTTCAATCCCCAGAAGGAATGAGAGAGGGAGGGAGGGAGGGAAGACAGAGAAGATAAAGAAGTAAAACTTTTAAAATTTCAGATGACATAATCATTAATAAAGAAAATGTGACTTAATCTACAAAACTAAAAGCTACTGAAACAAGTGAGTTTAGCAAGGTTGAAGGATATAAAATTGTTGTGTAAAAATATTTCTGTTTTTATATACTAGCAAAGAATAATTGGAAACTTAAAAATATCATGACATTTACAATAGCATCATAAATGTGAAATAAATAGAATAAATCTAACAAAAGATGTGTGGAACTTGTATACTGAAACCAGCAAAAATTAGGTGACAGAAATGAAATTGCTTAAATGAAAGGATAGTTATCCATTGTGTATAAATAGGAAGATTCAATATTTTTTTAAGATGCCAATAATCCCCTAATTAATCTATAGATTCAATTTAACCTCAGTTAAAATCCAAGCAGTATTATTTATAAACTGATAAGCTGATTTTAAAATGCATATGAAATGCAAAGCATGTGGAATTTAATTTTTATCTATCTATTTATTTATTTATTTGCAGCACTAGGAATCAAACCTGGGGCTTTGGGCCTGCAAAATAATCACTCCATCCTTGAGCTACACCTTTAGCCCAAAAAAATAACTTTGAAGGATAAAAACAATGCCAAAGAACTTATGTTACTAGATTTAAACTTACTATATAATTACTATAATCAAGGTAGTATGATACTGGAATTTAATACTTTGTTCAATGGAATAAAATAGAGTCAGAAAGAGACATATACTTATATGGTCTATTGGGTTTTCATAAAGAAGCAGATAGTTTTGTTTAAAAAATATCTTTCAACAAATGGTACTGAAAAATCTGGACACCTCTGTTTAATGGTATGATATTTGATGCCTCACACCACCTTCAGCAATTAGAAGAACATAGTTAAAACTAATACTTTTGGGAGAAAAACTTTGTGACATTGGATTAGGTAAAATTTCCTAGATATGACATCAGAAGTACTATAAATAAAGGATAAATTAATAAATTTGGCTTCATAAATTAATAATTTCTTTTTTTTTCAAAAAAAACAGCATTAAGAAAATGAAAAGTCAAGCCACAAATCCTGGAAGAATATTTGGACATAGTATTTTTGTTTTTTACATTTAGGTCTATGATTTATCTTTTGGAAATTGTACATCTGATAAAGGACTTGTATTTAGAATATACCAAGAACTCCTGAAACAAAAATATAAAAATTCATTCAAATGGGCAAAAGTTCTGAATAGACAATAAAAGAAGACAAATGGATGCACACACAGAAACACACTAAATTTCATTTCTAATCAGGGAGATACAACTTAAGACCACAATGTGATATTATTATTACACATTTTTCAGAATAATGAAAATCAAGGACTGACCATACTAAGCATGTATTAGGATGTAGAGCACATAGGATCAAACTATTGTACTTCCAATTCACATTCCAATGTTTCATTCCTAGAATAAAAAACTACATTGATCTTTCTGTATTGATTTAGCTTCCTGCAATATTTGCTACATTTACTTATTATTTCTAGCAATGTTTTTATAGATTCCATAAAGTTATCTACCACTATCTACTATTTTGAAAAGGATTTTGAAGCTTTCTGTAGGCTTACCAGTAAAGAGAATCCTATCTCATTAGTGGTACCTGTCAGAAAAACATGAGAAGCAACCACCTATATTCCATCCAATTTACCCTAATTTCCCCTTTACATAAATAAGAAACTTAAGCCTCAGAGAGGTGAAGTAATACGTGCAAATGATGTGGTAGGATTAAATCAAAACCCATAGATTATTTTTCCATTTAAACACAGTTTTTACTGTGCCTACCACTATCTTCTCATCAAAGCTTATCTGAAATCCCATTTCTTTCAGAAATCATTTATGTCAGATAGAATTCCTTTCTCCTTGCCTTATGGATAAATGGTCCTTAGATAACTATATCATTGCATATATCTTAGCATGTTTTTTACAGTTACTGCAAGGCGATCCTCTTAAATGGAAAGTGAATTTACAGACTACTTTACTATTGACCCCTAAATTTAAAGTGATCTTCCTACAAAGAGAGCCTAGAGGTTTAAAGAAAGTAAAACAGAGTTTAAAGGGTATCCACACACTACCTTATAATGTCCTGGTTTTCGTGTCTCATCTCCATGATCTTTATAATCTCCATTTCTTTGCACTAATTGAAATGATTTAATATTGTATAAGCCTATTTAATACAAAGTTATTCTTAAAACTTTGGATTATACATTCTTTATAGCCAAAGGATTGAACCTCTGATATTAACACCCCCACTCTGAAACAGACTATGAGGCAAATTTTGGGGCAGAAAGCTTCCCGATGACAGCAAACGTGGGGTTTTGCAGATACCCATCTAGTTCCCATACACACAAACCTTTCTACTTCAGATCCTCTTCACACCATGACTGGCTTGAGGTCTCATGACAAAAATAGACATTAGTCTATAACAGTGATTGTAGTTAAATTATATTAAAGGCACAATAATTAAGTTTATTTAAGGTTTAAGCAATGCAATCATGCATAGCATATAAAAGACTAGTAAAACTATATCATAGACCTATATGATCAATTTTTCTGGCTTGTGGGGGAGAACTTTTTAATATAAACCAAAATCTATGTAATCAGAAAAAATTAAAAAGCAAGGGAGTATATGAAAGAGACCTTGTTGTATCATGTAGATGAAAATCCACTCAAAACTGACTAAAGACCACATGTTGTTGTACAAGATCACATATGCCTTGTGAAAGTAGAATACCCATCCAGACAAATGACAAAACTATACTCAAGTTGTTGTTTTCTTTTTTTAAAATGCAAGTGGGTGGTGAACTAATCGTTGCGTCAGGATATCTGTGCATTTATTTTTACTAAAGCCAGAAACTGACTTTGTGTCATCGCCTACATAACACTCTCAGAGAAAAATCTAGCTGAAGAATGCCAGTGAAGAGTTATAAAGTGTAGAGATCATTACTTTATCAAGGTTGGCCACCTTCTTCCCTCTCCCCTGAGCTCTAGTTGTGCAGTCCTCCTATATAAAACACATGGAAATCAATTCCTCCACAGTTTAACTTGGTAGAAGGAAGATGGGTCTAGTCTTGGTCTCAATGACTTAATTAATACCTATGACCCAAACAAGTGATTTCTCTGCCTTCCTTATTAGTAAATTGTAGATGACAGTATCTGTTTTGCATTCATTATGAACTTTATAAATAATACAGACACTGGTGAACAAAAATAATAATACTGTAAGTTTTGTGCCTATGAGAACTAATGGAATGTTTCTAAAAGTCACCTGGAGAATAAGTATTTCATTGTAATTGCTATTTTGCTCTCCCCTCTATGCCCTCAAATGCTACTGTTGGCCTTTGAATGGATGTGCAGTGTATGGTGCTGGCCTACTGCAATGTTTGTAAGTTTCCAGTTACAGTGTAAATTTGCTCTTTTATAATGCAGGTGTCAATGTACAAGGTCAATGACCACATTACAAACTCCCTATATGAACACTATTGAACTATACTATCCATCACTGAGTACAGTAGGAAATGATTTGACCTTTACTTAAATAGTAGTTACTGGATCAAATTATTTTTCCATCTGAAAATAATCATGGATCTTAGATACCCATTTCAGCTGCTGCCTCCTGAATTCACACCAATCTTTCATGCTCCTGTTGCTGCTATTGGTAATTCTATGGAGCAGCACGTGCAGTGTGCAAAAGAAGCATGTGGTAAATTTAAACTCTGGATCTTTTTCTGTCTCACTAACTGTGTGGTCTCTGTTAAATTATTTCATTATACCTCAATATTACTATGATATTTAAATTAAATATTTTAAGAATACTTTTGTTCAGTTTGCCTTAATGTGAAAAGAGGCTTGGAAGTCATCACTCCAAGTCTTTGCCACTAGAAAAATGAAACAAACCGAAATTAATCACTTTTGGGGGGACCCATCAGAGAATATGTTTCTGGACAAATTTCTACCCCCAAATTGGAAGAGAGAGGAGATCCAGAAAGACACAACTGGGAAATGCTTACCTGGAGGAGAACCAAGAGAGAACATTAAGAGGTTCTCTGGGAAAATGGAAGAGTAATTATTGTGAAATATATGCAGAGAACTTTCCATGACAAAGACATGTTTTCCAGTTAATACTGCAGCCAGGGAAGGGAGTAGAGAAGTGGACAAGGGGAATCTATATTACTGAAGGAAAACTTGTAAAGGTCACAGTGCTAAGACACAACCCCTAGAAGTCTGAGAATTGAGTGGAAAATTATAGAAACTTCTCTCTCCTACATACTTAGCAGTACACAAAAAAAGTCTCCAGTAAAATCTTAGTGAATTATGGCTAAAAAAGATGCATGGGACAGGAGATCACATAGGTATAATATTTAGAAATAAACAAAGCCAAGAAGAGATTTTTTTTTTTTTAAAAAAGGACACTAAAAGATTCTGAAGCTTCTGGTATCTATCTCTACAAAAAACCACAATAAATACAGCCTAATACCTTGCCAGATTAACATCTATCCTGACATTGAATTATCTACAGCAAGTCTTTTTTACCCACTATATTACAAAGCATGTCAAAGGTAGTGGTGGTGGTGGTGGTGGTGGGGAGATCTAGAGAGACAAAGCAATTATTAGAGCACAATGTAGAACACCCAAGTTAGAATTTTAAATATCTGTAAATACAAGAGTAAGGACTAGAATTGAAAAATTAAGTGACACATAGAGCAAAGGAATTATATAAGCAGAGAAAATTGTTAAGAACCAGTAGGAATGCTAAAATAAAAACTACTATGAGAGAAACAAAGAATGCCTTGGACAGACTCAGTAGTAGATTGGTCAATACCTAGAAATAATCACCAAGCTTGAAGATAAGTCAGTGTACACTTTCAAACTGAAATATGAAAACAGAAAAGAATGTCCAAGAACTATGGCAAAATATCAAAGTATGGAGTGCACACCTAACTGGAATACCAGGATAATAAAAAGATTAAGCATGAGAAATTTTAAGGTAACTATGGTAGACATTTTCAAAAATTAATGACAGATACCAAACTACAGATCTAGGAATATCAGAGAAAAACAAGTAACATAAATAAAACACACACAGAAAGACAGGTAGACATACAAACACACACACGCACACACACACACACGCGCACACACACACTCTCACGCACACACATAGACAATGAGCCACATCATATTCAACCATAAAAACTAATGGAAAAGAGAAAATTTAAAAAGAAACCAGAGTTTGGGGTATGGGAATCTTTCCTATAAATGAACAAGGACAAGGATTACAATGGAATTATCAGAACCCATGTGAGAAAATTCAGAATGCAATGAGATATGTAAAGCGTTGGGGTGGAGAGAATCCCTGTCCATACTAGAATGCCATAGTTAAATAAAGTCCAGGGGTATAATTCAGTGGTAAAGAACTTGCCTAATATGCACAAGGTCCTGGGTTCAATCTCCAACAACATGCACATAAGCACATGTGTATACACACATACAAACACAACGTTAAATAAAGATTTCTTCAGAGAAAAGATTCACCAGTAAGAGACCTAACTTGCAAGAAATGTTAAAAGTTCATGATCAATACTTTTCATGAACATAAATGCAAAAATCTTCAAGAAGACATTACTGAATTGAATGCAAAAATGTATAAACTGAATTCTATGTCACATGTAGAGTTTATCCCAAGTGTGCAAGGCTGTTTTCATATGCGAATATCCATGAATATAATGCATCAATTCAGGCTAAAAGAAGAAGAACTATATGATCATACAAACAGATGCAGAAAAAGCATTTGATAAATTTCAATAGCCACTCATGATAAAAACTAGGAATATAGGAGAACATCCTCAATTTGATGAGGAATATCTACAAATCAACCTACATGTAATATTGTACTTCATGGGGAAGTTTCATGTGAAAGCGTACTCCCAGAGATCAGGAGAAAAAACGTGAAAATATCCTGTCTCACCATTTCTACTCAAAATTGCACTGGAAATCCTACTTAATAGTCCTAGACAATTTTATTGTTAAAAACTTAAATATAGAATGGTTTCAGGATGCAAGGTTAATATATAAAATAAGTGATTTCAACAATGACTATAGTAGCCTCCTTATTTGTGGTTTAGCTTTTTGGAGTTTCAATTATTTTCAGTCAATTGTGTTCCAAAAATGTTAAATTATAGAAATAAAGAATTAATAAGTTTTAATTTTCTCACTGTTCTGAGTATCATAATAAAAACTTTTGCCATCCTGCCTCATGCTGCCCAGGACATACATGATCCCTTTCTTTGCCCAGTGTATCCATGCTGATTATGCTACCTGCCCTTTATCTATAGCCACCTATGTTGTCAGATCAACTGTCATGGTGTTATGGTTTAGATATGTATCTCTCATAAACTGATGTAAGACAATGTAAGATGGTTGAGAGGTGAATTGATTGAGTTATGAGAGCATAACCCAATCAGTGAATTAACTCTTGGATAGGAATTAACTGAGTGGTAATTGTAGGCAGATAGGATGTGGCTGGAGGAGGTGAATCAATGGGGACTTGCCTTTGGGGTACATATTTTGTATCTGGAGAGTGGAGTATTCCCCCTATCCCCCACCCTCTTCTCTGCTTCTTGGTGCAATGCCCTGAGCTGCTTTCCTCCTCCACAATCTTCTGCTATGATGTTATGCCTCTCCTTGGGCCCTGAGGAATGGAGTTTCCCATCTGTTATGGTTTGGATGTGAGGTGTTCCCCAAAGCTCATGTGTGAGAAAATGCAAGAAGGTTTAGGGAGAAGTGATTGGGTTGTGGGAGTCTTAACCCAATCATTCCCCCATAGGGATTAACTGAGTGGTAAATGAAGTGGTAGGGTATGGCTGGAGGAGGTAGGAATTGGGGCGTGGCTTTGGGGTATATATTTGTATCTGGCAAGTGGAACCGCTCTCTCTCTCTGCTTCCTGAGCACCATGATGTGAGCTTCTCTCCACCACACTCCTCTGCCATGATGTTCAGCCTCACCTCGAACCTCAAGGAATGCAGCCGGCTTTCTACAGAATAAAACCTCTCAAACTGTGAGCCCTTAAAATAAACTTTTGCTCCTCTACAGTTGTTCTGGTCAGATCTTTTAGTCACAGCAGGAATTAGGCTGACTAAAACACCATTTGTGCAATGAGACCTCTGACACCATGAGCCCCCAAATAAACTTTTCCACCTAAAAGTTGTTCTTGTCAGGTCTTTTGGTCAAAAACAGAAAAAAAAAAAAAAACCTGACACAAAATGAATTATCACAGTACTTGTGTTCAAGTAAACCTTATTTAAAGTCCAAGAGCAGTGGATTCTGGTAATTAAGATATGCCAAAGAGAAGTCATGAAGTGCTTCCTTTAATTTAATGCTCAAAATTTATTTTACTATTTTACTAGTGCATTATAATTCTACAAAATAGTGGGGCTCATAGTGACATTTTTTATATGCACATAACAACTTGCTTCATTTCAATCCTAAGTATTTTTCATTTACTCCCTCCTCCTTCCAGCTAACACTCTTCCTCTACCCTACTGGTCTTCTATTCATTATTTAAATTTTTTGCATTATAATTATATATAAAGTGGGATTTATTGTGATATATTCTTAAATGTACTCAGCATAATTTGGTCAGTTTCAGTCTGCTGTTCCTCCCCTTTCCCTCCCCTCCTTCTTCTTCTTCCCCTAGATCTCCTTACTCTACTCGACACTTCTTTCATGTATTTGCATGAGATCCCCTTTTTAAAATTACTTATTTCTCTCTAACTTCTATTTCCCATATATAAATTTTACCTAAATGATAAAATTTGTTGAGTTACTAAGAAAAAAAATTAATTGAATGTTTAGGTTGCTAAGATCTATGATAAGTCACTGCTGTTAATTTCTTAGGGTACTTAGTGTTTAAGTTAAACTTTATCAAAAGTATGTAAATGTAGGAAAAATCCAATATTTAGTATTATCTGCAGGTTTTGGGTTTATACTAGAGGTCATAAAGCTTATCCCCCATTGATAAGGGGAATTTGACATTTAAAATAATATAACTTACATTATAACCAAAATTACATAGATATAAATATAAAAAGAAACATTAAAAGCTATGTGATGAAAACTCAAAGATATTTTAAAATTTGATCAAGATAGTAAATGGACAGATATTCCATTTAATAAAGTATAGAATGAATATATAATAATAATAATAATAACAACAACAACTTAAGATTCGGAGATGGGTGACAAAACCAACTGAATAAGCATCAGGAATTAAGACCATGTAAGAGCTATCAGGACTGCATTTGCTGCTTTCTTTGAGACTTCCAAAATCCACAGGCATTTTCTTGGTGGGTTTAGGAGTGAGATTTCAGTTTAAAGGAAAACTGTCATGGAATTTTGCAAGACTAGGGGTGGGCTGGTTCAGGAAATATCTGAGATTGTGCAGATTTAACAGGATTTCTGTCAATTATAAAACCTTAATCCAGTTTACTAACTTCAATGCATTTGACCAAATACACTGATCCTGTAAAATGGTGCTAGTTTCTCTTGTGTGTACCCCACCTCCCATCAGAAATTCCATTAAATGAAAACAAATTATTTCATAGCTCCAAATCAAAGATTTTTAGTCCTTTAAGTTGCCCATTTAAGTGTGAAAGTGTCAGAGGAAGTAGTCAGGGAATGACCCTCTTCCAAAATCTTTTATTAGAAGATAGCAGCATTTCTTTCAATTAAAAAATGAAAGAAAGAAAGCAAAGAATAGTGCAGAGTACCTCCTCCTTCAGTTATGGGGAGATTCTGTAATAGATAACATTCTTTTTTGCTCTGGATTATTTTTATACTTATCTCTTGCCATCAGGAGCAAGAAAATAACTTGTAGACATTTTGATGGGAAAGCATTTCACCATAAAATATTTTTGGACACACAATTAAAAATATGAAGTCTTTTTAGCTCAAAGGCAGATAAGCTACTAACCATAAAACCAATGCTCTATGAACCCACAGACACACAAAAAATAATTATTTCCTAGCCACTAAGCCAATATTTAAAACTGTTAATATATCATTCTTAGACTCCCTTGCCATTTTAGATGAGATCTGTGTCTTCATCCAAATTAATGTTGCAGATGCTAGTTAGATCAACAAATTACCAAGACCCATTATTACTGGTCTAGTTAGGAATTTTACCTGTTTATTTTTGAACCCATTAGCAATAATACAAAAATAATTTTAAAATCTCCATATTTGTACAATGAGTAGTTGATTATCTTTTTCTATTTTACTTGGATAGTAATCTGAAATGCTCTGGAAATTCAGTATCATTGGATATATTTGGCAGGTGTATTTCCTGTATAATGTATAATAGGCCCCCTGATTTTATTTTATTTTGGGATTATCCATTATGGAATATCTATACCAAAAGAAAGAATATTTTATAGTGGTAGGAGCAGAAATTGGGGTTTGAGTGGGTGGGTTTAATTACTGGCACCAACACTGCTTAGCTCTTAGACTTTGGAGAAGGATGTCTCCTCATCCACAAAGTTGTGATAGTATCAATAATGTCCATACCTCCCTCAAAGGACGAACATGAGGATGAGCTGAGTTTATGCATCATGTTTGCCAACACCTGACATGACATACACATCCAGTAGATGGCAGTCATTAATCCACTCCAGGCAGGAATGATATTTGAAATATTTCACATTGGAATGATATAATCATGCCTCCCTTGGTGTGAGTACTGACCTAAAACAACAGGGACAAAAGACTGAGCTTTGCCATGCTGAATGTCAATTCCAAATAATAGGAAGGGAATAAAATTGAAAGAGACAATTGGGAGAGAGTTGAGGAAAGCCACACTTTATCCTAGGAGTGTTTAAGAGAACTGCCTGTCACTACAAGCCAAAGTGCAGAAACCTGCAAATCAGCAAGCAGCCTCTACCAGAGGTTCCCAGACCACCAGTTTTATTTGAAACCACAAAAGAGTGATGCAGTTCCCATAGGAAAGCAAAAGTCATATTTAAGATCCATGAAATACATTAGTATAAACTGATCTCCTATCTGATATCATAAATTTTTAATCTCTGAACTTTCAGTATAACTCAGCAACGTGGCGGGTATTTTTCTATTTTAAATATAAGGAAGCTAAGGCTCAAAAAGATAAAGCGACTTCCCCAACTTGAGAACTGGATTGGAAAACCAGGTCTATCAGACTCTCAGACCTTAGCCCTGTCTACTGCACGGTGAACGTTAACTTGTTTGTAAGCTGCAGCTTGTGGGATGGTACCTTCAGTTTCCTGGTCTAATGGTTTTCAAAACTGTGTTGCTTGAAGCACTAGGTTTCTGTGGGCATGACTAAAGTTTTAGTACAGAGGTATAATGGAAGCTGAGAGGACAGAGCTTAGCTCTTTTCCTGGTCATGGTCCTTGCTTAGCTATAGCCTTTGGAACTGAACAAGCTGTATGTCTATGACTAAACCATCCTAACACACTCTCCAAGAACATTTGGGAGGCTTTTAAAAAATGTAACAAATGAATCCTTGACTGTAATACCACAAACTTTGTACTGAAATCCCTAGACAGTGTTTTTCTTGGCTTTTCACATTGGTTCCTTGAATTATGACCATTTTATTGTCTTTCTTTATTATCTATTCAAATCAACACTCTATTTTCTGTTTCCCTAGTCCTCAGATTCCTGTCCTCTTGGCACAACTACAAAGGTAACCCATTGAAGTGTTCATAAGTGTCTCTTAATTCAGGTAATGATGCATTCTACTCACAAATGTAAATATGGTCTTAAACTATAATAAAATTCAATATGATACTGAGATTTAAAATGATCACATAAAAGTCAATGCTCTTCATGAATACAAATAAAAACTACTTAGAGTTGATAGCAACAAAAAATTTAAACATTTAGTAATTAGCCACATAAAAACGTATAAAACCTGGAAGGGGAAATTTTTTTATTTCCAAAAAACACAAATCATGATAAATTTAAAAAAAATTCACTCTTTCTTGAACATGCTGGTTTAACATTTTAAAGAGATAGTTTGTCCTACTTTTATCTAAAAGTTTTATGCAACTCCAATAGAATTCCAATAAGATTTCTCCTAGAGCTACAGAAGTTGGTTCTAAAGTTTATACAAACAAAATAAAAACATACAAATAAAAATATGGTAAAATAGTGGAATAGAAGCAATCTTGAGTGGACCAACATGATCAAATGGAGTTCAACCCAGGGATGCAAGGTTGGTTCAACATATGGAAATCTCTAAATGTACTCTATCACATGAATAGACTGAAAGACAAGAATCATATGATCATCTCAACAGATGCAGAAAAAGCATTCCACAAAATACAGCATCCCTTTATCTTCAAAACTAGAAAAACTAGGGATAGCAAGAAAACATCTCAACATTATAAAAGCTATATATGCCAAGCCTAAGGCCAACATCATTCCAAATGGAGAAAAATTAAAAGCATTCTCTTTAAAAACTGGAAAAGACAGGGATGCCCTCTTTCATCACTTTTATTCAATATAGTCTTGGAAACTCTAGCCAGAGCAATTAGATAGAAGAATTAAATGAAAGGGATACAAATAGGAAAAGAAGAACTCAAACAATCCCTATTTGCTGATGACATGATTCTATATTTAGAAGAATTAAAACCTCCACTAGAAAACTTCTCAAACTAATAAATGAATTCATCAAAGTATTGGGATATAAAATTAACAACCATAAACCAATTGCATTCTTATATATAAGTGATGAATCAATTGAAAAAGAAATTAGGAAAACAACCCCATTCAAAATAGCCTCAAAGAAAATAAAATATTTGGGAATGAATTGAACAAAAGAGGTGAAAGACCTCTTCAATGAAAACTACAGATTACTAAAGAAAGATATTGAAGAAGACTTTAGAAGAAGGAAAGACCTTCCATGTTCGTGGATTGGTGGAATTAATATTAACAAAATGGCCATACTACAAAACGCACTATACAGATTTAATGAAATTAATATGTAGGTTCTGAGATGTTCTTCACAGAATTAGAAAAAACAATCATGAAATTCATTTGGAACAATAAAAGGCCAAGAATCTCCAAAGCAATCCTCAGCAAGAAAAGTGAAGCAGGAGGTATCACAATGCCTTAAATTACACTACAGAGCTATAGTAACAAAAATGGAATGGTATTTCCACCAAAGCAGACATGAAGACTAATAGAACAAAATAGAAGACACAGAGATGAAGCCATATCAGTACAGTTATCTCATACTAGACAAGGCTCCATAAATGTACATTGGATAAAAGATAGCCTTTTCAATAGTGTGCTGGGAAAAGTGGAGATTGATATGTAATAAAATAAAATTAGATCCCCGTCTCTCACCCTGCACCAACAACTCAAAGTGGATCATAGACCTAGAGAGATTAGATCAGAGACCCTGTGCCTACTGGAAGAAAAAGTAAACCCAAATCTCCATCATATCAGCTTAGTAATTTTTTCAATAAGATTCCTAAAACACAAGAAGTAAAATCAAGAATCAATAAATGGGATTGTATCAAATTATAAAGCTTTTTCACAGCAAAGGAAACAATCGAGAACATGAACATACATCCTACACAATGGGAGAAAATCTTTGCCACTGCACCTCAAATAGAGCCTTAATTTCGAGGATATATAAAGAATTAAAAAACTTAACACCCAATAAACAAATAAACCAAAAAAATAAATAAATAGACAAAGGAACTGAACAGACACTTCACAGAACAAATATGAATGGTCAACAAATATATGAAAAAATGTCCAACACCACTAGCAATTAGAGAAATGTAAATTAAACCTACACTGAGATTTCATCTCACTCTAGTCACAATGGCAATTATCAAGAATACAAGTAAATGTTGGCAAGGATGTGGGGAGAAAGGTACACTCATACATTGGTGCAACCACTCTGGAGTACAGCGTGGAGATTACTCAGAAAACTGGTAATGGAAGCACCATTTGACCCAGTTATACCACTCCTTGGTTTATATCCAAAGGACTTAAAATAAGCATACTACAGTGATGTGGCCACATCAATGTTCATAGCAACTCATTTCACAATAGTTAAGCTGTGGAACCAACCTAGGTGCTTTTAAATAAATGAATGAATAAAGAAAATATGGTATGTATGCACAATGCAATATTACTCAGCCATAAAGAAAAATGAAATTATGGCATTTTCTGGTAAATGGATGGAACTGAAGACTATCATGCTAAGTGAAATAAGCCAAACCCCCCAAACCAAAGGCCAAATGTTCTCTCTGATATATGGATGCTAACTCATAAGAAGAGGTGGGGAGGGAAGAGTGCAGCTCTACTGGATTGGAAGAAGGGAGTGGGGGGAAGTCAGAAGTAATGAGAATGGGAAAGACAGTACAATGAATCAGACATAACTTTCCTATGTTCACATGTTAATACACGACCAATGTAACTCCACATCATGTAAAAACACAAAAATGGGAAGTTATATTCCATGTATGCACATGTCAAAATACATGCTTCTGTCATGTAAAACTATAAAGAACAACAACAACAACAAAAGAATAGTATCAAGACAACCTGGTAGTCATTGGAAATGGATAGTTACAACCATACCTCATGCCATGTACAAGAATAAAGTTCAAACATCAGAAATCTAACTGTAAAAGAAATGGAAACACCAGAAGAAAATATGATATATTTTTCTGTGGAGTGAAAAATATTTTCCAGTTATGACTCAAAAAGATCAATAAAGCTTAACTATATTTTAAACTTTACAAAACTTCTACAATACACTTTTAAAAAAGCAACAGATGACAACTGGAAAAAAATATTTGCAATATATAACACAAATAAAGAGCCAATATTCTTACACTGTACATCAAATTTCCAAAATGTGCTAAAGCTCTCTTGAGAAATACTTGATTCCAGGACTGAAGCAGGATGCCTCCTAAATGAGCTTGACATAGCTTTTATATGCCAGAAGTTAAGGAAGTACTAAAACAATATTAGGTGTATGTCAGAAAAACAGAGAAGCTACCTGGCTGGACCCACAATGTCCAAAGCCAGGATAATTTAAGCACCAAAAACTAAGACAGTAATAGATTATAATCTACTGACAAAACAATAATCTACAAATCTATTGAGTAGAAAACTGAATTGAGGGGAAAATGAAAGTTTTCTTTGCATTAGTATTCCTATAAATAAATAAAGAACAAATAATAGTGTTAGACAGCAGTCATCAATGGATGCTAAAAAAAAATGGGTGAAAGTGTGATGTGGAACAGAATTCTTTGTGTTTTCAAAGTATTCCTCCAATTTGTATGGATTGGGGAGGGTAACATAGACTTACTTTGGAAAAACTGGGAAGATGTTATGTTACCCAAGCAGTCACAGGTAATAGGAAATCCCAGGTTAAATTAATATCAAGTTCCTCTTAATGTAAGGCTTAATAATGGGCACAGACCCACTTTGCAGTATTCCTGCCAAAAATGTATAATCTTCATCTAAGAATGAGATCAAATTGAGAAATATTTCCTAAGATATTGTTCTTATGAACTTCAAAAATTTTTGTCTATTTATATCTTACTCTGAGCCATTTGTTCATTTTTTAACTTTCTATGCTATAATTTTTATTTGTTTCTGTTCCATAATTTTCAGGAGATTCCCCATCTCTTCTTTCATGTGACTGAATTTATATTTAGATTTTTGAATATATAATATGTACTTTAATCTTCTTGTCATTAGTTCTAATATATCTGTTAGCTCTGTTTCTTTTTTTCTGTTGACAGTTTATTCTCTTAGTTATCAGCCACATCTTCCCATTTCTTAGTATGTCAAGTATATTTAAATTTATACTGGACATAGCACACAGCACACTAAGAAGAGATTTTATTTTATTTGTTTAGGGAATGTTGAGTTGGCAACCTGTTACCTTACTAGAAGATAAGCTTTATGCTTTTTAGCCTGGGTTTGGTGTTTATTAGGGGACAGGTGGTCTAGTATTCTCTGGATAATATAGTACTACTATTAAGATGTGATACTTCTAAGGTATCAACTGAATAATGCCTAGGGTCTCAGTGAGTCTCTCCACTCTTCCTGCTGGCTAATCGTAGCACTGTGCTACTCACAATTTTTGTTCAGCCTGTAAGTTCTGAGCAGTTATTCCTTGCCATGTCATGTATTTTCACACTGTGTATGTTTAATATTTGGTTCATGGCTTAAAACTAATTCCATGCAGGTTTCTGGAACTTCTTTTATATACAAAATTCTCTTCCATATCTAGTACTCAATTTTGCAATTTCTGGCTGCCTGACCATGTGGAGCCCTAACTATGATCTGCTTTTACAGTCAAATGAGATCACCCCATGCTGTCTGATTGGACTCCGCTCTCCTGTTAAGTATTTTAGAAAGTAGTTATGACTTTATGTGTTTTCTTCTCCAAAGCATCCCTGTGCTATTGTCTAACACTATACAACTATTATTTAATTTTTATACTTTTAAAAAGTTGTTTTTGGTGGTAAGTTATCTTCTTGAAGACTTTCCTTTTTTCTTTCCATTAAACTAGATAAATATTTCTAGTTGATTTTCTGTATCCCTCTCAGGTAAATTGGGGCGGGGAGGGTACTGGAGATTGAACCAGGGGTGCTTTACCACTGAAATACACTCCAAGTCCTTTTTAGTTTGTTTTTCATTTTGAGACAGGGTCCCACTATGTCACTGAGGGCCTCTTCAAGTTTTGAGACTGACCTCAAACTTGTGATCCACTTGCCACAGTTTTCTTAATTGCCAGGATTACATACAGATGAGCTTCATTTTGCCTGGCTTTGGTGGAGTGTCTTATAGTCATGACTAAGGGTCTAGGTATACCCAATTAAAATTTTTTAAATAACAAATCTTTCATTTAAAAATGAAAGAAGTTTGACAACTACATGTCTACAAAATTTGGATGCTAGTTTGGGTCCCAGAAAATCAAGATGATGACACAATGTCTGAGTGTGCTCTTTTTCACAAATATAATAAGTATCTTAATCTTTGCAACATTACACATGCTGCCTATTATTCTTTGAACTGTGAATCTCCAAAATATGCTGAAGTCCTAGCCTTCTAGTACTTGTGAACATGACCATTTGGGTTGGAGTTAAAATATAAGTAAAGTTTAGGACACTGAAATCCTAGAATTGGGTAGGCCCTTCATGCAGAATAACTGTTCTCCTTATAAAAAGAAGCAAAACACAGGCAGACACAGGGTTATAATATAGAGGTGGAGACTGGAAGGATGGATCTGCAAAGCCAGGAATAAAAAAGAATTGCTATACAGCCCCAGTGTGAAAATCTCACATCTGAAATGCTATAAAATTGAAACTAAATTTTGAATATTAACATAACACCTCAGAAGGAAAGAAATCCCACTTTTTATAGTACATGATGGGTCAGAGTCAAAATGAAGATGCGCTAAAATCATTGTCTAAAATCTGTCCAGGCTACATGTACACAGGTGCATATCAAACATAAATGGATTTTGTATTTAGGTTTGGTTTGCATCCCCAATTTATCTCAAAACAAAATGAATTGCTATAATACTGGAAGCTAAGGGAAAGGCAGAATAGATTCTCCCACAGAGACTTCAGAGGGATGTGACCATCCCAGCACCTTGATTGTGTAATTTCTGTTTCCAGAATTTTGAAAGTATAGATTTTTGTCATTTAAATCTCTCCCCCAAAAGATGATTCTGGAAAGAATACGCACCGAAATCCTTCCCTGTTACTGAACACTAATGGGACAGGATTTCTGTGGTTAAATTTGGGCAAAAAAAGAAATCCTTGAAAAGTGCTTAACAAAACCTCCTGCAGTTTCCCTTGACTTCAGATGTATAACAGTTTCCACATTTCAATGAACAAACTTTGATTTGGACTTTTTGTTGTTTTTTTAGTTATCCAAGGATCCTCAAGAGTTCACAATTTTCAGGTACTCCAAAATTTCACCCCATGCCCTTATTACAATTATTTGTTTACAAGTTGCCTCTCCAGACCCTTAATATGCCCAATAAATGTTATTTGAGCAGAACGGAACTTGCATGGCCTGAAGGATTTTGGGGCAGTTTAAGAACTTCCATGTATAACTAATGACACTGACCAGGAAATCTAGCTTACCAAGTCTTCAAAATAAGTGTTCTCAGAATGTGGAGGTGTCAATAAAATGTTATGTTTTAAAACAAGATGCTCCTTTCTCAAGTACTTTATAAAATACTTACAACGGACTAATTTAATCATTAAGAAAGCACTGTATTTTCACTGGATAAAACTATTTTTGTAATGCAGCTTCTGCAAAAGTCAACACCAATTTTTCAAAGTAATGTGTGCAATTTAAGCAATCGGCAGGACAGACACTCCCCCAAAGTGGAGAATGGCATTGCTTATTGCAATTCTAATAGCAACTCTGCTAAGCTTTGCGGTAGAAAATGCTCACTTCAATCATGGTGAATCTCACTCTTCCCTGTTTAAACCACAAGTACAGTTTGATATGACTGTGACTCACAAGATGAAATATATACTCAGTGCAGCCTTTTAACTGTTGGTATGATTAATTTGGAAGATGAGCCAATGAGGTAACTAAGTTGCCTTTATTCCCTTTTCTTCTTTCTTGACTTTCTTTTTCTATGATAGAGAACTTGGGGTTGATAGTATATCTTTTTATACCCAGTAAACAAATTTGGCACCTAAAGAAAATAGAAGATATTGGGCGTGGCTTTTTTATTGATACTTATTGACACTTGTTAAGAATAAAGTACAAAACAATGTTATGAAATCATTGAATGCTGAGACTAACTTCATCCCTGTGTAAATTCATGAAGCACTCATTTAAAATTGGAATGGACATATCACTATTTTATTGTTTATATTTATGTATAAGTCAGAGTTTGACCAAATACATGGAATAAACAAGAGGTATATATACTAAGATTTATTGGAAGGTATTGGATTATGGAATGGTGGGTCTATCAAGGCATGTCTTAAATCTGCAGGACAGGCCAGAATCCTGTGGAACAAGCTAAAGTTACTACCAGTGGTGGAATTCCTTCCTTCTCTAGGAAACCTTAGCCCTGGGCTCAAGGCCTTTCCATGAATTGCATCAAAAATCCAAGGTTATGCCAGACACAGTGGTGCATGCCTGTAATACTACCAGCTTGGTAGGCTGAGACGTGGAGGATGGAAAATTCTAAGACAGCCTCAGCAATTTAGGGAGGTCCTAAGCAACTTTTTGAGACACTGACTTAAAATAAAATAAATAAGTAAAAAGGACTGAGATGTGCCTCCTGGGTTCAATCCTTTATATCAATGCCCCCTCCCCCCCAAAAAAAAAAAAAAAACCACAACATCAAAAGAAAATCAGGTTATATGGGATAATATCTCTTACTTAAACCCAAAAGGATTTTCATTACAGTTTACAAAATACTTTCACAACAGCATTGCACTAATATTTGATAGAATAAATGTATATTGTTGTTAAAATCATGGTGATACATAAAATGACCATTAACATTTGTATTATAACATTCTTTATTGTTTCATACTAGTTTAATGGTAATGGATACCTATATACCTTTTTAGTAAAATAAAAATAGAAAAATGCTAAATTGCTATAAAAATTCTCTGAAATTTCCACTGGTCCTAGAAAGCCAAAAATCTAGAAAGCCAAAAATCTTCCCCAACATTTCTGTTTTACAGAGGCCTACAGATAAGCTTTATGAATAAATCATGGGTAATATGTAGCCATTATTCTTGTTGAGTTAAAATTCCTCAAATATTTATTTACTTTGTTGCCTTTTAGGTTAAATTCAACTATATCAGTTTTCTGTTGTTGCATAGCAAATTATGACAAGATGATGATATTAAAATTTCTGTGGGTAGGGTCTGGGCAGAGATATCTGGTTAGGGTCTCACCAGACCGAAATCAAAGTGTTGGGTTGGGGGCGAAGTTCTGTAATGCAAGCAACTCTGAAAGTTGAGGCAGGAGGTTCTAAAATTTAAGGACAGGATCAGCAACTTACTGAGACCTTCAAGCATCTCAATGAGACTATATATCAAAATAAAAGAGGGCTGGAGATATGACTCAATGATAAAGCACCCCTAGTTCCAATCCTAAGTACCCCAAAAATGTTATCTGGGATTTAGTATCATTTTATTTCCAGAGTTCTCTCATATAGTTACTTGTTGCATATATTTACTTGTTGGCAGAATTTAGTTCCTTTTGGCTGTTGGAGTGAAGTCTTTGGCTTTGGAATGGATCACCATTGATTCTCTGTGATGTGGATTTTCCACAAGGTAGACTGCTTCTTTAGAGCCAGCATAATAGAAATTCCTTGCTAGTTCAGAGTATCCTCAGATCTTCTATCTCCCTTAAAGTTCTCATCTGTTTATGTCAGGCCTACCAAGTATAATCTCTTTTTTATTAATTAAAAATTAAAAGAAGAGAGACCTTAAAATGCATGCATCTTTAAAACCCCTTCACCTTTGACACATAACATAGACCAATCAGGGGAATAATATCCTGTCATCCTCACAGGCTTTTCCCACCTTCAAGGGGCTGGGTTATACAGTGTCCACATTCAAGGGGACTGGGATCTTGGGAGACATTTTAGAACACTGTCTACTACATAGATTCAATTATGTTTTCAACACCATCTTATTCTTTACTTTAACCTGGGGCAAGTAGGAGGAGGAAATTTAATTCACTTCATGTAACAGTGAATTTGGGGAGGCACTGAACTGAGTAAAGTAGGTTAAAATTGGGTTTATAAAAGCAATAATCACCAAGCCTTATTATGTAATAGATTTTGTTCATCTCAATCAATGTGAAATAGAGCCTAAATAGGATTACACTGGAAAAAGTACCGTGATTTTTACAAGCTTTAGACATAATCATAAGAAAATGGGCTATAGATCATGGATTGACATTTTTGCATCGTCTCGGGCTATGAAACTGGGCAGATGGATTTGCTAAAGAATATGGTTTCTTCTCATTTGGCTGTCTTTCAAACACACAGTTGTTCATCAGGTAACAAATGTTTAGTACAATAAGGGAGCATCCTGACAAGGACAGAGCAACACGCAGAATCTGGGTGAGTTCTGTACTGCACTCAGGGCTACAAGTTTCGCAGCCCATGGTTACTTCATATGTGCCCTGGCTTTTACTTATCTCTCCAGAAGTAAGTTTACTATGAGAATAAAGAAGGCTAAACATCAGAGTTCTTTACCTGTCCCTTCCAAGATCTAGAGCATTTCATGACAAGTTTGCAAAGTTATATACTTTCATAAAGTATTCATAATAAAACATTTTAAAGGCACATGTTAAGAGTACTCACTCTTTTCAGTCTAACTTGCCTTCTATTATGCTTTCCTTTGAGTTGGGTGGCATTGGAGAAGATATGAGCATTCTTTGGATACTGTGAGGTAGAATTTGAATTGGGACACCCTCCTTGAGGTTCGGGGTGATGTCATTCAACATTACTGTGCATAGTTAATATAAACATTAGTTATTAAAAATCATCCTGATACAGCAATAACTTCTAGGTATACTTTTAACATCTGGTCAGCTAACTCACCTAGGCATACAAAAACAAGACTTCCACAGCCAACTATTGATAGAAAAAATATTGAAATTTCCTAAATTTCAATAAAATTTCATTTTAATTCTTAACTTCATTACATATCTTTATATATATATATATATATATATATATATATATATGTATNAGTATATATATATATATATATATGTATGTATGTATGATGTGTGTGTGTGTGTGTTTATATATATCTTATAAGTTTAGGTTTATAAGAATCTGCATTACCCCCAAGCTCTTCCACTTTGTTATCCCAAAGAATAATTTTTATAGCAGTTTATAACCACTCTCTAGTGTCTTGTGATATTTTATCATATTTTATATTTTTATGACCATGTAAAATCTGTTTTCATATTCTCAACTTTGCTGAGATTTAACTTCTGTGAGTCTCAATTTCTCTAGTAGTGAAATTGACATCCAATTGCATGTTTCACATGATAGGCTCCAAATGTACCTGTCATTGTTTTTGTTAGTATTGCTTTTAACATTGCTATTACTCTTGTAATTGCTTGCTTTTTAAATGAAAATTTTTACTTATACTTTAAGCAGTATAGAGAAATAAATATTAGTGCAAAAAATGGACTAGCATAGCCTATATGATGCACTAGGTTCCATCCCAAGCACTTCAAAAGAGAGAAAAATAAAACAAAATAAAAATTAAAGAAAAATAAACTAGCAAACAAAAGCAAAATAAAAAGAAATATTTCCTTAATGAGTTAGGCATGAAGATACCTGCACCTCAGATAGAACATTAATCTCCAGAATATTTAAAAAACTCAAAACACTAACACCAAAAAAATAAATAACCCAATTAATAACTGGGCAAAGGAACTGAGCAGATACTTCACAGAAGAAGAAAGATGAGTGGTCAACAAATATATGAAAAAATGTTCAACATCTCTAGCAATTAAAGAAACACAAATTAAAACTACACTGAGATTTCATCTCACTCTAGTCAGAATGGCAATTATCAAGAATACAAGTAACAATAAATGTTGGTGAGGATGTGGGGAAAAAGTTACACTCATACATTGCTGGGTAGAACTGCAAGTTGGTGTAACCACTATGAAAAGCAGTATGGAGATTCCTCAGAAAACTTGGAATGGAACCACCATTTGATCCAACTCTCCCTCTTCTCAGCATAGGCCCAAAGAACTTAAAATCAGCACACTACAGTGAAATAGCAATATCAATGTTTACAGCAATTCAATTCACAATAACTAAACTATGGAACCAGCCTAGGTGCCCTCCTATAGATGAATGGAGAAAGAAAATGTGGTATATGCACAAAATGAAATACTTCTTAGCCATAAAGAGAAATGAAATTATGGCATGGTAATGGATGGTTAATGGATGGAATTGGAGACTATCATGCTAAGTGAAATATGCCAATCCTCCCCAAACTAAAGGCCAAATGTTCTCTCTGATATGTAGATGCTAACTTACAATAAGTAGGGAAGGTAGGGAAGAATGGAAGTACTTTGGGTTAGACAAAGGGGAATGAAAGGAAGGGAGGGGGAATAACAATAGGAAATATAGTAGAATGAATTGGACATTATTCTCCTATGTGCATATATAATTACACAACCAACGTAATTCTACATTATGTACAATCAGAAGGATGAGAAGTTATACTTTTACATGTATAATATTTCAAAATGCCTTCAACTGTCAGGTAGAACTAATAAAAAGAAATAAAAGTTAAAAAAGGAAGACAATCAAGTTAATTTGACCAATATGATTTGACTCTAAACATGAATTACAGTTATTCTCTCACGTGCTTTTCCCTAAAGTGACTTACCTAAGAGGCGAGTCCCTCACACATACAGCATAGGCATGCTGAATGAATTCATATCCTTAATATTGTTGAATCCCTTGAACTCTCCTTACAATCACAGGCATTGGCTTGGTGAACCATGTACCTGACTTAGCACCAGGATAGGTAAAGTTGTTGGTGGAAGAGTGGGATATGTACACCAGAGTCTTTGCTTCACCCTTTGAAAAGAAGATGGACTTAGTAATTTCCTCTGCGACTTCAGATGGAGAAAGAAAGAAAAAATAAAACCACCTACAAAGAGAATTCACAGGAAACTTAGACTTATAGCTGAAAATCTACTTATAATTAGCAAATGACAATTAATACTTTTAAAATTTCTTTCACATCCATGATGCCATGTAGTGCCTCCTGAAAAAATAAAGTCAGGATGATGATGGAGCCACCAGGATACATTTAGTGACTATTCAAGTAACCGCAAGTCAACTAGGGTGGGGACCCTTTCCAACTACTGCTAATTGAGTGGGTTCTTTATGGAAGAGTGTCACTCATTGTCTCTTATATGAAATTAGATAAGGAAAAGGAAAAGGGAGGGATTCAAGAGGCAGTAGGTTCCAGTGAGAGTTGAACATAAAATTTATATTTCAGAGCTTCCTACCTATGGCAGAGCGTCTTTTACTGGCCACTCTTACGGAGGATTTGCTCTGGGTTTGACAGATGTGCCGTGTCAGGTTAGGAGGGTTTTGCTGTTAAATTGAAACAATTGAAGTGTTTGCGAGAGGTGACTGACAGTACAACTTGGAGAAAAGCAGAATAGCTATGGAGCGGAGGCAAGGCCTGAGGTTGTAACTAGGAGAATGGTGAAGCACGTAAAGTCCAAAGGGCAAGTCAAGATATTAAATATTAAGGTTGTCTCAGAAAATCAGCAACAGGTTGAAATCACCTCTGAAGAAAAGAGAAGGGACAAAGTTCAGATATCTGGCTATTGAGGTGAGAACGTGCTTGTGCTGGCCTTTTAAATTGTGCCCAGAAAATGTAGTAGATAGTAAAGTAGCTTAAAAACACATTGCAGCTCAGGCAATAACTAAATATTTCTTTAGATCAATAGTTTTCTGACTTCTCTTTTGAGTATCATAACCCCTTCTTAAAATGATTCTAGTGCAGAAATCTAATATATAAACGGATAAAAGGAGAACTGATCTTATTTAGGTAGAAATAGAATCCAGAGTTGTACTGCTAGTCACCCAGGTGGGCCCTCAGGCCTTTGGGATTTCCTGGATATTTTTCCTGAGTATTAGGGCTCCTGTGGTTTGAAAATGAGTTTTCTTATAAACTTTCGTTGAAGACTTGTCCTTATATCAAGTCAGATAACCAGAAAGCTCTATATTTGGACTTTATTAAATTGATTCCCACTGTACCACTGAAAAATAATTTAATATGCCCTGAGTTTTTTAATCAAGTATCAGCATAAGAAGCAACTATGAGAAATCTTTCCTCATCTTCACAGCATTGCATTTGAAAAGTTTGTCCATTTCTGCATAATTTCACCAAAAACATTTCATGGGAAAATTTTCTCTGGGAATGTGAATGGGGCACAGCTAGACCTCATTTTATTTATTTTTTCACAATTGCAACAAAAAATTTGATTTGATGGATTGAAAGTAGCCTATAATTTTTTAAATTTTATAATTACAATCAACTTATGGGTTAATAAAATTTTACCTTTTAAATACAATATTTATTTATGAAATTACCTTGGAGAAATTCTGTTCTCTAGGGTCAGTAAGAGGTCTATGAAAGCAGTTGTGAATTTGATTGACTCCACCATTTCTCCTGTCCTTCACTCTGCTTCCGTCTCCAGTCCCTCTGTTCTTCCACATTCTAAACTCATTTCTTCATCAGACCTTCCACGTTAGTCTTTTTCACCAGCAGAGACTCACTGATGGGCTCCTCTTCATCCTTTGGGTTTTGTTTCAGGTATGTGAGGACCTTTCGCTGCTCTCTATATAAAGTTGCTTTTTCCAGCACCTTTGCTTTATATCACTTTATAACTTGCCACAGAGCAGATACTCAATAAATGTTTCTCAAGGAAGCAAAAATATAAATTTGAAAACGAAGACTCATTCTCTAACACCAAGAGACCACTGCATTGAGTAAAGATAAACCTGTAAGAATAATGATGATATTTTAGTCTTATAATAAAGATGTGTGACTAAGGGCTACGGATACACAGAAGAAGAAATATGTATGCTCATGAATTCTAAGCAAAAGCAATGACTTGGAGCTGGGTTTCCATGGATGAATGAAAAATCACCAAACCGAAAAATAAGAGTATTCCAGGTAAGAGGGAAATGTGTTCCAAAATACAAAGCTGGGAATGATTATAGGGAGAAGTTTAGGGGAGTAAAGTGGCTTCAGGTTTTCAGAAGCAATCCTAAGAAGTGTGAACTTTATTTTGTAACTAAGGATTTTTTAAAAATATGCTTTATTTGCCTGAATATTGGTCATAATATTCAAGAATAAAAATATCTTTAGTGGCTTGAAGGTTCCAACTTAGGCAAAGGAAAAACTTGGCAAATGCTTAATTGAGAAAAATCAGTGGGAGCAAACAAAAAGAAATCCTAAGTTCCTAAATATCTAAGAATAATAATTCCCCTTTTCTGTGCTGCAAAAGAATATAAAAAGATTTTAAAAGATATTTAAGTGATGAAGTAAAATGTTTAGGACTTCAGAAAAAAAAAAGATTTCATTTATGGTATAGCTAAAAAAAAAAAAAAAGAAAAGAAAAAAAAACAAGACAAAATGTCTTACCCCCTCATCTGAGGGAATGAGAGTAGAACTTCAACCAAGAGGGAAGAGGTTCCCTTGAAGCAGGGTTAAAAGTGATTTGGACTTTTTCATTTTTATTTATTTATTTTGTGAACTTATATACAACAAGTTTAAAAACAAGAACCAAACAACGAATTCAGACAACATAATTACTATAGTTTAAATGGTAAGGAAAATGAGGTCTCTAATTTATAAAAAGGTTTTCTGAATTTAAGGCAAGTAGGAACCAAATGGTTTTAGGTTCTCCTACCCAGGTAACTATGCCAGGCAGTCAATCGTTTTCTTCTAGATCCACTACCATGGCAAGTTCCAGGTTTAAGCTTAGGGTTCTGATGGAAACTCAGACAAGATGTGATGTGTGCATTCACTACAATGTTCTGAACCATTTTCTTAGTCTTCAATGGCATTTAAACTGTTTATCATGTAGAGAACGATCCCTTTCCCTGCCTGCCACTACCCAAGAGATCCTCTCAGCTTCTAATTACCCCTCAATATTTACCTAATGGATAATCATCATCAGATTAACTTTCAGTCATGCACTGTATAATTAAAAATCTAAATCAATAAAATGCAATTGTAACTGGCTACATTAACACTTTTAAAAACATGAATGAAAAGTGTCATTTTTTTATTTAACACAATTGTGATTTTTTTTCTCAGAAAAGCTATAACAATTGAGTTGAACTGGCTGATCAAAATCTCACGCAATAATTACTTTTACATGAAAGAAATTGTGTATAAAATAGCTCTCCATGTTTAGTTAAATTCCTGAGGTTTTGTGCAGCTGATTGCAACCGTGGCTTGAACATAGGTTAAGACCTTCCCTAAGGCTGTTTCCATCTGTTCATTCTTCTTGTCTGAATGACAGTTCCCTCTTGGTTTAAGTCAAGGTTTCTGGAATTTACTCAAGTAGCTACTACTAGTCTTCCTACTTCTATTTTTGCCTCCCACCACCAATATTCTTTTTGTTAAGGACCCAAAGTAGTATTTTTGGAAACATAAATCAGTTCTAGTAAATGTCTTGCTGAAATATTAACCCGTGTCTTTCCATTCTATTCAGCATAATATCCAATGTCTGTAAAAATAACAATCTCAGTATGTTGGGTATTTTGAAATTACAGATGGGTATTGTGCTTTTCAAATAATCATTCAGCCTCCATAAAAATGGTCATGCATCAATCTATCATTATAGTATGTTGTAGTAATAAATTTCTTGACAATGAACAAATACCACATTCTTCTAGTAAAACTCACTAGATCATGGGTTATTTTCTTCTTGTGATCTTGGCTTCTGTTAAATGTGTTATATTAATATGTTTATGTAAGTGATATCAGACTGTACATTTCTTTAAAACTTCAGTCTTTACCAGGCTTCACTATGATTATTAAATAGGAATTTGAAATTTTCATTTTCTAGGCTCTGGAGAATTATGTGTGTCACTGGGACTGTCTGGTCTTTGGAGATTTGACAGATCTCCCTGTGATACTAGCTAGGCCTCATGTTTATCTGTTACTTCTTGATATTCTTCTCTGCTTCTTCAATGAAAACGGACATAGTTAAGCTTTCATCTCTGCTGTGTTCACAGAAGTGTTTCATAGCCTTCAAAATGTGTCCTTTTCAATGGGTGTTTTTCCATTTATACCTTATGCTGTATATGTGTGTTTCATTTCCCCCTTAAGTTAACTAGTAGCTTGTCTCCTTTGTTAATTTGAAAGCAGGATTTTGATTTATTGAATTATCTCCACTTTTTTTCTATGACACAGTTCAATAATTATGCTTCTAACAATCATTTTTGTCATCCTTTTAAAAAAATTATTGTTTTCTTCTAGCATTTTAGTTGAGTACTTAATTCCCTTACTTTCTTTTATGGACATGGAATTTATGTTTATTTCAACTCTTCTTTGATCATTTTCCAAGTATGTCCCTTTGATTCTCATGCACCATGTTTTCTGATTATCAACTTTTAAAAATTTTGTAATATTGATTTTTATTTTCTCTTTCACCCATGAGTTGTTTATTACGTGTCTTTTCAAGTTTCAGGTTGAAGAACCCAAGGTGTTTTTTTTTTCCAATTTTATTGTTATTAGTTACTAGTTTTACATATTAAGATCCATATGTATTGCTATAATCTTTACATTTTGGGTCCTGCATTTAATTATTTTTGTGATTTGTCTAAGTCTCTTGTCTCCTTTGTTAATTTGAAAGCAGGATTTTGATTTATTAAATTATCTCCATTTTTTCTATGACATAGTACAATAATTATGCTTCTAACTTAATCATTTTTGTCATCCTTTTAAAAAATTGTTGTTTTCATCTAGTATTTTAGTTGAGTACTTAATTCACTTATTTTCTTTTATGGACATGGAATTTATGTTTATTTCAACTCTTCTTTGATCATTATTCAAGTATGTCCCTTTGATTCTCATGCACCATGCTGGTCATGTGTCCTTTTTTTAAATTATTTTTTTATTTATATATGATAGCAGAATGCATTACAATTCTTATTACACATAAAAAGCACAATTTTTCATGTCTCTGGTTGTATACAAAGTATATTCACACCAATTCATGTCTTCATACATATACTTTGGATAATAAGGTCCATCACATTCCACCATAATTTCTATCCCCCTGCCTCCTCCCTTCCCCTCCACCCCTCTTCCCCTCTGCTCTATCTAGAGTTCATCTATTCCTCCTATGCTCCCTCTCCCTACCCCAATATGAATCAGCCTCCCTTTTAGTTTTTTGGGATTGGCTAACTTCACTTAGCATTATCCTCTCTAACTTCATCCATTTTGTTCTTTATTATCAGGATGTACACTCTGACGTGTAGCTGGAAGCTTGTGTTTATTGACTATATTGTTGAGCCCCTCTGTGTTCTTACTTTTTGGGCCACTTGATATGTCTTGCATAGAGAGTAGATGCAAGTGTTCTCTTATTAATTAATGTATTAATGTATTAGAATCTTTGTGTCCTTGTATCTCTTGTAATGTTTGCTTTATAAAGACAGTTAATTTCAATTATGTATATATGTTCATAACTCTTATGTAATCATTCTGAATTTGCAGGTTTTAACACTAGTAAAATTGTACTTCATTATAGAATCTGATACTTTAGTGTAAATTCTACAGTAAAATCAATATAGCTGTATCTGTTTGATTTTTTCCACTTGTTTAGTATATGTTTGTGCATATAGTCTTTTATTTCTAGTGTTTCTGAATTAATTTTAGATATATTTTGTATATAGATTACAGTTGATTCTTTCTGTGCTAGACAAATTGAAAATAACTTTCTTTTAATTAGGTGATTTAAATTCATTCACTTTGATGCTTATGTAAATGATATATTGTTATGTTTTAAATCTTCGTGTTATAAAAGAACTTAGTGATCATGTAACTAAAATACCTAGTAGAGGTTTTAATCTGTTAAACTAATATAAATTTAGAGATGAAATTAGACTTTCTTCTGAACCTCCAAAAACCTAAAGTAGGATATTAGAACACTTTATACCTTGGTGAGTAAGTGTGTGTGTTTGTGTGTATGTGTGTGTCTATATGTGTATGATATTTTCATATGCATCTTTTGAACTGACCTCCACAATTTCTCCCTTCAATAACATGAGATACTTGTTGTTATGCACAACCTCCTTCCCACCATACCTCATTCTGCTGTCACGTACATAAAATCATCCCCAGAGTGCCAGGCACGTGGTAGGTGCTCGATAAATATTTGCTGAATTAATTAATACATGAATAACTCAAGAGGGAAGAAAGACTCTTGAAAGTAAATTATATTTATTGAATTATGTGCATTCATTGTTCCGTTTGCCTGCAGAGTAAAATTACAGATGAAAGTCTTTTATCTTTCCGGTTCGGGCAGAAGATAGTCAATTGTTTTAATGTGTTCTGCTTCCCTGTAGTTGTTTTTGTCTGTAACAGTCCTTACGATCACACACCTCATCAGTGTCTATCTCTGAACTCACATTTGTTAAACTGCACTTCTTGTGCCTTTAACTTTATCCCCAAACCATGTCATTGGAAACAATTTTACACTATTGCCCTGGATCTTCAATAGATGCATTTGCATAGCATGTGGCATATGGTTGAGACCTCAGCCCCAAACCTACTATTTGACAAACATAATTACTTTTTCCCCCCTTTTTAATGAGAATTTGAAATAATGTTGATCTATTGGTTCCTTAGCAGAGCCTTGGTACCAGTGGCTTCTACTGCCACTTTTGGCATGGTTTCTCCAAGCTTTTGGTGTTCAGCTTTTATTTCCAGAAAGAAATATAGAGGTTTAACTTTTATTTTGGATCATTAATTTCACTAAGTCATTGGACAGCAGGGTACTTATAGCTTCCTCAGCAATTTGGATGAAAGAAGTCTTTGAAAGTGCTTCAGTTGAATGCTTCTTATTCTGAGTTGAAGGCATTAGAAATAGACTGTACTGTCCATGGAAGATTTATGAGTATGTGATTGAACCAGGAATGACAGAATGATGATATGGGAAGCTCTCAAAAATGCACAGGTGAAGAGACAGTCATTTTCAGAGTGTCTTGGATGATAATTTCCAATTTAATTAAAATAAAAAATAAACTATTGGAAGGTATGTAGTATTCTAGTTGGGTGTTTCTATCAAAAATTGTGGGACTTAAAAGTTATAAAGCAATGATTGAAAAGTACCTGAGTTAATATTTTAGAAAATAATTAAAATCATTTTACTATTAATGATAAATACTATTTCATTGTTTAAAAATACTGATAAGAAGAAGAAAGGGGAAAGTGCCCTGGCTGATACAATTCTAGTATTTACAACCTTCTAGAAATTTTTAATGTCTATATTAGCCTCTTTTAAGTGAAAGTACCTATATTGATTTTCATATAGATGAATGTGTTTTATATTTGACTGTACAATATCAAGACATTTTCCCTCACTTTCCAAAGGATCCCTTACCTGCCTAAAGAGGGAGAGAATTTCACGGGAGATTCCTGCCTTTCAAGGGTTGCTGAATGGCTGAACTTACTTTTGCTTATTAAGCTAAAGCCACTGTCTTCCTTTCCCAGATTCCCTGCCAGCAAGTTTATAGGAATGTACAGGAACTCAGCTAATTATAGTGTGTCTGGAGTTTCTGACAGAAGAAGTAATTCTTCCTTGCAATAACAGTGGAAACAGCAGTTTCTTCTATTGTCCACTGATTAAATGGTCACAATTCAAGCTACATTGTACAACTTTGATAAACTGTTTCAATACTACTAGCTTCTGTACTTTGAAAACAGAGTTCCAAAATCTGGGATGAAAACTGGACAGAATTGAAGTGAGAAATATACAATAGTTCCTGGAGAATTTAATGCTTTAGATTTAATAATGGGTAGAAGAAGCATGAAGACCAATCAGATCCATAAGTTGTTGTCTTGAACAAAATCTGTTTTCAGGTGCTTATACTTTTATAATTGCTGCAATTCCCAATAGACTGCTTCATGAATGAAAAAGGCCTCTCTTAACATCTAGTAACAAAGAAAAGTGCATTTGTCTAAGATTACTATGTCTACTCCAGCTCTTGTTCAGCTACTGCATTATGATACAGCTTCTGACTTTTAGTTTCAACCTGTATGTTTTTTTGAATCCAAAGTATATTTTTATCGATAGTATATCATTAGGATACTTTTGAAGTCTATTGTGCTAATAGAACCTTTTCAGTAATGGCTACATGCAGGGTTTATTGTTGTTTGTCAGGATGAATTCAACTACCGTATATGACCATAAAGCTCTAATAAAAAAAAAATCTTCAGCTAGATGACTACCAGAGATCCTTAGTTTATATAAAGTAGACTGTTTTCATCTATTACATTAGGTTAAAAAAAATCCGAGATGAAGCAGTTTGCTTGTCTGTCTGTATCCCTCACAGTGTGGCTTCTATCTGCACTCCTTAGAAAGCACAGTTTGGGGTACATGAACAGTGTTATGTTGGTATCATATCCAGTTGTTAGACTCAACTAATTGATGGCTTATTTATCTAGAGTTTTCAACCATACCTAGGGACACAAATTTCTCTGTTGTCTAGTACAATTAATTTCAGATCCCTCTGCAGGGGTAGTATTTGAGATCAATATTGGAGACCTTTCCTGACCCCAGGAATGTTTTGTTTATAGCTCTTGTTTTCCATAATAATCTCAAGTAAACAAACTGTCCATCAGTTTGAACTTCCAGTATCCTCTTCATTGCTTACTACCAAAAGTATTATTTTTGAAACCATCTTTATATAACCTTGAACTTCCCCACACCTGCAAAATAGTCATTTCTCTTGGAGATAAATTTGGACCATATATATAAGTATATTTATATAGATAGATAGATAGATAGATAGATATAGAGATAGATAGATTTTTTCTTACACCAGTAATTGAACCAAAGGGCACTTAGCCACTAAGCCACATCCCCAGCTCATTTTATTTTTTATTTTGAGACAAGGTCTTGCTAAGTTGCTTAGGACCTCGCTAATTTGCTGAGGCTGGCTTTGAACTTGTGATCCTCCTGCCTCTACCTCCTGAGTTACTGGGATTATAGTCACCATTGCACCTAGCTAGGAGCTATCTATTCTTATGACCTGTTTCTCCTCTTTGGGCTGTGCTTCCTTGCCACTGTTTCAGAATTGTGATGAATTCAGTTGACTGCTTCTTTCAGTGATATTTCTGATTTTTAGGAATAGAGCTAGGTAGGGTAGCCTGTTTCTCATTTCCTCATCTTGCCTTACTGTGCAGGAAACGTTCACTTTACAAGTGATATGGGGTCTGGGCAATTGGGGATTCAGCATTCTCAGCTTTTTGTTTCTGACATAGAAACTCTGCTTTATGAGCAAGTGCTGTGCAGAAAAGTGGAGCCCCTGACATCTCAGCTATATTTGATTTTAGTCTCTGCAACATCAAAATTGGGGAGATGAGAAAACTCTATTTTTCTTCAAGAAAGCATTACAATTACTGAAAGGAAACATAGGAGAGAGGGTCCCTGTGGTTATTTTTAGTTGTTGATTTGTTTTTTTTATTTGTTTGTTTGTTGTTTTTGGCCTCACCTACCAGGGATAGAAGTTACATCATTCTGCGCTGCACTGGGCAGAAAAAGTCATGACTCAGTACCACAAATCACAATTCTTCTGATATTTAGTAGTTGTTTTTCTGTTGCTGTTTTATTTTTTTGGGTGCCCGGTATTGAACTCAGGTGCACTTGACCATTGGGCCACATCCCCAGCCCTATTTTTTGTAGTTTATTTAGAGACAAAGTCTCATTGAGTTGCTTAGTGCCTCACTTTTGCTGAGGCTGGCTTTGGTCTCTCTATCCTCCTGCCCCAGCCTCCTGAGCCACTAGGATTACAGGTGTGCACCACCATGCCCAGCCTCATAGATGTTTTTGATTAAATGTTTCTATCTTTGTTATATGTCTTTAGGGAAATTTACAAAGAGTAATTTTTAAATATATGTGTGTATGATCACACGCATGTATATGTATGTGTATATATATATATATATATATATATATATATATATATATATATATACATATTTAATTTTTTAGAACTATACCCATGAAGGAGTAGAGCCAATCCATGGGTCATCCAAGCCACCATTCTGGAAGTTGTCTTCTAGCTCATTTCCTTTTTAAAAAAATGCCCTTTCTGCTTAAATTAGAATTAAAGTTGGTTTTTACCTATTGTATCTAACAAAATTAACTCATGCCCCTCACAGAAAGAGAAAATTACCAGAGTGAAAGCTAAGATTATTTTATGTCCATTTCTCTTAAAATGCACACTTAAAAAGTAATAGAGTTGTTTTTGTTCCTTTGTTTAGTTAGTACATAACTGAGCATTTTTGTTTGTTTCAAAAAGGCTTAATAAAGGAAGTAGTGAACTTCTGACAAAATAAGTCAAATTTTATGATATAGTTTGTGTCCTTTAGTAGTAGGCAGAAGGCTTATGGTGTTTAATGGATTTTAAGAGATCACAAAAATATAAAATTTTATATGAACACATATACTTAAATTAGCAAGTAATAACACCATGCATAAACATATTCTGATTTTTTTCAGCTAATATGTTGTAGAACTTTTATAATTCAGTTGTCATTAATGTTGACTTTTTATTAACTTAATATTCTTAAATGCAATTTGGGAAATACTTGAAATTTGTGGCTGTTTTTTTCCAAACTCTAGGTATGAATTAAAGTAAGTCCATGTTCATCATGAAAGTAGAGTGTTCTTGAGAGTTGTTCATTTAATTCTTAAGCAATCTGTTATTTCAAATGTCTAAGAATTATAACACATGAATTATTAAAGTAGCTGAATAGTATTTCCTTTATTGATACATGGTTATTTTACCAATTTCTTAAGCAGGGACCAAGCTTAATTCTTATTCTTACTCTTTTAATTAATGTTGTAATACACAACCACTCTTCAGCTAGATTTTGAACTCATATTTCTTAAAATTAGTACCAAAGATCAGGATTGCCTACAGAAAAACATATACGCATTTTAAGGGTATTGGTATATGTTACTAGATGATCCTCTACAACAGTTTTTATCAGCTCTGTTGCATGAAAATCTTACTATCTAATTTGGTAGCATGGCATTTGTAGTCACAAGATAAAAACTGGCTATCCCAATTAAACCTATTCTATCCTTTTCTTGCTATGGATATGATGCATAAACTCTTACAGTTACACTTCTTCACCTTTGGTACTAGTAGAAAGGATCTCTTAATAATAAAAGCCAGCCACATTCATTCCAGTGCTTACCTGCTGTGAATCCATGCAGAGTGGAGTCTGCTCTCATCGTCCTGAGAATTTCTCATGACACACTCCTTGAGACAGCAGTGTCTTTCCAGTACCACAGAACACATGCATTTACAACTTTGGCAGGCAACCCATGGCTTTCGCCTGCTGCTGGGATACAAACACTTCTATACCATCTCAGATCCTCTGCTGTGACACAAATGTTGTCAGATAAATGAAAAAGTCACGTTGTGGCTTTACTACCTGACTGTGTGATATGTGGATATCAACAGGAAACATTTGTAGGCCTCCGGAACTTTTGGTGCAAGTTGCAAAATCTTTTCCCATGTGATAGTCATCTTTATGAAAATTGAAAGGAAACAAATTTATAAGTTATAGTTATTCACAGTTTGAAAGTGATCTGCAGGTTTTCTTTCTGTGTGGACATGAGAATTTCCTATCTGAAATACTTTGGACCAGAAGAAGATCAGATTTCAGAGTTTATTGGATTTGGGGACATTTCTATATACATAATGAGGTATCTTGGGGCTAGAACCCTAGTCTAAACACAAAATTCATAGATGTTTTATGTAAACTTTATATACCTAGCATGCCTGCATTTTGGCTGCAGTTCATTAAGTATGAAGTCAGGAATACAATTTACCACTTATGGCACTATTTAGGTATTCCAAAAATTTCAAATTTTGAAACGTTTTGAACATTGAATTTTCAGATCAGGTGTTCTCAATTTGTAAAGTTTGTTGATGACATTGCAAGTGACAGTTTCTTGTCTTGAGAATTTTTAGTTTATGGGGTTTCCAATTCAACATCTGAGAACATCAGTATTATCAATGACAGAGTTTTGGAAACTAAGACTCTCTTTACCATATAATTCTGTTTTTCTCTTTTCCTTCAATTCTGTACTTCCAAAACCTCTCTGTCAAGTCCATTCCATGTGAGTTGAAATAACAGAAATGACTATTTTGGGAACTCTTAGTATAGACATATTTTAGAATATGTCAGTGGGAATGATGATTGAAAGCAATATATTTGCATCATTAGAGAGTCTATATTTCCCTGTCTGAAAGGAAAGTCAGCCATAATCTCCATTGTCAATTATGCCTAGACTTTTCTTATGTTGTCTGCAAGATGCAAGTTTAATATTTTTATTAATTAATTTATTTTTTAGGTGTAGATGGACACAACACAATGCCTTTATTTTTATGTGGTGCTGAGGATCAAACCCGTGCTAGGCGAGCGCTCTACCACTGAGCCATAATCCTAGCCCACAAGTTTAATTTTTAAAAATGTTTTCATTTACATATAATACTTGTACATATTTATAAGATACAATGAGACATTTTGATTCATGTGCACATTGTTTAGTAATCAACTCTGGGTAAGTAACATATCTAACACCTTAGACTTTTTTATCAGTTTTTTAAAATGGTGAACACATTCCAATTTTTCTTTCTAGCTATTTTGAGATATAGATACAAAATTAGATAGATATGTATCCACTCTGCTAAGCCAGTAAAACAGCAGAACTTATTCTTTCTGTCAAACAATAACAGTATACCCACTGATCACTCCTCTCCTCCTTTTTTCCCTTTCTCCCCAGACTCTGATAACCAATATTATCTCAACTTGTATGAGATCAATATTTTCAGCTTCTACTTATAAATAAGCCCATGCAGTGTTTGGCTTTGTGTGATTTATTTCACTTAATATAATGTTATCTAGGTCTGTACATGTTGTCACAATTGACAGAACTGCATGCATTTTATAGCTAAAAATATTCTATTATGTAGATGTACCACATTTCTTTATCTGGTAGGCTCTTGTTGTATATTTAGGTTGATTCCATATCCTTGCTATTATGACTAGTGCCTCAATAAACAAGGAAATGCAGGCGTTTTTTGTTGTTGTTGTTGTTGTTGTTGTTTACATGATGATTTAATTTCCTTTGTGTGTATTCCCAGCAGAGGAATGCTATATCTCTAGGAGTTCTATTTTTGTTTTTTGGGAAACCTCCATACTGTTCTCCTTAATGGCCATATTGATTTATATTCCTACTATCAGTGCACAAGTGGTCTTCTTTCTCCACATCTCACCAGCACTTGTTATTGTGGGGGTTTTGTTTGTTTATTTTGACAACAGCTCTTCTCACTGGGATGAGGTAGCATATCATTGTGGTTTGGATTTGCATTTTCCTAGTGATTAATGACATTGAGCAATTTTTTGTATGTCCATTAGTCTTTTGTATGTCTTCTTTTGAAAATGTCTATTTAGATATTTAGCTTATTTCTTAAATTAGTTTTTTTTCTTTATTCACTTATTTGAGTCACTTATGTATTCTGAATATTAACGCTTGTCAGACATACAGTTTTCAAGTTGCCCCCCCCCACGATTCTGTAACTTGTCTCTTTGCTCGTGGTTGTTTTTCTTGTTGTTGTTGTACAGAAGATTTTTAGTTTGAGGTAGTACCATTAGTCAAATTTTTTGTCTTGTTGCCTGAGCATTTTAGCTTATATGCAGAAATTCATTGCATAGACCAATGTCCTGAAGCATTTCTCCATGTTTTCTTCTAGCAGTTTTATAGTTTCCAGTATTATATTTAAGCATTTCAGTTTTAATGTAATTTAAGCTGGATTTTGTATATATTGAGAGACAGAAGTCTAGTTTCATTCTTTTGCATATTCACTTTAAATTCCTCTTTCCTTATACATATTAGTCATAAAAGGATACTGTAAGAAAAAGACAAAAAAGAGATTAATCTTTAATGCTTTCCAGTTTTGTGCTAAACTCTAGTTTTCACTCTCACTTAATTTTCCTTAAACATTTATGAGGTGCTATCATCTTATGGAAACTGAGGGAAAAGGGGGCAAAACTTGCCCAAAGACATATATCTATTTTTTGGGGGGGCAAGGGTTTACTGGGAATTGAACTCAGGGGCACTGGACCACTGAACCACATCCACAGCCCTATTTTGTATTCTATTTAGAGACAGTTGTTTAGTGCCTTGTTGTTGCTGAGGCTGGCTTTGAACTCAAGATCCTTCTGCCTCAGCCTCCAGAGCCATTGGGATTAAAGGCGTGTGCCACCATGCCCAGCTATTTTGATTTTGAATCAGGGTTAGAATCTAGATTGGTCGAAATATGAGCTTCATGATTAGTCTAAGACTATTTGGTTTCTCTTAAATTCTTCCTGGGTTTCTCATGATCTGAAAAAAATAGGATATTGATTGTTATGAAAACATTTGGTCATGCATCTTAACAGTACACTTTGAGTAGCATTATATCAAACACTGCCTTCCTCAACAACAAGGGGAATAAATAATACCTTTTCTCTGGCCCCTATAACATATGCAGAGATGGAACTAAAGTGCTCACAGTCTCATTCTCCTGCTAACAGCTTTGCAAATAATTTACCCCTCATTCTTCTAATCAACCTCCAAAGCATGGCGCTTGGTATTAAAATACCAAAAATATTTAGAGCCCTAGGAGAAGTTTGAAATAATAATTTTTTTTGGTTGGTAATATATTGCTTTATATGACCACTGAAAATACCAAGATTTTCTAGCAAAATAAGACAAAGAGAAAAGCTAACAAGTACAAACTCAAACACAGACATTTCCCAAGGGTGAGAGGTTTAAAACCTTTGAGTCTCCCCATTGTTCAGAGGACAAAATTCATATTCCTGGTTCTCTATCATGTACTCAAAACTCCCTTTCTTAGCTAATAATCCTTGGGGCAAAATAGGAACACCCAATCTGATGGAAATTGAATTTGATAGAAATTAACTTAAATCTCATGTAAAAAATAAAGAGAAGGAAAACTTTTATTTTCCTTGAATGGATTGATAAAGTGAGATTTTTATAAGACACATAAAGCACAACTATAAGTAACTAAAATCAAAAATAGAGCATAAAGAGAGTGGTATTAATAAACGGTATGACTTTGAGGTGTATGTTTGACATCATTGACAGAAGTCTCTCTGCAGAAGCAGCTTCACCTGTTCATGCTGGTACTGGATTTTTTAACGTTCCCTTTATCGGCATCTATGCCTCCCCTGTTTTATTTTCCTACTTTTTTACTGATATTTCCTGTATCTCTCAAATAATTGAGTTTGGAGTTAAATCTTTCTCAAAGTCCACTTCTGGGGAACACAGACTTAAGCCTAAAGCCAAGGTAAACAAGATAATCTGCAATAAGAAAGCTTACCCTGGAAGAAGTCAACTGAGGATGAAATTTGGACGGCAATGAAAGCCTCCATTAAGTCTTGATTCTATGTGTCTCTGGGGACTTTCAGTGATGAGAGCCAATAATTTTTTTTCTTTTCTGTTTTAAGTGATTTTCAGAAAAAGTTTTCTATTGCTTCCTTCTGTGTTTTATAGGACTGGAAAGCAAAACTGGGGCTTCACACATGGTAGGCAAGCATTCTACCAGTGAGCTACATGCCCCATCCTCTTTTGACTTGCCCCTGAAAGAATTCTGATATATTTTAACTGACGCACTGGCTGTAGACCAAACCAAGGAACAAACAAACAAATACCATATATTTTTAAATAACTAAAGCAAGTTTATGAAACCTACTGAAGTAATGGCACCTTGACAAAACTTTAGCAATCTCATAAGGTGTGTGATTTTCTCTCTCTCTGTGTGTGTGTGTGTGTGTGTGTGTGTGTCTTGATCTTTATACATGTGATCTAATTGAAGACCTAATTTTGAATGGCTTAAATTACATTTTTCAAGGTAGCTAATTACCTTCTTCAGATTAAGTAGATAAGACACCCTGTGAGTGTTGAAGCAAATTTGGGTAAGTAAACTATTAAGAAGCCATTATTAGTTGAGCTATTTATTATCTTATGAGAAGTATTTTCTAGATTTGCAAATTATTTGTTTAGATAGATTTCTGTGCAGAAATATCCTGAAGTAATCAGTGAAGTTTTTTTTTTTAATTAGTTTAAAATCTACTTGAACTAAGTAGCTAAGTCTTTCTGATGAGGGTCTACTCAGTTTTCAACCCCAATTGCCAAGCATAGTGAGGCTGGTGGTCTTAGTAGGACTTCTTTTGATGAGGAAAGGTCAGCAACCTAGAACACATTCTAAGAAAAAGGGGAAAAATCAAAAAAGTGATGAAGAATGGATAAATTATTCAGAACAAGGAGTAGCTAGGTTTTGCTGGGTTAGAATGAATAGAGAATTAGCCAAGAAAGGGAGTTTTGATTATATGGTAGAGAACCAGGAGCATAAATGTGTCTTCCAAGCAGCAGGAAACATTGAAAGTTTTAAACATCTACCCTTGGGAAATGTTTGTGTTTGTTGACGGTAGATTTTTTTTTTCCTTTGCTTGCTTTGCTATGTTTTGTTTTGCTAGGAAATCTTGGTTTTTCAGGGGTCACAAAATGCAACATGTTATCAACCAGCCAAGGAATCTGTTATTTCAGACTTCCCTTGGGAATTTAAATCTTTTTGATATATATTTTTTAAAGCCCTGTGCTTGAATGTTGATTGGAAAAATGGAGGTTGATCTCCAAAGCAGATAGCAGGAGAGTTAGACTGTGAGGACCTGGGCTTCCATTTCTGCATACGTTGTAGGGGGCTGAAAAAGACATTGTTTATTCACTTTGTCACTGAGGAAGGGAGACTCCACAGCTTGACATGAGTTATTTAAGCATCATTGCTAACTTTTATGATGGAAACCTGTGATAATAATCAATATTGGGTTGTAGGGGTGGGAATACATTATGTCATTCAAAAGCATTGAGTGGACCATTAACTCTGATCTTCAGTGGTCTTTACCACAGTGACATCTATTAAGATCTCTAGTAGTGTAGTATTTATTTGCATTCTGAAGCCTTGGCTCATCCTTTTTTTTGCATAAATTACCCTTTTCAAATTTTTTAACTGACACAAAATAATTTTACGTACAGTGTGATAACTTGATATATATAGATTATGTGGTATGATCAAACAGAGGTTAATTATCATGTTCATGTCCTTAACCATTATTTTCTTATGTTCAAAACCTTCTTATTCTTCTCTCCTAGTTCTTTACAAAGTGCATGATGAACTGTAGTTACCCTGCTGGGCTGCAGAACACTAGAGCTTATTCCTCCTAATTGTATTTTGTTAGCCCTTATCTGACTTCTCTCTCCTTCTCTCTCCTATCTTTCTTATCTCTAGTATCCAATATTCTACTCTATACTTCTATGACAGTAACTTTTTCAGCTTCCACCTATGAGTGAGAAGATGTAATATTTTTTGTGTGTGTCCCTGGCTTATTTCACTTAACATGATTTCCTCCACTTCTATCCATTTTGCTGTAAATGACAAGACTGCCTTTTTTTTAGGGCTGAATGATCTTCCCTTGTGTAAAATACCTCAAATTCTTTATCCATTTAACCACTATTGGACACCTTAATCGATTCCATATATTGGTTCTTATGAATAATACTACAATAAACATGAGAGAGATATTTTTGACACATGAATTTTCTTCCTGATGGGTATATACAAAGGAGTGAGATGAGAGTTAGATTTTTAAGTTTTTGGGGTTGCTCAAAACTGTTTTTTATAACTATACTAATTTTCATTCCCAATAACAGTGTATAAGAGTTCCCCTTTCACTGCATCCTCAGTGATATAAATTATAGTAAAATAAATTACTTACTGAATAAGTAATTTATTTTGTCTATTTGATAATTATCATTCTAACTGGATGAGATGACCTCACATTGAGGTTTTGATTGTTATTTTCCTGATGTGTAATCATGTTGAGTATTTTTCCTGTGGTTGTTGGTCACTTACATATCTTCCTTCCTTAGAGATTCAGTTTTTGTGCCCATTTTAAAATCAGATTTCTAAAATTAGTGAATTAATTAAAATCCTAGGTTTTTTTTTCTTTTTGTTTTTAATTTTTTGAGTTCCTAATACATTCTGAATATATAATACTATTATACATATATACCTAATATTATTATGTATATATATATATAACATTTATTGTTCATATACTATAAAACATATATTTCTGAAACCATACCAAATAACCTCTCTCTACAACAATAGTAATAGCAAACAATAACAAAGAGTACAGTATTTCCATCATCAAAAATCTTTCAAACAAGATGTGTTCCTTCCCAAATTCTTGTGCAATCAATCAGTGTAAATATGATCGGTATTGTAGCGCCATTGCAATAGACCCCTAAGCTGATTTCCCACTAAATTTTCAGCAGAATTCTCCTTGCTACACGAGCATGAATGGGAAATGCTGTCTCTGCTCCTGACCTTCGTTTTCAAATATTTTTTTCATCAGAAGTTCTGTAACTATTCACGTCGCTATGGATGTCAAGAGAAAACAATAGCAAAACCACAAACAAAACCAAAATCAAGCCCTTATTTTTTCAGTTAGTAAATATAATGTATGATGGGTCCAGTTATTGATTTGGGTATCTGCACATTTTAAATTCTCTAAGAAATATTTTTGTTGCAAGAGTACATGATTGCCAGGATTGAATCCCTTTCTACTTTTTCATTGTCTTATTCAAATGAATATTATGTATTTCAACAACTATCTTGAGGATCACTTCCAGAAAGAGAATGACTTTTGTTTCTTGCTTTTATGTTAGATTGGAGAGAGGGCTCATCACAGTGTGTCTTTGTTTGATGATACGAACGAAATAGTAAAACCTATTTTTATTAAATTTGTAATTGATTTTATTTATTTTTGACTTATCTGAAGCAATAAGATCTCAGGTTTCATATGTGCTTGTGAGATCTATGCAGGTCTGACAAGCGTGAAAGGACAAGTCATGTGCATCTAAGGATCTTTTCTCAGAGATCTTTTCCAACACACTGGATTGTATCACCTTTATATCAACATCCTTTTTGCCAAAATTTACAGAATATTGCAAAACATATGATCTTATTCTATGAGCCCTCTCTTCCACAGAATGAGATTTATCACATTCAGTAGGGGAATGAACTGGGTTCCAAGATCAAGGATACATCACTTTAGTTTCCTTTTTCTATTCTAAAACTGAACCATAAGGAACATCTACTAAACTCTGCTTTTTATATATTCTCTTTGCATACTAATCTCTTCCTTTATAATAACTCACCCCAAATTTAAAGGTAGTAAGTACTCAAACCCTGAATAAATGCATCAGTATTCAAAATTCTATTAATACATTTGGAAAATGGCTTCATGAAAAATAATTGAAATGTATTTGGAATAAGAATAAGGATGAAAATTAGTTTTTTAAGCAATTAAAGTTTAAATATATGAAAATTAACTTTATTAAAAATCATACAATATGTAGATCATTTTTTAATACAATACAATACACTAAAATAAGCAATTACTTCAAATGTTCAATTTTGTAAGTGTCTGGTATAGTTAAAAAGGGGGCACATTATGTCTATGAGTAGAAGCTTGAAATCTATGTAATTAAGTAATTTAAACTATCATCTATAAGTAAAAGTTTCTGTTAATTGATATTGTCCTTAGCCAGTGTAAAATTATACACATACACCCCTACTGTCTATTCATTTAAATGTTAAATTCTGTTTTCATACTTACAAATGAAAGGGAAAATACACACTCCAAATGTCTCTGAAGTGAAGTTTTTTTCTTTTTAACAAATGTGGCTAAAAATGAAATAGTTTAGCAAAGAATAGGTTGAATTTGCTTTCTGATACCAATTTTCAAGGTGCCATTGAAGACTTGAGATGGTGAGATTTTATCTTTTGAGTACATATTGGACAATGGTGCTATGCATGGGGGAAAAATGAAGACCAGGCTACTGGTGTCAAAGCATAAATAAGACGTGTGCCTAGATACCCTATTTATCCTTGGTTTGCATTCACTTGCAGCATCTCAGAAGCATAAATGATGCTAAGCTCCAATCATAAATAGTCAAAGATTCATTACAGAAACAGGGCTTGGCATAGAGAAAAGAATTAACTGATGGTGGAAAGGAACTAATACTGGGTTACTTCACATAATGCTTCTGAACATGAAAGTTTGTTTGTTGTTTTAGTTTGGAAAAATGAATTTGAAAGTGAATATTTTGATAGCATTAAGGAAAAGCCTGAGATTCTGTTTTTATTTCTCTTCTGGCTCCTTATCATTCAATAGTGTTGTCCACAAATCAAAAGATAATCAGATGTGATTTGATTTATGCTTCAAAATCAAATCAGACACACTTCAGGAAAAGTACTACCTGAAGGCTTGACTGATTTTTAAACTAAACAACATGTCTATGGATGATACATCACTTACAGAGAAAAGAAATGACTTGAAACTCAATGTTTGCATATTTTGAGAAAAAGCACATATTGCTTTCTAAATAAAAAAATCAAGCAACAATGCTGTAAATACACACAAATCACCAGTCTCTCATGGAATCTTTGTGTATTTGCTTTCATAGACCCTCCAGAATTCAGAAGGCTTAAGCTCATTAATTTTAGAAGAGCTAAGAGTAAACACCTTCTGCCCTTTACCTTCTAATGCACACTGATTTCTACAACCACTCTACTCCTTCATGATGTCCAATTTCTAATCCTTGCCCCCTTGCCCTATTCAGAAATCCTGCATCCTGACCTATCCACATGTCACCCACTCTTCAAAATTACAGCTAAAGACCTATCTTTTCCAAAAAACATTTCTGACCCTTAAAGCTCATATGAGTTTCTCTCTTTCATAAATTTCCACAGCTTTCATTGTGTCTACTACTTCTCAAACACTTATGTATCTTTACTGTATTCAATCAAATTTGTTTATTATAAATGTGTACCCAAACTTAGCTTAGTAATTCTAATTGGTAGTGAAGTTCCTTGAAATATTTCTTTTAAAAAAGTTTTTTGAAGGATAATTGAATTTTTTATGTCATTAGAACTACGGAGTAAAATTGTAGATGCTACCTCAATTTCCTGGAGTTGAGCAGACTCCATGAGTATATGGACAGCCCTGTTTAAGAAATAATGCAAATAAAAAATTTACAATAAATTTCCATTTTTCATGAAATGTGTCAGACTCCTCAGCATGCAGCATGACATTTAAAGAACAGGAAAGAGTCCATTGTATCTGGAGCAAGTTGAATGAAGTATAAGCTGAGTGTGCTGTGTAGGTTAGTGAAAGGATATTGAGTTTTACTTAATGAGGTAATCCAGTGACGTGATTTCAGGAGAAAAGTGGCGAACCTGACCTCTGCTTGGAAGCCTCCAAGTTTTTATTTGGATGGATGAACTTGAAAGATCTATTGTCATTTACAAAGGAAAGGGAAATGATGGAGAAACAAGTTTGGGCACACAGGAGCAAGGAATCAGGAATCTAAAATTAAGGTTTGAAAGACACAGGTATCCAAGAAGAGATGTTATGTTGATCCATAAGTATATGGAATTCAAAGGAGAGATTCAAATAGAGATGTAAATTTTAAAATAAATGTAAATTTTGCTAGTTTTTTAAATAATGAGCCTCAATGAGATTATATAAGGAGGGAGCATAGAGAAAGAAGACATTCAAAGCTCATGTTCTGAATCATTGTTGGTGATCAAGGAAAGAAGAGGTCAACAAAGTAAATTATAAAGGTGCTCTAGGGAGGCAGCAGCAAATCTAAGAGTAGTAACACACAAGCAAAGCAAAGAAATGTTTTAAGAACCAGGTTGTGATCAAATGTGTCAAATGCTGCTTAATTCAATCAGGTGAGAAATAAGAAGTATCTATGTACTTAGCTACATGGAGGCTAGTAGAGATTTTTTTTAAGATTTGCAAGATATATTTTGTAAAAAATGATGAGAGAAATATTGGAAAACACTGAATTTAAGAGAAAGTAGAAGTTGAGGAAATTGAGACAAAGTAAAGCCAGATTTTTAAGATTTGCTGTAAAAAAGGAAAAGAGAAATGCTACTATAGCTGGAGAGGAAGAACTTTTAAAGAATAATGGGGTCTTTGGAAACAAGTTAAGATTTTGTTTGAAGTGATAAATAAGGAATTATTAAAAATGCAACAGTTGAAGCAATACCTTTGAGATAGACAAAGGAGAGAAATTCTTTATAACAAGGGAGGAACTTGCTTAGCATGGGAGGGACCTCCTTCAGAAGCAGGGCAGGGTGCAGAAGCAAGGGTAGAGTCTACTCCTGCACCAGTAGACTACCCAAAGTCTCATGCATACTAGGCAAGCACTATTCTGCTGAGCCATACACTAGTACATAGCTGCATGGAAAGTAGGCCAGTAGGTTAATGGTGAAAATGTATGCACATTCGCTTCTGGTTGTTTGTTTTTTCAAGGAATTACATGCCATTATGACAATTATGAATAAAGAGAAGAAAGTATGCACAAAAGTTTTAGGAAAAATAAATACATTAAAATTGTTTATCTTAGTATGTCAGGGAAAGAATGGACTAGAGCAACAGTGGGATTTTTGTTTGGTTTGGTTTTGGTACCTGGGATTGAACCCACGGTGCTTAACCCCTGAGCCTCCTCCCCAGCCAGTTTTATTTTTTTCTTTTAAAACAGGGTCTTTCTAAGTTACTCAGGCTGGCTTTGAACTTGCCACCCCACTGCCTTGGTCTTCCAAGCAACACTTTTTAAATTGTGATCTCCTTGCTGGATGCAGTGGCACACACCTTGTAATCCCAGGGGCTTGGGTGGCTGCGGCAGGAGGATCATGAGTTCAAAGCCAGCCTCAGCAACAGCAAGGTGCTGAGCAACTCAGTGAGAACCTGTCTGTAAATAAAATACAAAAAAAGGGCTTGGGATGTGGCTCAGTAGTTGAGTGTCCATGAGTTTAATCCCTGTACCCATCCCTCTAAAAAAATTGTGACCTCTGGGAGAACCCCTAGGAGTCGTGCACTTGTCGGTAAGTCACAAACATCATACTAGTACATGTTTTGCTTTTTCACTCCCTTTGAGTCAAAGCAAAATTTTTCAGACTAAATGGTATTGATATTGCAACATATTCAATTTAAAAGCACATATGAAAATCCAAATGTCCTCTATGTGGTCAGACATGGGAAAGATTTGCAAAACCCAAAATGATGGCACTCTTCTTGTCAATGTTTGCTGGGTATGGAAAGAATGGCTATCATTTCTAAAATTTTTATGGTAACCTATAATAGATTTATTTAGTTTTTAAATGAATTAGTAAAAGTTTTAAACTTTTTCAACTTTAATTTCTATTGGTAGATAAAACTCATATGAAGAAAAAAATTAAGTTCAATAATTTCTTTTTTTATTAGTTGTTCAAAACATTACATAGCTTTTGACATATCATATTTCATACATTTGATTCAAGTGGGTTATGAACTCCCATTTTTACCCCGTATACAGATTGCAGAATCACATTGGTTATACATCCACGTTTTTACATACTGCCATACTAGTGTATGTTGTATTCTGCTGCCTTTCCTATCCTCTGCTATCCCCCCTCCCCTCCCCTCCCCTCCCATCTTCTCTCTCTACCCCATCTAATGTAATTCATTTCTCTCCCTTGTTTTTTTTCCCTTTCCCCTCATTTCCTCTTATATGTAATTTTGTATAACAATGAGAGTCGCCTTCCATTTCCATGCAATTTCCCTTCTCTCTCCCTTTCCCTCCCACCTCTCATCCCTGTTTAATGTTAATCTTGTTCTCATGCTCTTCCTCCCTACTCTGTTCTTAGTTGCTCTCCTAATTTCTAAGAGTTGAAAATGGTCCTGACACAGATAAGATTGAAACTAACTGTTTCAAGAAATGTAATTTGATTTCTGTGCAGCACTAAGGGTTCACTTGAATTGTTATGTTTTGAAATAAAGCCAGATAATATTTTTATATTTTCTTCTTATCAAATTCAGATGCCTGGTTACTGATATGATGTAGATGAAGCACTGGGTTATCAAGGATTAGACTTTGCCAAGCAACAACAACAGCAGGAAAGAAAGAAGGAAGTTATGTTGGTAACTAAGCTGGATAAGGCAGAAAGTGAGGACATGAAGGAACTTTGGAGGGAGAAAAGGTGGAGATTTAATAAATTGTATTTCTGTGTTGAAACTGATTTTGTGATTTTTTTTTTCCAAAGTTAAAATTATTCCAGAGTCTCATGCATACTAGGCAAGCACTATTCTGCTGAGCCATACACCACGTCCTGTAAAATTACTCTGAGTCTATCTAGTAGAAACCATTGGCAAGAAGGACAAGAGGCAGTGGTTGGGGAATCAAATTTTGGAATTACCGTTATGGAAGTAAGCAGTTAGTATTTAAATATCAGTAAATGGATTGCTGAATGGAATGGAGAGGAGGTCATTAGAGGAAAGTAGTTTACTGAAGCTATCAGAACTATGACATCAATCTATATGCTAGAATTCTTAAAGAAAGAAAAAAAATGAGGAGGATGCAAGGTCATAAATGTCAAGCTCTTGAAGGAGTATTGTGGCAAGTCACAGAGGAAGGGACTATTTTGTTTGGGATTTCACAGCCTACCCCAGGGAGAACCAGGAGTGTTCAACTGTGGTGATGCATATGCGTGATTAACCTCCTGCAACCTTCATCATGTAACCTTGGAAAAAATCTCCCCCCATCTTTAATAGAGTTTTCTTACCAAGAGCAGGGTAGATTAGTACTTAGCTATAGGCTGGTTGTGAAAGTAAACTGAGACATAATATATAAAGTAATTTCTGTTAACTCTTGACTCCTGGTAAACACTAGAAGAACATTCATTATTAAGAATAATCCCAGTGCAAATTTGTACTCTTTTTAAGGAATCGTATTCTATTTCAATTATCTTGATATCCATCTACTTATCTAACATAGCGCTAGGTGTTATAAAATTTTTGTTAAATTTATATGACTCACTCATTTTTCACTTCAGCTAGGATTTTTCTAAATGCTAGTAAATGAAAAATTTAAAGATATAGCTTGGCTCCTAGGACACTCATCAGTACCCAGTAATAGTCCAAGAAATGCTTCGTTAGTTGCCTGGAAACACTGATCTCTACCTATGCTTTGAAATCCATAAGATGAGGATAATAGTACAATAAATACTTGCATTTTTCCCAAAATCTGTAGAGCAATGCAGCCCTAGAATTAAATAATTACCAAATTTAAACTAGATTTTGTTTAATGTGAGATTCTTCATAATTGTGTATATATATATAAAATACACATTTAATCTCAAAACAAATGTAACTGTGGCGTATAGAAGCTAATCCAATAATTTTATATTTGGGATCAGAATTACATTTTTTACTATAGTATTTTAAATTTATCAATGATATACAATAAAATGAGAAACATGTAACTTCAGGGTAAAAAATTTAACCTGAAAATAAGAAAAAAAAGTCTTCACTATCAACTGAATTCAGTGCCTTTCTGTATGTTACCATAAAATAATCCATAATTGCCTTTTTGAAATGTAAAGATTGGTTTGAACCAATGTCCTGGTTGTAGGTTGCCAAGATCAGACCTCTCTAGGTTGGGACAAAGCAGAGATGAAAGGGAGTTAATAATAACAATTGTCATAGCAGCATACACTTACTGAGTGCTTACAGTGAGCTATTTATGACTTTATTTTTTAATACATTTAGCTCTCACAGAAGCACTAATAGTGACAAGTACTGTTATTATTCCTGTTACACAAATTGGGAATTTAAGGAAAAACAGATTATTTTACCCACATAGAGTCATTTAGTAAGCAGGAGTGTCACAGCAGGAAACCAAGACTCAACCCCAGTTGTGTTATTTGAGTGGTAAAGTTTGTCATCTGAATACTTTGACACCATACACCACTTCCTCTTTGGTGTAGGAATGGCCTTCACCCTGTTTCTAGGTGATAGTGGGGTTGTCTTTCAATATGCAGTATATTTTCTGTCTTTATTTTTAAAAGGCTTTGGACATTTTAAAATGCTTATTTTTATGATGACTTTATTATACTTTCAATGAGACATCTAATGTGCTGGGTATGCAGAAGACTATCTCTTGTCCAATCAAATAAGAAAGCAGTTAATCAGTGCTCACATCTCTTTTCACCCTTTGAAGAGATGGTTAATTATTCCTTTCTAATGGATGCATTGGATGATCAATGCTAAAAACTTTCTGGGGGAAATTCTTTAAATGTGATTATGATGACATAGACTGAAGATGGGCAGAATTTTGTCTTATGGAGTTATTTAAAATATTTCCCATCATATAATCTGAGAGAAACATATACATTCACAAAGTGGGCAGTTGTTTCAGAATTACTCAAAGTATGAAATAATAATTACTTAAAGTATGATTATAGACAAAAATGCTTCCCTATTTCATTTATTTAATTTCAGAAACATTTAAAATGCAATTAAATATCTTTCTTGGCACCAGAAAAAAATTTCTGTGTACAATGGAATTAACACTGACTTGGAATGCTTAAAATGTTACTTCAGATTCATGTTTTCCTGTAAGGTGCTGGAGCTCTTGGGAAAATTTATTTTTTCTCATTTACAAGATGTTTAGCGAGATGCTCCACTGTCCTTGCCAACACCTATTCCAGTATTCCTTTTGCAATGATGGTTCAATTCACAATAAGTACATCTGTATGTCTCTGCCTTTTTTTTCTTTTTAAAATCTCATATATCTGTAGCCTTTTCATGAATAAATGAAAATTTCAGTTTCCAGATGGTTTCCTCTAGTGGTTTTTAAGGAACATGCATCTGAAAATTAGGAATTAGTACTGGGAAGTGAACCATACAATAGTCTTTCTTCAATATGGAACACATCATTTGTTATAACCATTCCATACATCATTCATGAGTACCATAATTTTTATATTCATAACTTCATTGAATTAAATATTACATGATTGGCCTATGCCTAAATATGCAGGGCTAGAATTATGATCCTTTTCAAATAATCTCTGCTGTTAAAAATATATTTTATTATGGTGTCATAAACCCATAAACCATCAACACATAGTTAAACAAAAAATACCAATATTCTTTAATGCTTCAAAAGATTTTTCCAAAGTTTATGTCCTTGAACATTCTTCTTCCAAATGATTTTGTTCATGGTTTTCTATTATAATCAGTTCAGGTTAGACTAATGCAAGAACCACAGCTAAATGTGTAAGACAACTCTTCTAGCATGTTTTAACAAGATATTTTCCAAAATGAACTTCCCCACATACAAGTAATTCCTGGTGAAGTTTCAGTGGAACTAAAGGAGATCTGAGGCTTGTATCTGGGTACTATGACTGGATGAACAGTATAAGTGGACAGTTATTGATTATCTGTCTAAATAGATTGATACAAATTTTAAGAAGCAGGGACCTTTCTCCCTCATTTCAGGCAGTCACTCATAAGTTCAAGGTTTTATTCTTTCATTAGGACTAAGAGAATGGTTTGCTGATTTTTTAAAAGCCTTTCTGTGGTCAGAGAAACAAGTTATTATGAGAGCCCGGAGCTGAATTGCGCTTTTATAAAGAAGCTTGTGGTCTTTTAATGTTTGATTTGCTGTTTGAATACTTGCTAGATAATTAAAATGTTCTTTATCCAAGCCCCTAATGTGGACAAAAGGACCTCTGAGAATTTTACTGTAACTAATGCAGATCATTGTTAGTTATTATATTTAGTGGGGCTTTATATTTAGCTGGCAAATGAGAAAAATCAAGTGGGGGCACAAATCTAAAAGCTGTATTGGAAGAGTTCAGCTTGCAGTTGTGACGACAGTGACATGATGAGGAAAAAATATATATATATACATATACACACATATATTAATTTATATTTCAGTGTTTTAAAAACTACATATAAATGATGCATTTATTTAAAACCATACCTTTTCCCTGTACATGGTTATTTTCAAAGTATCTTTGGAACCTAAAAATAGGACTAACAAATGAGAATTCCCAAATAGACAACAGTTAAATCATCCAGTTTAATGAGTCATTCTCATCACCACTTCTGCCCCTTAACCGCTTAATCATGAACCACAGTTGGAGTGATGGCTCCTACTGCAAATAGTAGCATCATAAATTAATATCAATTAGCTTCAGATTGAAGGTTTAAGTCTCTGTAATAAAAGAAAAAAAATAATTAAAAACAAGTTTGTTTCATTTTCTCCCCCTTCCAGGAACCTAACATTTAAATGGGATGATTACATTCCAATTTGTTTTCCCACAAATGCAACAAGTTTGATTGTATGTTTTGCTGACTTCTGAAAAGAGATCATGGTAACTAGAGTATTTCTCTATGTATGGTCTGTAATGAAGACGTGTCCATTTTAATCTCATCCTAGCAAGGAAACATGCCTTGCCAAGAGCTCAAAATTACAACTCTGTTCTCTAACTCTTCATTTTCTTCTCTAATTACTCCTTGATTGTAGGGCAAATTCTCCAAGCTGTAGTGAAAAGGAAATCATTGTCTGTTTATTACCTCCCAGGGGAGTTCATTCCACTTGTTTACTGATGTGTATGGTTGACTGACTAAAGTGATTCCTAATTAGCATATATGAAATAATCATTGGTCTATCTGGAGTCATAATTAATGCATTAGGAAGAATTTACTGAGTGTCAAGCAGATAGGTATGAGCATAAATGAGCTTATTTTATCCCTGTTGAAACACAGAGGATACCTTTTAGATACAATGTTTATTAAAGAAAGCAATAATAATATGGCAATTCGCTAATATAATTAGTGCACATCATTGGAAATATAGGTTATTATATCTAAATGTCCTCTACATAACATAACTCAGAAACCAACAGTCAATTTGACATCTTAATAAATGTAACCAAAGTTTTTAAGAGAAAATTAATTTTTTTCGTAGTATTATTTTTTCTTATTAGTTGCTCAAAACATTACAATGATCTTGACATATCATACATTTGATTCAAATGGGGTATGAATTTTTATTTTTCCACGTGTACAGATTGCAGGATGACATTGGTTATACAGCCACGTTTATACATACAGCCATACTACTGTATTATTTTAATTATCAGCCTACCCCCACCAACACAGCATTCTCCTGGGCTGGAAAAAATGTACCAAATAAGAGGTTTTTATCTTTGCTTGGAAAAGCAAAGGAAATCTTTCAGTTGCTTTAAGCATATGTTCCATTTTCAGATGGAAAAGGTTAAGAGTAAAGTTATGAGCTGAGCACACAGAAGGGTGCCAAGTTTTGAGTAAAAAACTGGTGAGATGCCAAGGGGCACAGAACACAACTTTGGAAAAATTCACCATGGTCCACAGGCTGGCCTTTAGTCTCATCAGCTCAAAAGCACATTTTTTTTTTTTTAGCACACTGAAGAAAATCAGCTGCTTAGAAATAAATTCCCACAAATCAAGCTCAGAATGAGTGATGTAAAAAGCAAAGGCTATCTTACTGATTTACAGTGAGAAATATAACTGTCACAAGGCTGAGTATATTTCCATCGATATGACCAGTTCATTCTCCTACTAAGAAAATCTCCTTACAACTTAGGTTGCAAGCCAAACTACAACCTGAGTTTGCTTGCTGAAGATGGAAAAAGATCAGGTCAGTAAGTGTGTTGAGAGTGTTCAGGAGCACCAGGCATAATCTCTGATGTCTTAATGAAACCATCTCCAGAGAAGAAATCAGTTTGCCATAGGGACTGGCATACTGAAGACTTGTCTCAGGACACACCTTCACTGTGGACAGGGGAGGTCAAGTCCTGCCAGCATCTACCTGGAGAACTTGCCTTTCTGCACTTCCTTACTAAGGAATTATCTCTTACCACGCACGTTCCTCTGTGTTGAATTAACACTCTGGGTTAAGTCCTTGGAGTCTTTTCCTCTTTTTAAGACTTCTTTTTACATCTCGGATTTCTGCATTACACATTGATTTTATATTTTAACTCTCAGAGGTCATAATTTTTAACAACTTATTGTAGGAAAATATTTCTATTGACCTATATTATATGGTCTCATTTAAAATCTAAAAAGGAAATATCTTTATTAAGAGTTTCAGTTAAATAATTGAACTGAAAAGTCCAAGATACTCATATGGAGAATCTATAGACACGGTATCCACAGGCATGTTCTCTAGAGAGCGTAACCCTGACCTCAACAAACCCCACTCCTCATGGCTCATCACTCATTCTTTTGTCTCCTTTTCCCACCCAACTTCATCTCCATCCAATCCCTTATACACATATATAGCACATCCCAAATCTTGAGAGGAAAACATCAAACCAACTATTCTTGTGGCATTCTTGTGCCTTCTAGGATCTTCTATAGCATGAATTCTTGTTCTTCTTGAATATACTTTCCCTTCTCTTATTGAAATCTAGGTCTCCACCTTGCAAACCCTATTCTCCCTGATTCCCATTTTCAGAAGAAACATTTCATCCTTCCTCACTCCACAATATTCTTTTGTAAACTTCCCTCTTACTTTGAGATATAAGCTGCCATGTTTTACTACTCCTTTCCCCTCCAGTTTCTGACTTCTACTGATATATTTTGTTACCTAACTTACATTCTCTTCCTACTGAAGGATTTGCATCCACTCTGTGGATGACCTTTTCACAATTTCTTCTCTAACTCCCTCCAGTGATCATTTGCTCCGTCCCATTTGAACCTGAGGACCCCTGATCTTCATCATCTCTGGACCATCTTCCATCTCCAAAATCTTAAGATTTCATACTCCACAGTTTAACCAAATGTCTCCATACTCCAGAGGTACCCCCAAAGGTCTTATTACTTACTATACACCTATTCTTCCACTGGGGACAGTCCTCCCTTTCCTCCATCCCTCTGGTAACCTATTCCACCTGTTTTCAGCTTGCTAGCTTCTATCTTGTCAGACTTCTCCCTCCCTACCTGACATGGAATTCATAGTTGATCATGCAGGTCACTTTCTCATCCAAGCCATCAATTTCTACCCTCTTTTATTTTGGTGCTGCATCTCTCCTATAAACAGCAACACTAAATCATTGTTCTACATCTGTATTCTTTGCGTTTGAAAGCTCCTAGAAAATAATACACTATAATTACTAAAAATGCACCCACTAGCATAAGCTGTGTCTTTTTTTTATTGCTATTCTACAGACCTACTAGCAGTGCCCCAAAGGGCAGGCAGCCTGTCCCACTGAAGATGATCTCCCTTCTCCACATATACATTTATTTTTCAAAAGGATTTAAAATCATACATAAAGAGTCAGGACAGAATGGATCATGGGAAAAATTCTAAATTTCTTTTACCTGGCTTTGATAAAATTCTCTTCCCTTACCTAAAGATTTGGGGTTAGTGATGATTTGTGTGTTTCACGTGTGTTTCCATTCTGTAAACCCGTGGGAACTCTTTTCCACAGAACATTAGACTTAAGGCACAATGTTGTTAAATTAATCTGATAATTAACTCAACAATACACTTAGAAGAACACTTGTAGTACTAAGTATGTGTGTTAGTTAGCATCAGCTCCCTGTTACATCTTGAGGGTGTATGTAGGTAGGTAGGTAGTTATAGACAGGTGAATAATTGTACATAAATCAACATTTCCAAAATGAATAAGAAACCTGGAAAGAGGGTTATTATAAATTTAATGAGCTTTGAAAATCTATGTTTAGAAAAATAAATAGGGATCTTGAATTTCAGGATGTTTCAGAGTAATAGGCTGTGATGACAGTGTATCTATAAGACATATATAGTTGTGGAGTTTCCATACTTTATTTGGTTATGGAAACTTCTTTGTAAAAATCAATTCTTGTGACCTTTTTTCGCAGAGTACACATTTTTAAATTCACTTGTAAGGAGTTTATTAAGTACAGTTCATTATTAACCATTGTTGCTGATCCAATTAACATAGAGAGAAGTTGGCTTTGTGCTCAGTTTATCAACAGACTGTTAGCCAATTTATAAAACAGTGTAAAAAAGAATAGTATTCAAAGTAAACTAAAGAATAGATACAAAAATTATGCTGCATTCACAAACAACACAGCATTAAAAAGAAATGGAGGGCTGAAACCTGAGTATGGATGACAGTCACAATAGTTATCAAGAATTTAAAAAAATAAATTCTGGTGAGGGTATGGGGAAAAAAACTCTTATGCACTACTGGTGGGAACATAAACTATTAGAGCAACTATGGAAACCAGTATGGAGGTTTCTTAAAAAATAAAATAAAATGGGCATTGTGGTGCACACCTGTAATCCCAGCAACTCGGGAGGCTGAGGCAGGAGAATCACAATTATGGAATCAATCTTGGTTCCTGTCAACAAAACAAGTGTGAATGTTGTGTATATACACAGGGAGTATTATTCAGTAACAAAGAAGAACAAAAGCAGGTCATTGGTAGGATTCCATATGGAGTAGGATATTTTCATGTTAAGTGAAACAAGTCAGATTAAGAAGACAAGAATGGCATGTTTTCTCTCATGTGGAATCTAGAAAAAAAATGATAACATGAAAGTTTACAGATACTATTAGAGAAGAGGAGGGGAGGGGAGTGAAAAGTAAGAGGGGGTAAAAGGGAGTGGAAATGATCAGAATATGTTATACCCATAGATGAATATGCCACAATTAAATCCATTATTCTGTACAATTAACATGCACTCATAAAAAGAAGAAGTAGGGCTTTGGCAAATCTTCAAAATATCACTCTATGAAAGAAGCTAGATATAAAACAAAACTGCCTCTCTTCTATATAAAATTCAAGATCTGGTAAAATTAACATAGGATGATAACAATTAGAAGAGTGTTTGCCTCCAGGAGGGAAAGAATTAACTGGAAAAGGTCACATGGAGACTTTCTAAGATGATTAATGTGTTTTACAGCTTGATTTGGATAATGGCAATTCAGGAAATTTCATTTATTAAAACTCGACAAACAGTGCACTTAACATCTGAGCATCTATTTCAGTACATAGAGGTGATACAAGAAAGAAAAGTTATATGAAGCTTGAGATGAGAACCCTTTGTTAAAATAGTTTTTGTTCACTGGAGTAGAAAGACAAAGATGAGAAAAGTGGAATGGCAACAGCTCTCCAAGTGCACTGCACCGGGGAAAGCAAGGGGCTGTTCTTGATGCTGTTCTCATCAGTATCAGGGTCACAGAAAACTTATCTTTTCTGGTTCCCAAGAAAACAAGCCTGGTACAAGGTTTAAGTGATAATATAATTTTGGGAGACACACTGCCAGGACAATAAGAGTTGAGAAAAAAGGGAAATAAGGCCATAAGGGTGGGAAACAATATATCTCTGCACGGGGATTACTGCATCATGGTAAGTATCCCATGAACTGGATGGGACACTTAAGTCACTAGAATGTCCCCAACTGCTCATGCATTGAAGGATTTGGCCAACTGGTAGTGCTTACTGGGATGTGATGGACACTCTCAGGAGTGGGGACTAGTTGGGTGAGGTAGGTCACTGGGCACCTGCTTGTGAGGATATATTTTGTCCTTGGACCCTTCCTCTTTCTCCTTCTGGCTTTTTCTGCTTCCTGGCTTTCATGAAACAAGCAGCTCCGGTCTTCTGTGCTCCCTTCCTTGGTGTTATGTCTTGACAAAGGCACAAAGTAATGGGACAAGCAACCATGGACCAAAACCTCAGAAACTGCGAGCTGAAATAAAGCCTTCCTCCTATAAGCTGATTTTTCTCAGGTATAATTTTTCACAGCAATGAAAAGCTGACTAACACAAGTGCTTAGTAGTGCTCCTTCTTGGCCATGGTCAACATGCATAGATAGGAGCTTCAGGAGTCCCATGTATCTGCCAGGAGGACACAGAGCTATTGAGAGGGTTGGAGATAGGACACCTCAGAGGAATAAGAGTAGTGCTGGCCAGTGTGCTGGGTCCGTGGCAAGAATTTTGGCATGTTTTGGCAGTGTTTGTCAGCTCCAAAAGATACTATGGGATTGACCATGCTTTGGCAAACACCAAGAATACCCAGGAACAAGACCAAACCTCTCCACATTAGCAGGAGCCAGGGCATCCCAGGTATGCCTACCTCTGTGGATATGAACATACGATGGAGAAGTAACTTTTGCAATGGCAGCACCTTGGAAAGGAGGCAAGTGATGAAAGACAAACTGAAAGCAGAGATAAATAGTTCTGAAAAGGCACTGGAAATTTGAATTTGCTGAAGAGACGGAGTTCAGTAGAAAGGTATGGTTTTAAAAGTAGAAGAAATTGACACACATATTGCCCATAACATCTTTCCTCACTTACCCAAAGCTAGATGAATGAAGTACAGTAAGCAAAATGTGCTTAGGTATGGTTTCTTTGTTTAAGGTTCAAAGAGCTTCTTACATCTTTGACTTGGTGTCCTTCATTCTTTGTCACTAGCCCTTCTAGTATGCCTTCTGCCCCATTCTCTGTTGCTTGTATCTCCGGGACTTCACACACGTTAGCTACTTTACCTGTACCCCACACATCTCCATTGCTCTTTTCAAGTAGCTCTCATTTGCTCTGTTTAGTGAGTTTGGATTGAATGCTCATGATTCTGTGTAAATTTTGAAGATACTCTACATGATGTCATCTTTTTCCAGAAGCCCTTCACCTGCTTCTCTGTGGGCAAAGAAAGTAAGTGATGATACCACATTTCATGAGGGTACTGACGTGACTCCTTCTGGCTTCCAGCAGAGGTCCCTGTGTGTCCAGTAGTGCTTTTTGAGTGACCTGTCCTGAACTCTGTTTTCTTCTCAATGGTTCAAATTTAAATTTTATGTTTCAAAGATTTTTAGCTTATATTTTCAGACCTCAATATCAAACAGCTTCAAACTTGGAAAATATTTTTGAAAAGAAATCTGGCCAAGGCCCCTTTAGTCTCCAATTTTGTCTGTACAGTCACTTGGGACTGGTAAACTCTAGGTAAGATTTTCGTTTTTATCCTCTTGCCCTCTGCACATTGACCTATGCCCTCAGGGAAGGCAGCATCCATCCACAGATCTCACCGTCTTTCCATGGTTTCTGTAAGAGGCTCTTGGGCTCTGTCTGTAGTTTCTCAAGTATTAACGGTGGGTAGTAGTTGCTGGTCTTCTAGGTTTATGCTTCCTGGTGTGAAAACTCGACTCCATGAAAAAAGGAGGGAAAAATCATTCAGGGACTAGTATCGAGGTCTGCTTCATCTGGAATGGAGCCTCTCTTTACATTAATGGCTGGCTTCATGGAGAGAGTCTGATCTCCTGGCTACAGCTCCCAACCAGTTATTTAGCCTCTGCAACACAGAGCTAGCAGATGAGACGTCCTGGTGGCCCACCATTCCCAGGAGACACCACAACCTTTAACTTTGATCTGAGGTTATAATGAGTCCTGATCTTGGCTCAATCTGCCCATAGGGGAACTTCTATCATGCTAAGCTGAGAAAATGGGGGTAGGGGAGAAGAACATGGGGAAGCTGTTCATGGTGCAACCAACAGCAATCCTTGCTGTTTTTACTCTCTTACAATAGATTTTCTTGAAATGTTTCTTCATTTTCTGTAGGCCTTTAAACTATTTATAGAAAGTTTAAGGCTTTTTTTACTGATTATTGTTTCTCTAGGGAGGTAAATCATGGAGCTCTTCATACCATTATTGTGGAAATTAACTCTTATAATAATAATTAATATTTATGGTAAGAATTATGCTACAAGTACTAAGATAAGATCTTAGCAGATATTCTGTCTTTTCATATGTATAGTAATTCTAAGAAATAGATAATAATACTGTCCCAATTATAGAGGTGAGGAGGCTAAATCCAGAGGTGTTAAGTAATTTGCCTATGTTCCTTCAGATGCTAAGCACCTGATTTTAATCCAGACATATGGAGACTAATAGTAGTGATTTGAGACACTTCATCATACCTGATTCTCATGCTCCAGATTCTGCATTAGAGTTAATTCTAAGAGTAAGAGAAATAAGGCCTGACAAACATATGTATTCAAGTGCCAGGGTTTTCCCACGAATGGATTGCTAACAGTGATGTCTGTGGAACTTGCCTGTGCAGCAAGAACTTAGCTGTGTGGCTTCCAGGCAAGCCTAGCAAGCTACTGGGAAATTGTATCCTTGTTTAGAGAATCAGGTCCCTTCTTTATTCCTGCCAACAGTTTTTGGGACTTCCATATTCTGAGTTGATTCTGCATTCAATGTATAATTGCAATACGAGATTGAAAATGCTGTTTACAATGTAATTCTAAAGTAGTTTATACTCTTGCATTATTGAAATGGCTTGCTTGAAACAGCTCACTGCACCCACAGAAACCTACTTAGCTAAGCAGAAGGACTTCCACGTTCATTTTTCATAAAATTTAACAGCAGCCAGGTGAAGTAAACACAGTTGCTACCTGAGTTTTTAAAAAAACTAGTGCTCTGATGTTAAAGTTTTTCTGTTTAAAGTGATCATTCTTTCCTGCTTCTTAGCATATTCTTATGGAGCTTGCATTTAAGATTTTATTAATAAAAACACTTTCTTGATTGAAGACATTTATGAAAGTATGTCATAAACCTCAAAAGTTTTTCCAAAGGGAATTTTTACTACCATTCTTCAAATATAACACCAATAGTTTGTTGTTAACATAATGTTTATGATCCTAGCTGGGATGCATTCTCTAACTGTGAATATCTTGTAGTGGGAGTTTCTCTCATCAAGTTGAATTACTATGAAGGAATATAGTTTTAGCCTCTAAGATTCAATCAACAAATATTTGTTGGTCATCTAGGATTTATAAGATGCCATGCTAAGCAATGGAAAAAATACTGAAGGAGTGAAATATTTTCCCTGCCCACAATCACTAATGTATGCTGCCACAGTCCGGCTGCAGCAAAATAACCGGGGGATGACGAACAACTTGTGTACATTGATACAGCAGGAGTGGGAGCCCTTTATTGTAGGACAGGAGGGGTATATATACATTACACACAGCTTATCTTAATTAACATAAACTAGATACAGCAGTCAACCAATAAGGAATCTCCACACTTAATGGCTAGCTGGCGTTACTTCACAAACCACTCCCTCTGGCAAAATGCCAGGCACCATCCTGACTTGTTTACAGACCCTAACATTAACCCTAACAGTATGCCTTGAAGAATGATAGAGAAGAATCGAAAGAAGTAGGAATTCTAGCTCTAATAATAGTGATATAGATTTCAGCAAGTTATTTAACTTTTCTGAGTCTCAATTTCTTTTTTTATTAAACATTTTATTGTATTTATTTATTTTTAATATTTTGTTGGTTCTTCTTAGCTCTACATGTGAGTAAAGTTCATTTTGATAAAATTATAAAAGCACAGATTGTATCTTATTCTAATTAGGACCTTATTCTTGTGAGTGGGCAAAATGGTGGGGTTCATTTAGGTAAATCATGTTAGATCTATTCTACTATCTTTCCTATTCCTATCCTCCTCCCTTCCTTTTATTCCCCTTTGTCTAATTTACTGAACTTTTCTTCTTTTTCCCCTTTTATTGCGACTTAGCTTCCAAATGTCAGTGAAAACATTCTATCTTTGACTTTGGGGGACTGGTTTATTTCACTTAGCATGATAGTCTCCAGATCCATCCATTTACTGTCAGCTGTCATAAAGGCATTCTTCTTTATGGCTGAGTAATACTCAATTGTGTTTGTATACCACTATTTCTTTATCCATTCATCTGCTGATGGGCACTTAGTTTGGCTCTATAGCTTAGCTACTGTAAATTGTACTGCTATAAATGTTGATGTGGCTGTGTCACTCTTAATAAATATAATAAGGCTCTAAGGTTTATTTAAAAAAAATTATGAGGCTTACATGAGATAAATTATGTAAAAGCCAACACCATATGAAACACAATGTAGTGCTTATACACAGCAAGGAACAGGATGATGGTGAAAAAAAAACAAATGTACACACATATGCAGACACACTCAAATATATATGTTAAGAAATGAATACAAGACTTTTTATTGAAAGTCAAGTTAAAATTTCTGAGTTTTTAAATATACATAATATGTTAATGGTAAGCAGTTTTTATTTTTAAGCTTTTATTTTTGAAAAAAATCCAAGTTATAGAATAGTTTTTTAAAAATGCAACTATTTCCTTATAGTGTGACCCCTTCACCTAAATTTATCATTTTGCCACACACCTGTCTTCTCTAGATGGTCAGAAGGTAGGTAGGTGGTTGGACCTTTCAAAGCATGCAACAATAGTGGTATTAATGCAATAATATTGTCTATTATTAATATATATTTCATATCCAAATGTTGCCAATACTATACTATAGAGCAATTATTATTAGTACATTATTATTGTGCATACTAGAGTGATCCACTGTGACATATTAATGTATGCACATAACAATTTTATCAATTTTCTGCTCCAGGACCTCACCTTTTACATCCTTCTTGCTCTGATACTATTCTGTTACTCTTCTGGTCTTTATTATATTACCTTCAATGTTTTATCTTACCAAGTAACAAACACTATTCGTGATTGAAAAGTCTATCTCATGTAAGTAATGCATCTAATTTTAATTTATTAGATTAAACATGAATTAATCTGATTGTGCATCTATCTTAGAATATGAGCCATGGTTGTGGAAAAAAAACAAACTGAGTTTTTTGATATACACCAAGATGGAAAACCACAAGAAGAGATCAAGTATGGCATGGAAGCAGAGATTTGGCTTCAGAAAGCCTCTGACATGAATTCAGATTCTCATTATTTCTAACTATGTGACTTGAGCAAAAAATGAAATCTCTTCTTTACTTTAAAAAGGGGTAGAAAATACTTAGCATTAAACCTGGAAGAAAGTAATTACTCAAAAAATGATTATCACTGTTCTTGTAGTTATTTTATTTATTTATTTTTTTGTTTGTTGTTGTCTGGGTATTGAACCCAGTGGCACTTTAGCACTGAGACTCATCCCCAGCCCTTTTTTATTTTTTATTTTAAGACAGGGTTTCACTCAGTTGCTTAGGGCCTCGATAAATTGCTGAGGCTGGCCTTGAACTTGTAACCCTCCTGTCTGAGCCTCACAAGTTGCTGGGGTTACAGGCATGAGCCACCACACCTTGCCTTTAAGCTATTTTTAAATCATTAATTGAATTTAGATTTAGTTTGCATTTCTGGCCATGAAGGATCATGGTCAAAAATCCCTGAGTCTAATACATTCATGGGCTTAGGTCAGTGATAGATCAATACAGAAAACTGGATTAGTTTCTAAAAAGGATGTTTTTGTGAAAATTCACAAGAGGTAGTTAGGGCAAATCCCACATTAAAAAGAAACTCAGTTATGCTGCACTGTGTTTTATGGCACTGCAAATGTGACCCAAAAACTCATGGTCACTGTGTCAGCTAACGGTGACTTTCCATTGAACATCACTGTCATCTTTACGTAGGACTTGCCCAGATTTGCTCCCAGGTAGTACAGTTCTTTAATTGTTTTCTTTAGAGACATAAAAGGATAAAAGGCAAAAAACAATTTTTAGTTCTTAGTATTAGTTAAGCTAGATAAAAATGAATATGGTTGGCAAGTGTCATGCGTGGATGGTTTTCTCATAAGTTATTCTGAGACCCAAACAGATAAATGAATGTTTGGAACATTTTAGTTGAGCCAATAATTTCACAATGTTGTATTTTCACATTGAATTTTGTCTTTTAAGGTTTATTTTGATTAACCCAGAAGTTCTGATTCAGAAATTCAGAAATGCATTCATTGCATTATTACATACATGACATGTATACACACAAAAATAGGTGTTTGTAATATATGTACCCACATATATATGTTTGTGTGTGGGTATGATTTTAAATGACAAATTTCACCACTTGGTTTGTAAACTTGGAATAAGCAAAATTCTAAAGTAATACCCAATGATCCTCAACACTTGGGTTTCTTTTACATGAGATGAATGTGGATGCACACTGTGGCTATGATTAAGCATTACTCCCATAATTATGTCATTGCTATACCGAAAGAGATTTTTTTCAAATGCAATTAAATTTCCCAATCAGTTGAATCAGTTGAAAAGTGAATTATTTGGGTGGGCCTGTCCTAATCACATGAACCCTTTACAGCTGGGTATAGGTTCAGGCATAGCCGAAGTAGAGATTCAAATCTGCAACGGCATATCCTGCTGGCCTTGCAAAAGCAGGGACTATGTTGTGGACGGGGCCACAGGCATGGAATGACAGGTAGCCTTTAGGAGCTAAGAATAACCCCTAATCAAGAGACTAAAATGAAAAAGAAGCTTCCTATAGTGGCAAGGAAATGATGTCTGTCACATACATAAATGAGATTGGAAAAAGACTCTGAGCCTCAGAGGAGATGGCAGCTCCAGTGGGCACCTTGATTTCAGCCTTGCAGGACCTGACCAGAAAACGCTGTGGCTCCATGCCAGGCTCCAAATCCACAGAAACTGCAAGATAATAATTTGAGATGGTTTTAGACATTGTGTGGTAATCAGTTATGTAGCAATGGAAAATTAATACAAAGTACAAGACAAAGAACTGCAGGTGTGCTCTCCGAACTTCCTGATTAAAGACCTGAATAGGTGCGAATGTACCACAACAGCATTTTCTACACTTTGTAAATTTTAAAGTACAACATAATGAATCTCTCATGAAGCTAATAAAGCAAGACTTCAAAAATACGCATCAATGTGAAACATACTTGGCTTTTTCTCCTCAAGGAAGGTAACAAGTTAGTGGGTGGGATCGACATGATCATAAATTAAAAGCTACAGAGTGAACAATGAAGGTAAGAGCGGAGTGTGTGCTAAGGAGGCAGTGTCCCATTTTTCCAGCTCCAACCTGAGACACACTTCACAGTATAAAAGAGAGACCTTAAATCATACTCGAGAGACAGGGGACTGTTAGATGCTCCTCTTCTGGGCTTTCCCTTAATTTCAGCAGAAATAACTTATGCCATTTTTCAATTTAGAAAAATCATGTCTTTGTTCCAATCTTTAAAAATTTTACCCAGGGAATGTACGATGGGTTTGAAATGTCAGGAATAATAAATTGCTTCTTCAAACCAAATGCAAGAGAATCTGATGTCATAGAAACATTATGTAAATAATGCTGAAAAAAAAAACTGCCCATAGAAAAATAACTAAATAACATGAGCACCCGTGTGCAGAAGATGCTTCTTCATCAACTTCCAAAACCCCGCTCTTATTCTCCTCATTTTCAGTGAAACCTAATTATGATGCTCCTGAATGATAGAAATTCTCAGAAGATGGATAGAAAAATGGCAGTAAAACCCTACACTGCACTAATGGAAGCAAAGCATGTTTCACCTTCCTGCCACCACCATTCATTTTCAAAGCCCAGAGTTGCCATCATCTATGGTTATTACTCCACAATTCAATATTGCTTCCTTATGCCTCCACATGGTATTCCTCCCAACCTCACTTATGCGGGGGAACACATGGAGAAGATTAACTATCCCTAGTGTTGCATTTGATGAGATGGAGTTGTTCTGGAAATTCTCATTTCTACATAGGCTATGGCTTGGAAGAGCTAACAAGTTCCTTGTATCTCTTTGTGAAGAAAGGGACAAGAAGGTAGTCCATTCATTCATTTGTTCATATTTCTTTTCTTCTTTCTTTCCTTTTATGCATAGATCTGCTAAGAGTCCACTAAGCTGACTTCTGAGAAAATAAATATGGCTAAGATGTGTTTTATGTCATATGTAGCTCTCAATAGGGGAGAATTATGACCCCAAGTCACTGGAGATATTAGGCATGTGAAGGCATAAAATTAAACCTGATTTGGGCTGAAAATGAAAATAAAGGCTGTTTTGTATAAAAAACATACAATGCATAGTGGGGATAGTTGAGCACATCTGTAATCCTGGAGACTCAAGAGGCTGGGGGAGGAAAATTTCAAGTAGGAGGCGAGCCTCAGCGATTTCGCAAGGTCCTATCTCAAAAAAATGAAAAGGGGGGCTAGGGATAAAGTATCCCCAGTACAAAAAAAAAGGCTAAAAGAAAGAAAGGAAGAAAATGTTCAATGAAAGATTTCCTAGGTTACAATTATTAAAAAATATTGTAGGAAGGTTATCAAATTATTCTACAATGATTTCAAACTTTTAAGACATTTGTATATTACAACTTGTGTGCTAAATTAAATGTTTTCCTAGTCTAGTCACTAAAGCAGAACTTTTTGACTAGTCATCTATTTAAATAGATTGCTTATGTAACTTAAAAAAAAACTCTTTAAAATCATTCTCTAGTTCCCGTTTATAACTTTGCTATAGAAGATATGTTACAACTTACTTTTAGGTAGATCTTATCTTAATATGCATGGAGACAGTTTGGCTTTAATGCTACTCATGAGAGACCTCTCTATATCTGACAAAATTATATCACCTTTTTGCCTTGTTTGTCAGGAAACTCAAGGGTAAGTTTTATTTTATTTTACTTTTTTTAAGTTATATATGACAGCAGAATGCATTACAATTCTTATTACACATGTAGAGCACAATTTTTCATATCTCTGGTTGTATACAAGTATATTCACACCAATTCATGTCAATATACATGTACTTTGGATAATAATGATCATCGTTCCACCATCCTTGCTAACCCCCGCCCTCTCCTTTTCCCTCCAACGCTTCTGCCCTATCTAGAGTTCATCTATTCCTCCCATGCTCCCTCTCCCTATCCCACTATGAATCAGCCTCTCGAGAGTAAATTTTAATTAAACTCAACTTCATCTGCATTTTTTATATAAATAGAATCCTGACCTCATCACTACATAATTATTTTTAATGATACAAATCAATGCCTGTATTGAGGCAGCATATTGTTGAGTCTCTTTTTAAAAAAAAAAATCCAATCTGCCAGTCTATGTCTTTTGATTGGTGAGTTTAGGCCATTAACATTCAGGGTTATTATTGAGTCCTGATTTATATTTCCAGCCATTTTTGTTTATTTTTGATATTTAACTTGACTCAGTTTCTCACTTGATTAGTTTTTCCTTTAGTGTAATACCTCTATTTGCTGATTTTCATTGTTGTTTTTCAATTCTTCTTCCTGGAATATTTTGCTGAGGATGTTCTATAGTACAGGCCTTCTAGTTGTAAATTCTTTTAACTTTTGTTTATCATGGCTGGTTTTTATTTCATCATTGAATCTAAAGCTTAATTTTGCTGGATATAAGATTCTTGGTTGGCATCCATTTTCTTTCAGAGCTTGGTGTATGTTGTTCTGTGATCTCCTGGCTTTGAGGGTGTAGGTTGAAAATTCTACTGAGATATGAATTGGTCTCCCCCAATGTGTGATCTGATTCCTCTTTCCTGTGGCCTTTAAGATTCTATCCTTGTTCTGTATGATAAGTATTTTCATTATAATGTACCTTGGTGTAGATCTGTTGTAATTTTGTACACTCGGTGTCCTGTAAGCCTCTTGTATTTGGTTTTCCAATTCATTCTCCATGCTTGGGAAATTTTCTGATATTATCTCATTGAAGAGATTGTGCATTCCTTTGGTTTGAAACTCTGTGCCTCAATCTATCCCAATAACTCTCAAATTTGGTCTTATGATGCTGTCCCATTATTCTTGGATGTTCTGTTCATGGTTTCTTATCATCTTCACTGTGTGGTCAACTTTATTTTACAGATTTTATACTTTGTCTACATTATCTGACGTTCTGCCTTCCAAGTGATGTAGTCTGTTGGTGATGCTTTCTATTGAGTTTTTATTTGGTTTATTCCTTCATTTCAAGGATTTCTGATTTTTTTTTCAGAATCTCTATCTCTTTCTTGAAGTAATCTTTTGGTACCTATACTTGCTCCCTTATCTCTTTGTTGGTTGATCAATGGATGCCTGTATTTGTTCCTTTATCTTTTTATTGGTGTCATTAAAGGTTGCCTGTATTTACTCTTATCTCTTCATTGGAGTGATCAATTTTTGCCAGTATTTGCTCATTTAGGTCATTCTTTAATTCACAGATAATATTTTTTTTTATTTTTTAATTTTTTATTGTGGGTTGTTCAGAACATTACAAATTTCTTGACATATCATATTCGACACTTTGATTCAAGTGGGTTATGAACTCCCACCTTCACCCCATACACAGATTGCAGAATCACATCAGTTACACATCCATTGATTTACAAATTGCCATACTAGTGTCTGTTGTGCTCCGCTGCCTTTCCCATCCTCCACCCTCCCCCCTCCCCACCTCTCCCCTCCCCTCCCCTCCTCTCTCTCTACCCCCTCCACTGTATAACCCTGAGGGTCTCCTTCCATTACCATGCAATTTCCCTTCTCTCTCCCTTTCCCTCCCACCTCTCATCCCTGTTAAATGTTAATCTTCTTCTCCTGCTCTTCGTCCCTACTCTGTTCTTAGTTACTCTCCTTATATCAAAGAAGACATTTGGCATTTGTTTTTTAGGGATTGGCTAGCTTCACTTAGCATAATCTGCTCTAATGCCATCCATTTCCCTGTAAATTCTATGATTTTGTCATTTTTTAATGCAGAGTAATACTCCATTGTGTATAAATGCCACATTTTTTTTATCCATTCGTCTATTGAAGGGCATCTAGGTTGGTTCCACAGTCTTGCTATTGTGAATTGTGCTGCTATGAACATCGATGTAGCAGTGTCCCTGTAGCATGCTCTTTTTAGGTCTTTAGGGAATAGACCAAGAAGGGGAATAGCTGGGTCAAATGGTGGCTCCATTCCCAGCTTTCCAAGAAATCTCCATACTGCTTTCCAAATTGGCTGCACCAATTTGCAGTCCCACCAGCAATGTACAAGTGTACCCTTTTCCCCACATCCTCGCCAGCACTTGTTGTTGTTTGACTTCATAATGGCTGCCAATCTTACTGGAGTGAGATGGTATCTTAGGGTGGTTTTGATTTGCATTTCTCTGACAGCTAGAGATGGTGAGCATTTTTTCATGTACTTGTTGATTGACTGTATGTCCTCCTCTGAGAAGTGTCTGTTCAGGTCCTTGGCCCATTTGTTGATTGGGTTGTTTGTTCTCTTATTGTCTAATTTTTTGAGTTCTTTGTATACTCTGGATATTAGGGCTCTATCTGAAGTGTGAGGAGTAAAGATTTGTTCCCAGGGTGTAGGCTCCCTATTTACCTCTCTTATTGTTTCTTTTGCTGAGAAAAAACTTTTTAGTTTGAGTAAGTCCCATTTGTTGATTCTAGTTATTAACTTTTGTGCTATGGGTGTCCTATTGAGGAATTTGGAGCCCGACCCCACAGTATGTAGATCGTAGCCAACTTTTTCTTCTATCAGACGGCGTGTCTCTGATTTGATATCAAGCTCCTTGATCCATTTTGAATTAACTTTTGTGCATGGCGAGAGAAAGGGATTCAGTTTCATTTTGTTGCATATGGATTTCCAGTTTTCCCAGCACCATTTGTTGAAGATGCTATCCTTCCTCCATTGCATGCTTTTAGCCCCTTTATCAAATATAAGATAGTTGTAGTTTTGTGGATTGGTTTCTGTGTCCTCTATTCTGTACCATTGGTCCACCCGCCTGTTTTGGTACCAGTACCATGCTGTTTTTGTTACTATTGCTCTGTAGTATAGTTTGAAGTCTGGTATCGCTATACCGCCTGATTCACACTTCCTGCTTAGCATTGTTTTTGCTATTCTGGGTCTTTTATTTTTCCATATGAATTTCATGATTGCTTTCTCTATTTCTACAAGAAATGCCGTTGGGATTTTGATTGGCATTGCATTAAACCTATAGAGAACTTTTGGTAATATCGCCATTTTGATGATGTTAGTTCTGCCTATCCATGAACAGGGTATATTTTTCCATCTTCTAAGATCTTCTTCTATTTCTCTCTTTAGGGTTCTGTAGTTTTCATTGTATAAGTCTTTCACCTCTTTTGTTAGGTTGATTCCCAAGTATTTTATTTTTTTTGAAGATATTGTGAATGGAGTGGTTGTCCTCATTTCCATTTCAGAGGATTTGTCGCTGATATACAGGAATGCCTTTGATTTATGCGTGTTGATTTTATATCCTGCCACTTTGCTGAATTCATTTATTAGCTCTAATAGTTTCTTTGTAGAGCCTTTTGGGTCTGCTAGGTATAGAATCATATCATCTGCAAATAGTGATAATTTAAGTTCTTCTTTTCCTATTTTGATGCCTTTAATTTCTTTCGTCTGTCTAATTGCTCTGGCCAGTGTTTCGAGAACTATGTTGAACAGAAGTGGAGAGAGAGGGCATCCCTGTCTTGTTCCAGATTTTAGAGGGAATGCCTTCAGTTTTTCTCCATTCAGAATGATGCTAGCCTGAGGCTTAGCATAGATTGCTTTTACAATATTGAGGTATGTTCCTGTTATCCCTAGTTTTTCTAGAGTTTTGAACATAAAGGGATGCTGTACTTTGTCGAATGCTTTTTCCGCATCTATCGAGATGATCATATGGTTCTTATTTTTAAGTCTATTGATGTGGTGAATAACATTTATTGATTTCCGTATATTGAACCAGCCTTGCATCCCAGGGATGAATCCTACTTGATCATGGTGTACAATTTTTTTGATATGTTTTTGTATCCGATTCGCCAGAATTTTATTGAGGATTTTTGCATCTAGGTTCATTAGAGATATTGGTCTGTAGTTTTCTTTCTTTGAAGTGTCTTTGTCTGGTTTAGGTATCAGGGTGATGTTGGCCTCGTAGAATGAATTTGGAAGTTCTCCCTCTTTTTCTATTTCCTGAAGTAGCTTGAAAAGTATTGGTATTAGTTCCTCTTTAAAGGTTTTGTAAAACTCTGCTGTATACCCATCCGGTCCTGGGCTTTTCTTAGTTGGTAGTCTTTTGATGGTTTCTTCTATTTCCTCAATTGATATTGGTCTGTTTAGGTTGTCTATATCCTCCTGACTCAATCTGGGCAGATCATATGACTTAAGAAATTTATCTATGCCTTCACTATCTTCTAATTTATTGGAGTATAAGGATTCAAAATAGTTTTTGATTATCTTCTGTATTTCTGAAGTGTCTGTTGTGATATTGCCTTTTTCATCCCGTATGCTAGTAATTTGAGTTCTCTCTCTTCTTCTCTTCGCTAGCATCGCTAAGGGTCTGTCGATTTTGTTTATTTTTTCAAAGAACCAACTTTTAGTTTTGTCAATTTTTTCAATTGTTTCTTTTGTTTCGATTTCATTAATTTCAGCTCTGATTTTAATTATTTCTTGCCTTCTACTTCTTTTGCTGTTGTTTTGCTCTTCTTTTTCAAGGATTTTGAGATGAAGTATGAGATCATTTATTTGTTGGTTTTTTCTTTTTTTAAGGAATGAACTCCAAGCAATGAATTTTCCTCTTAGAACTGCTTTCAATGTGTCCCATAGATTCCGATATGTTGTGTCTGTGTTTTCATTTATCTCTAAGAATTTTTTAATTTCCTCCTTGATGTCTTCTATAACCCATTGATCATTCAGTAACCTATTGTTCATTCTCCAAGTGATGTATGCTTTTTCCTTCCTTCTTTTATCGTTGATTTTCAGTTTCATTCCATTATGATCAGATAAGATGCATGGTATTATCTCTACTCCTTTATATTGTCTAAGAGTTGCCCTGTGACATAATATATGATCTATTTTTGAGAAGGATCCATGTGCTGCTGAGAAAAAAGTGTAACTGCTTGATGTTGGGTGGTATACTCTATATATGTCAATTAGGTCTAGGTTATTAATAGTGTTATTGAGTTCTATAGTTTCCTTATTCAACTTTTGTTTGGAAGATCTGTCCAGTGGCGAGAGAGGTGTGTTGAAGTCTCCCATGATTATGGTATGGTGGTCTATTAGACTCTTGAACTTGAGAAGAGTTTGTTTGACGAACATAGCTGCACCATTGTTTGGGGCATAAATATTTATGATTGTTATGTCTTGTTGGTGTATGGTTCCCTTAAGCAGTATGTAGTGTCCCTCTTTATCCCTTTTGATTAACTTTGGCTTGAAATCTATTTTATTTGATATGAGTATGGACACTCCTGCTTGTTTCCGAAGTCCATATGAGTGATATGATTTTTCCCAACCTTTCACCTTCAGCCTATGTATGTCTTTTCCTATCAAATGCGTCTCCTGTAGGCAGCATATTGTTGGGTCTTGTTTTGTGATCCATTCTACTAGCCTGTGTCTCTTAATTGGTGAGTTTAAGCCATTAACATTTAGGGTTATTATTGAGATATGGGTTGTTCTTCCAGCCATATTTGTTTATTTCTGTTACTAAACATGGTTTGTTTTCCTCTTTGATTATTTCCCCCCCCTTTACTGTCCTACCTCCCACTGTTGGTTTTCATTGTTATTTTCCATTTCCTCTTCCTGTAATGCTTTGGCGAGGATGTTTTGAAGAGATGGTTTTCTAGCTGCGAATTCTTTAAACTTTTGTTTATCGTGGAAGGTTTTAATTTCATCTTCCATCCTGAAGCTTAATTTCGCTGGATACACAATTCTTGGTTGGAACCCATTTTCTTTCAGTGTTTGAAATATGTTATTCCAGGATCTTCTAGCTTTCAGAGTCTGTGTTGAAAGATCAGCTGTTATCCTGATTGGCTTACCCCTAAATGTAATCTGCTTCCTTTCTCTTGTAGCTTTTAAAATTCTCTCCTTATTCTGTATGTTGGGCATCTTCATTATAATGTGTCTAGGTGTGGATCTCTTATGATTTTGCACATTCGGCGTCCTGTAGGCTTCTAGGATTTGGGATTCTGTCTCATTCTTCAAGTCTGGGAAGTTTTCTCGTATTATTTCATTGAATAGACTGCTCATTCCTTTGGTTTGGAGCTCTGTACCTTCCTGTATCCCAATGACTCTTAAGTTTGGTCTCTTAATGTTATCCCATATTTCTTGGATGTTCTGCTCATGGTTTCTTAACAGTCTTGCTGAGCTGTCTATGTTCTTTTCCAGTTGAAATACTTTGTCTTCATTGTCTGATGTTCTATCTTCTAAGTGTTCTACTCTGCTGGTAGTATTCTCCATTGAGTTTTTAAGTTGGTTTATTGCTTCCTGCATTTCTAGGATTTCTGATTGTTTGTTTTTTATAACCTCTATCTCCCTGTATAGTTGATCCTTTGCTTCCTGGATTTGTTTGCGTAATTCGTTGTCGAAGTGATCTTTCATTGTCTGATTTTGCTGTTTAATGTCTTCCTTGATACTCCAGATCATCTGAAGCATGTATATCCTGAATTCTTTATCTGACATTCCATCTGCTGCAGCTGTTACCTCTTCTAAAGTTGCGTTGACCTGCATTGCTTGTGGTCCTTTCTTTCCTTGTCTTTTCATACTGCTTGCGTATCTTTCCTGCAGGTGCGGGCGGCGGCTCTGCTCTCTCCTTATTCCAATTGGGGTGTCGTGGCTACCACGCCGGCAGGTCACTGGGCCTGTTCTGGGAGCTGGCGGCGGCTCTGTTCTGCCCCTACTCCAATTGGGGTGACGAGTGTACCACGCCGGCAGGCCACCGGGCCTGATCCGCCAGTCGGTTGCAGGTTTGCCTACCCTGCAGACGCGGGCGGCGGTTCTACTCTGCCCCTACTCCAAATGGGGTGTCGTGACTACCCCGCCTGCAGGACGCTGGGCCTGTTCCTGGCACGGGCGGCGACTCTGCTCTGCCACTACTCCAATTAGGGTGGTGTTTGTACCACGCCGGCAGGCTCCTGGGCCTGATCCGCCGGTCTGTTGTAGGTCTGCCTACCTTGGAGGCGCGGGCGGCGGATCTGCCCTGCCCCTCCTACCACGCCTGCGGACCCCTGGGTCTGATCTGCAGTTTGATCACTGGTCTGCTCACCCTGCGGGCACGGGTGGCGGTTCCGCTCCGCCCCCACTCCAATTGGGGTCACGTGACCACCACACCGGCAGGGCCTGATCCGGGCGTGGGAGAAGGATCTGCTCTGCCCCTACTCCAGTTGGGGTGACATGTGTACCACACTGGCAGGCCACTGGGCCTGACCCGCCAGGCTGTCACAGGTCTGTTTACCTTGCAAGCGCGAACGGCGGCTCTGCCCTGCCCCTCCTACCACGCCCATGTACCACTGGGTCGCGGGTCTGCCCACCTTGCGGGTGCGGGTGGCGGCTCCGCTCCGCCCCCTCTCCAATTGGGGTCACGCGGTCACCACGCTGGCGAGCCGCTGGGCCTGCTCCGGGCGCTGGCGGCGGCCCGGCTTCTCCCCTCTGGCTCAACGACAAATTGAGGAGGCTCAGGTGACTGTGCCTCACCCCCCCTACCAGGAGACCAACTGCTTATGTCACCGCTGGTATTGATGAAGTTCTCTCCTCCGCCGCTTTCTGCTGACATCAGATCTCTGCCATGTTGGTATCCTATGCGAATGGCAGCATTTCGTTCCCCTTGCCGGGCAACCAAAGCAACGGGTGAGTCCTGACCGGCCCTCAGCAGGACCCGGACCGAGAAGCAGTTTCCGCGGGCTCCTAGCCCCGGTCCAGGGAAGTTCCGGGAGCCGGAACTCGGCCGCTCCGTGCTCGGTGTAAGCTCCTATAAGTGTAAGCTCCAAGAAGCAGTCCCCGCGGGCTCAGTTCCGGGAGCCGGAATTCGGCTGCTTAGTGCTTGGTGTATGCTCTGATAGGAGCAGGGTCCAAGAAGCAGCCTCCGCAGGCTCCGCAGCCCTGGGCCAGGGCAGTTCCGGGACGGTTCCGGGAGCCGGAACTCGGCCGCCCCGTGCTCGGTGTTCGTTCCGATAAGCTCAGGTTCTAAGAAGCACCCAGGCACTGAACCCTAGCAATCTGTCTGCAAGCCGCAGGCGAATTGCAGCCTGAAATTACCTGATCTATGGCTGAATGAGCTGCGGTCAGTCGAAAACAGGGAAGGTGACGTCAGTTTACCAACATGGTGGCTGCTGGCCTCCTCTGTGGTCTGATCGGTGTGGAGAACCGAGATGGACCACTTCCTTCCCCCGTCTCGAACCCAGAATTCAGCCCTGAGTACGGTGCTTGCGCGGCTGGCAGAAACTGCAGCGCTGTAACCCTGCGTCTCTATCCCAGTGCGCGCTGCAGACTCTAGCCGCGGGGCGATTTGCTGAATAAGCAGTGTTACCCTCCGTGCGACAAACCTCTCGCGTTTGAGTCCCCGTAGCCTATCCTCGTGCGATGGAAATCCTTCCTCCAGGTTCCGGAGCACCCCAATATTGCTGGAAATTCCTAACAAGATATCCTTTAGCCGTCCTGACTTGTCATACTCCCACACAGTGAAGCAGCACACGGGGGCAATGCACTCCCCTCGCCGCCATCTTCCTTCTCTCCACAGATAATATTAATTGTGAACATTATGAACTCCTTCTCTGATATTTCATCAACTTCACTGTTCATGGGTTCTGTTATTGTAGTATCCTGATTTGTTTAGGGCACTTTCCTTCTTTGTTTTTTCATATTGTCTATGTGACTTCCTTTATTTCAGTGTGGATCTGAGGTATTACAGTTTCTGAGGTATTACTATAATTTTGTAGTATCTGTGCAGCTTTCCTCATCTTGGTGTTGGGCTTCCTGACCCTACGGGTGTCCCAGGATGGATACTACTGCAACTATCAGTGGTGGCGGAAATAGCAAGATGTAACTCAAGATACTAGCAGAGGGGCCCCAAGATGGATGCAACATCTTCAGAAATGGGGCTGAAAGGGTGGGCCTTACACTGGCTTTGGGATACATACTGCACGATGCAGCTGCTTCTAGGGCCTGTCTGTTGTCCCAAGGTAGAGACTACTGTGTGGGGAAGGCTATGGGAATGGCTGCAGTATCTCAAGATGGAAGTAGGTTAGACCTAGGCTCCCAGGTGGTGGTGGGGAGGGGTAGAGCCAGGCCTACACTGGGCCTGGGCTCCCACAAAGGTTGGCGAGGTTGATCAGGGCCAGCCAGGCCTGAACTCTGGCGGGTGTCTCTGTTAATTTATATACTCACCCTTTATTTTCATTAGTTTTGCCTATTTTATTTATTATTTTTTGTAAGTTAATATACTTGAGTATATGATCTTTTGCAAAATTTCTTTTTTTTGTTAAATTCTACATTCATTATTATTATTTTCTTTCTTCTAATTCTTGAAATTTAATGTGTTCTTTTTTTCCCAAAGCTCAACAACTTTCTTGTTTTCTAATATATGAATTTAGAATTACATACTTTTCTTAAATCTATCCTTAATTTTTGTATGTAACTTATTCATTGTTTTAATGATTTATTTTTTGTAATTTCCATTTATTTGGGGGACTGAGAATAATTTAAATGTGTATTTACAAATGCAAATTTTTTTCTCCTTTTAAATTAATTTTATGTAAATAATGGTTTTTTTCATAGTACCTGGTTTAAATGATATTGTTTTTTTTTTATCCTAACCATTAGACTCTGGTATATAGTGAAGTTTGCAAATGTTACATGTGTGCTTTAGAAATATTTGTATAGATGAGTATCCATGAGGACATGAATTTTTATTTCCTTTGTTCACAGCAAAAACAGCAGTCCTCCCATAGAGAAGTCCTTTAAAATATACGTAAGTCTAATAAATTTTCTACTTGTTATATGTAAAAATGTGCTGTGTTTTATTTAAAGAATGTAAAGTTCATCAGTATTTTTCTCCTCCCTGGAAAATATAAAGCACCCAAGGCTTTATTTCTAATCTTCCATCTTTCATTTTATTGTTGCATAGTACGTTAGTTCAATTTTGTTTGACTTTATATTTTTATTTATGTGTATATTTAATTTCCACTATAAAATTGAAGCCCAAGGCTCCAATTTTTATTTCACGCCTATTTGTTTCTCATCACCAAATCGTACACAAATGTAAACCAATGTAGGATAAAGTTATTTTGCTTACATTATATAGTTAGTAGATTTATTTAATGAATACATATAAATAAATCAAGCTGATGAGATAAATTCCAGGACTTTTATTTTTATCTATTCTAAATCAATTTTTGTTCATCTTAAAGTAGTTCATGTAGATGGTTTAAAAGTTAATGCACAAAAGCTTATAACAAATATAGCTTTTCCTCTCACTCTTTTACTTCTTTAAGTTGCCTCTTATTTAGTTTTTGAACTGCAAACATACAGACATTCACTCCTTGAATATTCTAATGTGTTGATTCATCAGATATTATGATATTAAAGAAATAAATATGTTTTGCCTTCCTTCCTTTTACTTCTCTTCCACATCCATTCACTATAATGCTATCATAATTATTAATTAAATCAATTTGGTATTTTAGGTATTACAATAAAATGTTTTCTACTGAACAATCCATTTTCTTTTCTTTTGATTATTTCTCATAGTTGACAATTTTTCACTTTCTTATGCTTCTTATCAAATTGCTCCATACCTTCCAAGAATTCTGTAAAACACTTTTCAGTGCAATATTACATGGTATCAGATAAGATAGACACTTAGCCAAAAATATCCTTCTCAACTACTCCACTTTCCTGCTTCAAATAGAACTTTTCTACCTGCACTGTCTATAGATACTTTGGCTGGGTTGTTGGATTGTACGAGATTGTGGTGTACATTATGTGTGGCACTAAGTGGCTTCTAATAATAGATCTAATAATTAAACATACTTATATGCACAGTCAAAAACTGGGGTGAAAAATACCAGTACACACATTTCTACTCTATAACTCATAACATAGAGGAGAAGAGTGAAAGTCAGGGCTCCTGATGGCAAGTAGCTCCTAAATAAAAAGGGAAGCAAAATAAATGAGACCGTTTATATTTGGAGACTTCTCCCAAATATACATTCCGAATTTATTCTCTTTCTCCAAGAGACAGGTGATGAGGAAACAGAGAGAAGCCTCAGTATTACATTGAATATCATCTTTCCACCTATGTATTGGCTTCCCAAGGCTGCTGCAACAGATCCTCATAAACAGAAATATATCATTTTCAGTTCTGGAGGCCAGAAGTCTGGAATCATGTTGCTGGTAGGTCTACACCCCTCTGCTGTGGTTTGATTGTGTTGTTCAAAGTTCATGTGTTGGAAACTTGATGTTTAATACAACAATAAGAGATGGAAGCTTTAAGCAGTGATTAAGGCATCAGGGCTTGCCCTCATGAATGAATTAATACCATTATCATGGGAGGGGTTTGGTTGTTACAGGAGTAGTTTCCTTATAAAAGAAGAAGTCTGGCACATGTACTCTCACCCAACCCTCATGGCCTTTATAAAAGAAATTGGCTGTCCCACCAGAGTTGATGCAGGAAGAATGCCCTCACCAGTTGCTGGCACTCAATCTTGAACTCGCCCCACTTCCCGACTCATAAGCCAATAAGTTTCTATTCACAATTATCCAGAAATTTATGTTCTGTTATAACAGCATAAAGCAGACTAAGAAAAACCCCCTGAAGGTTCCAACAGGAAGTAAACAGATAGGAGAGCTCCTTTCAGAGAGTGACCCATCTTTGTGAAGAAATTTTGATCTGCCTATTCCTCATGGAAATTGAACTGCTAAAGTCTAAATGGGGACTTACTCTTGCTTGAACTTTAGGGGAGTCACAAAGCCACCCTGTTAAACTAGCTGAGGCATTTTTCCATTGTTCTTGCTTTTGATAAGAGAAGCAAGTGTGAAGGGTGAGCTTGGTTCTGCATGAAGAAGTTATGACAAGAGGAAAGATGTCATGGTGGTGGCTGTAGATGAAGCTTCTAACAGGTTTTGAGGGAGACAGAACTGACCCAGGAGATTTTGAAGTCATTTCCTGGAGAATATGTATTGAGAAACCTCTACTCATATCCCTAAAGAAATCTCAGTTAATCTACATTAATTAATGCTAGTATATTAGGGGCTAGAGGTCCCTGCTGCTAACTACACAGAGGTGTCAGCCATAGATCTGGATTGGCACAGGAAAAATTCAGAGAACATTAACATAGACACTGGAGCCAGAGATCTATTGATGAAACTTACCCCTGATAAAAGCAAGGCAAAGATTTTTCTCTCACAACTCTGAGAAACATGAAACGAATTTGTTACTGGTTTTACAATCTTGTTTAAGGATAAAATGGCAGTTGTTCAACCCAGTTTATTGCCACTGTTCAACTTTTTAGGAAGATTATTGCCAATGATTTAAAACCTCTTTTATATTGCTGTAAAAATCTTGCCCCCTTATATGAACCCAATTGTATACTTTCCTGGTTCTCAACTAAAATATCTAAATGATTGTAGAGAAAGTTGCTCAGGGTTGCACCTTGTTCTCACTACATTTCCATGATTATCAATGGCAGGCAGACCTGCATTGCTCCTGGTAATGCTACTACATTTTTGAGGGGCAGCCTAGTTTTTTTTTTTTCTTAACACAATGACTTTTTCAAATTTTCTCTTCTCAAACCACTAGTTTTTCCAATTTGTCCTTCACCCTCAACAGGTGTCTCCACCTACTTCCTGGAAAAAATCAAAATTATTAGGTAAAAGCATCATCAGTTTCTTGCCATCACAAATTTCAATTTAATTCTAAATGCATCATTTCCTTAGTTTCTTCTGTTGAAGTGAAGCCTATTTTCCTCTTTATTTCCCTTTATTTGGAAGCCTGTCTCTTCTTGCATTTTCTAGATATGTATGGTATCAGTGATGTATTGTGAAGGAAGTAGATACCATTTAAATAGTTTGGTTGATGGTGGGGACTATTTGTAGATTCCAAGCATGAATAGCTTTTGTCCTTTAGATGATGATAGATAAAGAGAATAGGAAAAAATCATGCTTGCCTCTTAACAACTTCAGTAGGGAACCTGTAGGCCATTAGTGAAACTAAACACAGTGATTGAAACTCCCACAAATATTTCTGCATTATAGAAGAATAGCAAAACTTTTGAAGGTTGGCTGCCATTTCAGTTATGCCATACATCCATTCCAGAAACTTAGAAATCAGAAACCATAGTCAATATTCCCCTTGCCCTGTCTCTCCCATCTTAATTCTACCAACTTCCTTCATTTTAACTTCTTACACATATGCTGACATACTTCCAATGTCTATTTTAGACCCAGATAAAATGCTCTCCCATGAGACTTTGGTAGACTTGTACCTAGTCTAGACTTACTTACACTGACTTCCCCTGTGCATTCACCATTTGCAGCACAGTGATCATTTCAAAAAGCAAATCCTATTATATTTCTCCCCCACTAATCTGGCTTCAAACATCTAAGAGTGAATTTCAGGAAACCTCTTGGTGACTATTAAGTAAGATAAAAGTCAAAATCCAAGACATCATCTGTAAGCTTTTGCCAAGGTTTGGCCCCTGCCAACTAACAGTGTCTTCTCTTTCTCTCTACCCCTTGCTTTCTGTAATATGAGGACATTGTTCTTTCTCTGATTCCTAGAATACATGATGCTCCCTCCTGCCTGAGAGTATTAGGACTGAGATGCTCTCTACTCCTTTCACCTCTTCAACACCTATTTACTGATCTTACTTCAACTATCAATTTCCAGGGATGCCATCTCCAAAACTTCTGATGAACTAAAACCTTCCAGATTTGTGTTCATGTGCTCATATGAGTTTCCTTCATTGTTCATATCCTTGTTTTATCTTAAACATGAAAGTTTTTGCTTTTTCTGTGAAAGTCTGTCTCCCTACACTGAATCTAAGTTTTATGTGAACAAGAACTTAAAATTGTTCTTGCTGCTCACTGTATCATCAAGGCCTTAAATAGTTATTTAACATAAAGAGAGATGTTAAGAATTGTTGAAAAGTGTGACTAGTCTTACAGTCAACACTGACTTCATTTCATGCCATAATCAAGAACTATATAATTTGGTTTCTCCTTTGTTTAGTGACAATGTTGTTAGAATGACCATTGACTACTGGGAAGAATTGCCAGTAGATACAGGTTTGTAGATATAGGTTTCAAGGTTTATGGAAACAACTGTAACTGTGCCCCCATTCCATACAAAAATTTCAATTTTATAGAAATCTGGTTTTTATTCACAACACTTAATTCATTAATTTATTCATTCATTTGAAAAGTATTTATTTAGCACTTAGTAACTGCAAACGTTTTTCCAATTAAATTTGAATTAAATTTGTCTGTGCTTTCCAGAATATTACCAATTCTTTGTTTTTGCAAAGATGTTCCACAATCATCCTTGTTCACTTTTCATAAGTCCTGCCTTTAACTAGTGCATTAGGTACTCACGCCACGCTTGCCTCACAGATGCCTAGATAAGTGTTTGGAATGGCGATGGTGTAATTATCGTTGATTAGTGACTGAGCTAACCAACAACCCCCTACCCCCACCCTTTATTTCAGACAACAACAAAAAAGAGGAAGTAGATGTTGATTATTAGGCACTAATGTAGAGCATTCGTGCATAGCTATAATTCCACTCATGAATATGCATAGGTTATGCATCAGTTTTTACTCTCAACAGTGTGGAAAGAACCACAACCAGTGCTACACTCACATAGGATTAGAAAACAGACAGGGATATTGGAAAGCAATTCTGGGGAAAATATTGGGCAGGAGCCAGATACTCTTGCTTGTACTCCATATGGAAGCACTCCCTGGGCTTTTCATCATGTAAATTGAGGCTGCTGGTTTAAGATCCTAATAGAGGAACTATGGCAGTCTTCAGTGGCAGCTTGAGATAATGCTGATGTTAGGGGTATAAAGCAACTACACTTAAAAGCAACACAGCACAATGGAAAGTCTCTGGCTTCAAAGCAGCATAGACTTAAAAGTCTGCTTCTGTCGCTTTCTAGCTGTGTTAACTTGGGTACATAATTGGCCTCTTTGAGCTTCAACATCCTCAACCACAAAATAGTAATAATAATGTTATCTCTCAAAATGCTCATACAAACTAGAAGAATTATAAGAACTTTAAAATGTTAAAACATGGACACTCAAAGTAATGTTTTTAGATAAAATTTAATCATCTATACTGATGACATTGCCTCTTTTCATTCTTTTGCATTGATATGTGTCAGTAGAATTCATTTTTATATAATTATACAACCATGGAACATATCTTACTCTAGTTAGGACTCTATTCAAATGGATATATATATAAAATGGTAGGATTCACTATGGTGTATGCATATAAGTACATTCTTCTCATAAATTGTTAAAAATATGTATTGCTAAAATATTCTCTTGGTGGTAACTGCTTTTTTTCTCTTTCAGTCCATTGGCTATTATTTGAATGGTCACGCATCCTAGCCTCTTTCCCTCTAGAAGATCTAAAGTCATCTCTCTTGTTTATTCTATTCTAGATGAAGGAGATGCATGCATATTAAGCCCAAATCACACTTTCTGCTCCATTTGCTCTCTCCTCATATACACAGATTTGTGTTCATGTGCTCCTGTGAGTTTCCTTCATTGTTCATATCTTTGTTCTATCTCAAATATGAAAGTTTTTGGAGAGTCTCTCTGTCTCCCTACACTGAATCTAAGTTTTATGTGACCAAGAACTTACAATTGTTCTTGCTGCTCACTTTATCATCAATGCATCAATTCCTTAAAGAATTACATAAAGAGAGATGTTAAGAATTGTTGAAAAGCATGAATAGTCTTATAATCAACACTGACTTCATTTCATGCCACAATCAAGAACTATATAATATGGTTTGTCCTTTATCTAGGGACAATGTTGTTAGAATGACCATTGACTAATGAAAGAATTGCCAGTAGGTATAGGTTTGTAGATAAAGGTTTCAAGGTTTATGGCAATGACTGTAACTGTGCCCCCATTCCACACAAAAATTTCAGTTTTATAGAAATCTGTTTTTTATTCACAACACATAATTCATTAATTTATTCATTCATTTGAAAAATATTTATTCAGCACTTAGTAACTGCAAATTCATATACACAAGACTGGACAAATAGAGGACATCTGACAAGAGTGAACAAATAAAATAGAGATCACCCAGTTAAACTTGAATTTCAGATAAGTAATACACAATTTCTTAGTGTAAGTATGTCCCCAGAGTTGCATCGGGCACACTTACACTTATTTGCTGCATTTGGTAAATTAGCTGATACAAAATAGACAATCAGGTTTTCTTCCCTCAAAACATGGAACTGGGACATAAACCTCAGATTGTCCTCAAGGGATACAAGGACTGGTAGCTCACATAGATCAGTATTTGTACAGTCGAAAATAAGGAAGACTGGTCTACATTGACAGAGGGAAGAATGACACAGATAAGACCACATGGCTACAGGGAGATGATGAGGGCAATCCTAGTTTGTGACTATTTCCTTGATTCCCTTAATTCTGAATCCAGACTATGAGCTTTTTGCTATTGAATTCCATGAAGTATCCTCATATGCAATACATTCCTTGTTTGATTAAGGTACTTTGAATGAGTTTTTAACTCTTGAAAGCAATATTTCTGTCATGATAGAACTAGTTTTCACTCAGTAACTCTATTTCTCCTGCACCACTTTTAGTGTGGTTCAGAAGAGCCAACATCAGAAACAGTTTATAATCTAGTGTAAAATATGTCTCACCTGGACCATGCATCTACCTGTGTAGGGCAAACAGAGTGGAAATTATGATTGGAGAGAATTAATAAAATCTCATGTATTCAAATTAAGAATGCTTTGAAATATTTTGGAGTTTGAGAGAAAAAGAAGAGACATCATTTAGAAAGAAGCCAAAATCTAATTTTCTTTAGCAAGCATTTCGACATCCGAATATGATTCCTCCTGAGTTTTATCATCAGACAAATGCATTTAAATGTTAATGAGAAACTCAGAAGATCTCATCCAAACTAGCCTTTAAATTCCTTGTCAAGTAGTCGTTCAGTTCAGTTCAGTTTCCACTTATTGCCAACTGCAGGTCTGGATGGTTGTTGTTCAGCCTTATGTTGGCTATTTCTCAAGAATAGTGATCACATCTGAAACTGTAGCATGTAGTAGTTTGAGGAATAGCTATTGTCCCTGTCCTTATGTTTCTTCTCTTTTTGCATCTTGTATTGCATTCTGCTATGCTTGTTCCCCTATCCTAAGAGATTGAGATTACCCATTACTTTATCAATTGAAAGAGTATGTATAGAATGTAAAGTTCTACTGGAATTCATGGTATTTTGAATACAAGTACAAATATTAGTGAAGTACAGATAGATTGAAAAGTAATGAAGGAGGATTTAGAAAATAAAATTGAGATTCTAGTTATAACATGTTTATATGCATTCATTTTCTGCACATGCTTGATTGTCCATTATTTATCAGGCTTATATTATATCGTTAAAAATTATAAAGTCATATGTAAGAATCTGTTCATGTGTTAAAATAGCTAATGGTCTAGTGGGATGAATGAACAAGGAAGCACATAAATTAGGGTTGGCTGACAAAGGAATGACAGCAATGTTTCAGCTTCCAAGAGGAATGAAAGGAGAAAAACAAGGAGAGGAGGGAATAAGAAGCCTCTTTCAAAATGGAGAAAATAATGCTTTCAAACTTTTAGCTGCATGAGAGAACACTGGAGAGTGTGGAAATTAACAATGGTTCGATATATTACAACAAAAATGTCCATTGACATATTCATTCGACAACCCATTCTTAGGAAAGACAGAGAAGGTTGGGATGGTAAGCTGAAGGCATGTTCAAAAGCAACTTTGCATATCATAAGTCATTCATGATCCTTTTTTAAAGGGAAGGCTTTCAAACAGGAGAGGTATGATCAGTTTTGCATTTTAGCAGGATCACGCAGATAGTGAATGAAGGAATTTCTAAGGAGGGAAATATTTGTTGCAGAGAATTGGATTATTTTCAGTAAAGCAGACAAACACAATCAGTGTTTCAACTAAAACAATGATGAGAGTCAGCAGCTGTGTGCACTGAAGAGTAGATCTCAGTATTTAGGGAATAGGATGGACAAATCACAGTGATTCCTTGTTAGCAGCAAGAAAGAGAGAAAGTGAATCAATCAGTCATTGCTCCCAGAGTTCTGAGGTGGGTGACTGGAGGACATTGAGGATGGGAACCTTCTCCTTTCAACTCTGGAGAAAAAACATATTTTTAGACCACATGTAATCTGTTTATCACTAAAGAAGTGTAAAAGACTTATTATTTTCCATGCTCTTTCTTTTTCCTTCTTTTTCTCTCATTCCTAGATGTCTCCATCTCCCTATTTTTCTGTACTTCCTTTCAGGTGTCCCCTCTCCCTTCACTTCTCCACTGGTCACACACACACACACACACACACACACATTTTTTCTTCTATAAACCCATTAATTACTAGGCACGTCACATCATCCACTGTTCACACATAGCTGCTTTGAAATATTTGAAAGATTGACACTTGCACTTGTAAACCCCAATGGCTATGAGGACCTTTCAGGAAATGTTCAGAGGTGTCCCTGTGAGCTCCTTTTCTTTCATTCTCATATTAAGAAGGCAACAAACTCTTCAGCATAGGACAGAGGAAAGAGGGGAGGAGAGACACATTCAAATTCCAGGCTTAATGAAAACGGTCTTCTGTTTTAGTGGTACCTCTCTGGATAGAACCTACCCCACTAATTTAAACCCCAAGGATAGTCCTTGACAGCAGTCAAAGAAATCATGATGCCCAAGTGACATGGAATGACCTTTTGAAGGTAAATATTCAAACTACTGTTTAAAAGCTGCTAATTCTGGAAGAGTAGGTCATAGAAACTTGAACCCAATTTTCTCTTCGTTTCTCCCTCTCCCAGGCCTCAAGCTATGGTAGAAAGAACAGATCACATTCAAAAGTCTCTTTCAACTATAAAAAGAATACCCCCAGCAGATCTTCTCTCAAAATATTTCTTCAGGCTGTCTGGGGTTTTATGGAATCAAAGGTAACTTTTAGCTGCTGCGTGTGCACACAGGACTTTGAAATACACATGTCCTTTTCCAATGGGTTGGTTTGGAGACATTCATGATTTGTCTGACTTTGGAATGGTGCTAGCCCTGCAAAGCATTTGTATCTTAGTGGAGAAGATGAGGAAAGAAAGGGATAAAGAAAAGCATCCACATTTTGTAAACATTGCTTACAGGCCAGGAACTTTTGTGTTTTCAGTTTTACCTACATGGTTCCAGGAAATCTTGATGCCTGCACTGCCAGGTGGGTTATTGCTAGCTTATCTTCAAAATGGAGTAAGCCAAGGGTGAGGGAATTTAAGGGACTCACTGTAGGTAGCACACCTTGTTAATGATAGAACCCAGCTGTGAGTGCCTTTGAAACGTTCAGAGTTCCAATGCTTCGGTGCAGAACAAGTGATGAAATATTCTATCTGAAGAAAACATAATTGCAAGTAAGTAAATCTGTGAAACCTTGATCTGAAAGAATCACTGCCAATATGGAGAAAACCTGCAAAAGTGGTATTTCCATTCAGCTGGTAAAATAATATTTTTTGTAGAAGACTAATGATATCTTGTTAACAATATGGAAATCCCTTGCTGGACAGCAAAAACATGACAAGTTGCTTTTCCTATTTATTCTCCACAAGTCCATAACTTTGGTGTGAGAGAATTTGAGCTTGTTTTGAAATTAGTTTCTGTAGCCTAGGAGCTTTGACTTTTGCTATATGCACCAGCTAAACATTTTTACAATGGAAACTAATACTTTTCAGGAACCATTACGATCAGTATCGTGTTTTTTGGATGCTTAACAACGGACTCTGTGAGGGGAGAAAATAGCCCCTTCAGTTGTAATTCTTCCATATTTCCAAGATGATATATCCCTGCCATGGCTAATGTCAAGCTATACATGATATACTTCATATACATGAAGTAGTCAAGAGATGTCTTATATTTTATTCTTCTGTAGTGCTTCCACACATATGATCAAAATATTATAAATAATAATAAAATGAAGTAGAGTAATTAGGAGATGATGAATTTTGAGTATTTTTAACTTTGTCATATGATTTTTTAAAGTTATATAATATAGTTTTTAAAAATATTTTTTAGTTGTAGTTGGACACAATACCTTTATTTTATGTATTACTTAATTAATTAATTAATTTTTTATTTTTAAAAAGAGAGAGAGAGAGAGAGAGAGAGGATTTTTTAATATTTATTTTTTAGTTTTTCGGCAGACATAACATTTGTTTATATGTGGTGCTGAGGATCGAACCCAGGCCACACGCATGCCAGGTGAGCACACTACCTCTTGAGCCACATCCTCAGCCCCTATTTTTTATTTTTTATTCTAATTTGTTATATATGACAGCAGAATGCATTACAATTCATACTACATATATTTACATATATAAAGCACAATTTTTTATATCTCGGTTTTCTTATCTCTGTGAATATACAAAGCATATTCACACCATTCGTGTCTTCTTCATACATGTACTTTGGGTAGTGATTTTTATGTGGTGCTGAGGATCAAACCCAGGGCCTCGCACGTGCAAGGTGAGCACTCTGCTGCTGAGCTACAAACCCAGCGCTATAATATAGTTTTCAATAAATGAAACTGCTTATCAAAACTCTTGGAAATTTAACATTTGTTTCTCACCAGCTAGCATTCAGTAGTTCCAGTACATGGCTTTCATTCTACTCTTGGCTTCATTGGGTGCATTTCTTCTCAGTTTATTCAAATCAATGCCTCAGACTATTGACCTGTCTGACAAGATGTCTTGAGTCCAATCAAAATAGACCTGGGCAGTTTCCCACTCTTTCACTGCCCAGATTGATATCTAACTTTGAAAACTGTTTAATAGACTAACTATTCCAAAGATATTTATAGGCTTAAGCATCTGTAAGAGTAACTTCTTAATTGAAATGAAGTATAACTGATGATAGAAAATTCTGGAACCATAGCAGAGCATAGGAATTTCCTAGTAACCTCAAAATCACAAGATCCATCTAGTTATCAGTGGAAAATATAGGCCCTGAATCCAAATATTCTAATGTCACAGTCATATGATAGTCAAGTCATCCAATTTTCTTCTGATATAAAACCAGATCTGATTTTATACTAGACCAAACTCAATAGTTCAGATGATCTTCCTGGGATTTCTTAAGTAAAGCACTCTTTTAATAGGTAGATTATTGCTTTGATTGAACTGATATACTGCAAATGTCATCAAGGATTTAAATAAATAAAAGCTCTAATCTTAGATCTAAGATGGATATTGCCAGGTTATTGAGGTGAGTTGAGCTGAAACCTTCCTTTGAATAGGGCTATATTTTTATCTTCACAGACATATGAAGGTATCTTTCTCTAAAGTTTCAGAGGAAGATATTTAACAGCTGCTTCTGTTCAAATTCAGAGAGAAAGATTTTTTAACTTTAGGAGTCTATTTTTTTCTATCATAACTTAGTCACTGCTGTTACACTTTACATTTCATATTCTTTAGCAATTAAAATAATTAAGAAGCATGAGACACCGCCATCTATGATCATATAACAAAGGCATGTCTTTAAGATCTTTAATTAAACCACCTCCTACCCTTTATTTTCCATGCTTGAACAAGTTCAATCCCTTTAACATTTCCACAGGAACCTTATTTGCTAGTTTCCTCTGTGCAAAAATTCCAATCTCTGCAAATAAGTATATCTTAGGGATTTGCCACCATCACTACTCATCCACCTAGATCCATGTATTTTGCTAACTATAGTGACATTTTAGATTTGGGATTTCATTGCCAGCAACCTGTTGCCATCAAGGAAACAGAACCATCTTCTGAACTGATTTATATCTATATCTTCTCTTTGCTGCCTTTGAAACTGAAGAGGAAACCAGGATCCCTATGCTCAGATGCATCTGTCAGGAAAACAATGACAAGAATAGATGATTGTCAATAAACTCCAAAAGGAGTTCTGCAGATGTTCCTAGAGTAATGGTGGCCGTGATGGAAATGTCAATCACAATGTGTTTGACCAATTGTTATTATTAGTGATCATGCTACTTAATAAAACATGTTTTTAACTTAGCTTAGTTACACATTAATAGCATACTTAATAGATTAAATTTTATATATTACAGGTCAGAAGATTTAGTTTTGGCTGTCTTGATTGATGACTTGAACAATTTAACTTTAAAATATCATTGAGAAACTACATTATGTAGAGTGTGATACTATGAATAAAAACAACGCCCTCTGTCTTCAAAGTACTCATGATGTAGTGGGACCAATTCATATCCAAGATCTGTAAAATGTGATTTTGGCTTTTAGATTGCATGAACTCTAGGTCACTCTGATATTTACATTATCAGGAGTGAAGTTGTTTCGTATTGAATATTACTTATGCAATTTAGTTTCTTTTTCTGTTTACAGTATAATATAGAAACCAACAAGCTGCTTTCACCAGCACTCTTACAACTGATAAGTTATCATGACCTTAAAAATTTTTCAAATACTAAAGGTCCTCAGGTCCTTCATTAGCAAAGTCAGAACACTCATATCTACTTCTCAAAGATAAAAGATCAAAAGAAACAATTTAGGCAGCACTGGAATATAGAAAGAACTCAACAAATTATAGTTATTATTATATTAGTTAATAGATTTTTCAAAAGATTGAAATAAGATCATTCTTATAAAGTACTTGGAACAGTGTGTTTGGTACCTAGAAAACTCACAAATAAAGGAGATTATATTGTATAATTATTGTTCTTGTTATTTTAAACCAAACACAATATCTCATTTATATGTATTATGTTCACTAAGAATTCATGAGGCAATATTTTAGTGTATATTAAGAATGAGACTTACTGAGAAAAACTACTGGCTCAAGATCAGAGTCCCCTAAAGTCAACATTTTCTTTTCTTTGTCTTATATCTTAGTGTCTTGAGAAAAACTAAAATATAAGACAAAAGAAACTTCAGACTTTAGAAAGAACATAACACCCCAATAGTTAAGAAGATGCAAAATCAACCAGGCAAATCAAGCTACAGACTTGCAAAATAAGATTTCTCTGTGTAGTCACAGGTAGTGAAAGCACAGGAGTCCTATTTTCTTTTCTTTTTTTTTTTTGATATCAGGGATTGAACTCAGGGACACTCGACCACTGAGCCACATCTCCAGTCCTATTTTGTATTTTATTTAGAGACAGGGTCTCGCTGAGTTGTTTATCACCTTGCGTTCAACAGGGGTTGGTTTTGAACTCGCCTGGCTGCTAAAAAGCAAAAATAGTCTCTACTTTCATGAAGCTAAAATTCTAGAGGAAAAGAAACTTAATAGCTAAATGATCACCCCCAAATGACAATGGGGCTCCAGGAGAATATATGTTGACCATATCAATAGGCATTTTGACAGCAGGTGAGGGAATTCCCCATGCATAAGAAGTGATTGATCCACCAAATTTAGGGATGAATAGGAATCGCTTGAGTGGAGGTAGTTATAAATCCCAGCATTCTGAAGCAAGCAGCAGGAACTACCATGATAGTGATATCACTGGTTATCCGTGAGGAGTCCTGCTTCCCCACATGTTGAAGTTTGAGCATTAGAGAAGCACGCCGAGGCAAGCATATAAAGCAGAGTTTGTTTAAAAAGACTTCTCCCTGGAGAGAGAAGGGGGCCATAGCTGTTATCCTGGTATCCCAAGAAGCAAGGCATTCTGCCTTTTTTTTTTTTTATGTGCTAGGCTTTCTTTGTTTCCTGCCCTGTTCCCCTTATCTCTCTCCTTCCTGCACATATGACTAGGGCCAGGAATGCTTGGTAGGGTGGCCAAAAGGTGGGAAATATGTGGGCTGAAGAGGGAAGGGCAGGATTGACCAGCCCAGACACATTAATTAACAACCTTATAGCTCCCCATAGGGATGGGCAATTCCTGGACAGGTTAGCTTAGCAACAGGTTGGAACAGAGGCAGATTCTTGTTAAGGATGAAGGAAGGGCTCTGAAGGAATTAACATTTCAGTCCCTCAAGCTGCAGTCTCTAACTTCCCAGACTCACTCAGATGGCCTCCTTGATCTGAACTGACTCTATTGACCTATCTACACTGACTGCCTGTCTAATGCTGGCCCTGCAGAAGGAAAGGAAGACTTAAGAAAGAATGCCATGTTCAGAGGGCTCTAAGAGAAGCAGAGGTAGTCAGTGCCTGAGAGAAGCTGGAATCACATGCTTCTTTAAATGTTCTGCCTTCATCATAAAACCAATGAGAAAATACTGCTCTGGACTAAACTGAATTTCCACCCCTCTGCTGAAAATCCATCAGTGCTGACATCCTAACACTCGATGTCATGGTATTTGGGAATGGGACTCTTGGGAGGTAACTAGAGTTAGATGAGGTCATGTGTGTCAGCCCCTAATGTTGGAATTAGTGGCTTTGTTAGAAGAGGAGGAGAAAAATACTGTACTCTTCCCTCTCTGTGCAATAGAAGAACTTAGGAGGAAGGTGGCCATCTGCAGGCCAGAAAGAGGTCTCTCAACAGGTACTAAAAGACCAACATTTTGACATTGGACTTGGTGGCCTTTGGAACTTGAAAAATAATATCTATTGATGAAGTCACTCAGGCTAAAGTATTTTATCATAGCAACCTGAGCCTACTACTATGCCATAAAAGGCTTAAATTGCTGAGGATAAAATCAAACTATGCCTCTCAAAAATCCAAATTGGCTATTAGGGCAATAATAAATTGGTATATATAATTTTACCATTCAAGGAGATAACTCCAATTACTCCTATATTTGACCTTGGAACCGATACATTATAACTTACATAAATGAAGAATTTACCTATGTCAAGATTCTTTTCTCATCAACAGGGACTCTTATGATCCTATTAATACAAAGCAAAACAGCATTATATTTCACTACTCTTTTACTAACCAAGTGTCTGGCCAGATCTCTTCAAATTTGCTTCAGAAGAGATCCAAATGACACAGTATCTTTACCAGTCCTTTGGAGTGCTATCCATATACTGCCACCATATTCATTCATTTAGCAACTGCATACACAGGATCTGTTATATACACAATATTCTAGGAGATGAGAATTCATGAGTCAATCTGAAATAAAAATCTCTTCTGTCAGAAGTTTATCTTTTCATGAGAATAAGATCATAATGAATGAAGAAAATAAGGTAAATTTCAGATTATGAATCTATCATAGTGTGATTAATACTACATATAATACTAGAGGAGTTACAAAGAAAAAATAAGTCATAGAGAAAGATTTGCAAAGATGATGGAGTAGGTTATTTTGAATAGGCACTTGGATATATGAGTCTGGACACCTCAGAAGATATTCATACTGGAGATTAAAACTTAGAAACACCAGCTTTATAAATAGCTGAGATCACCAACAGTGTATTTTAGGGAGAAGAAACAAGTAGAAAGGCACTGGTTTGGGAGAATACCAAGGAATAGCAAGCAAGTTGGTGTGACTGGAAGAATGAAGTAAAGTTAGAATCCAGAAGGTGCCGCAGTCTGGCTGGGCAAAGTAACTGGGGGGTGACAAGCAACTTGTGAAGGCTGATACAGCGGGAGCCGCTTTATTATGGAACAGAGAAGTATATATACCCAACTAATTACACACAGCTTAACTTAATTAACATAAACTAGATACAGCAGTCAACCAATAAGGAATCCTCATCATCTTAATTATACACAGCTTAACTTAATTGACATAATCTAGACACAGCAGTCAGTCATTAAGGAATCTCCATCATCTTAATGGCTCCCTGGCGTTACTTCTCAAACCACTCCTCTTGGCAAAGTGCCAGGCGCCATCTTGACTTGTCTGTGGCCCTCATCAAGAAGGCAAGCTGGATGTGGTGGTGCATGCCTATAATTCCAGAGGCTGGGCGGCTGAGGCAGGAGGATAACAAGTCCAAAGCCAGCCTCAGCAATTAGAGAGATCCTGTTTCAAAATAAAAAATAAAAAGGGCTGAGGTTGCAACTCAGTGACTAAATGCTCCTAGGTTAACACCAGTACCAAAAAAAAAAAATACAAAAGGCAAGATCAGAGATAATGTGATGTGGACACCCCAGATTATGTAGGAACTTAAAGACCATTCTTGGGGATGTTAGATTTTATCACTAATATGCAAATCCGTGAGAAATGTTTAAGTAGGAAGCTAGTGTCCAGATCAGAATTTAATATTCTAATAATTACTTTCAATGCAAGAAAAAGCAAAACATAGAATAAAGACAATCAGTTAGAAAGCGATTGTTAAAACACAGGTTAGAGAAGATGATTGATTGAATCAGTGGAAGAAATGGAATGGGCAAGGAGGTAGAGATAATTTATATTTTGTAGGCAGAGACAAAAGGACTTGCTGATAGGTTAGATATAAGGGTTGAAATTTAAAAAAAAAATTGACTTCAAGACCTTTGACCTAATAAATAGAAAAAAAAATGAACTTCCATATAGACATAGAGAAGACTGTAGTAGATCTAACTGGAAGGGAGAGCTGGATTTTGGTTTGGGACATAAGAAGTCTGTGTGGTCTATTAGAGGGGTTATTTTGAATAGGCAATTGGATATATGAGTCTGGATACCTCAGGAGATATTCATACTGGAGATTAAAACTTAGAAACACCAGCTTTGTAAAGAGCTGAGATCACCAAGAGGGTGGTACAAGCAAGGAAGTTCTAGGTCTGAGCACAAGGGCATTCAGTATCTTTTAAATAGGGAGATGAAGAAGAAGCAGACCATGGAATTGTTTGCAGCGTTGAAGAAGGGGTAAGTAACTGAGAAAGTGCTTTCTATTCAAGCCAAATGAATAACTTGCATCAAGAAGAAAAGAGTAATTCACTGCATTAATGCTAATAGATCAATGGAGGATGATGCAAGAATTGACCAACCACACTCTGCAATGAACAGGAGGAAGGAAGACCTTAGACATGTGTCACTTAGGGAATTCATACCTTTCTAGGGTTTTGTGATAACAGTCATTCCAAAATTTCCAGTAACTCTAACAAGAATAATTCTGTGCTCATGAATTAGAACCCAGAGTGTAACAGTTAAACATTTAAAATGTCAGTGGTGGCCATATGCTTTTTTTTTTTTGCTTCTTATCTATACCACTAATCAAAATCAGTTATAAGTTCTCCATAAGAATGTATTCAGACCCTCTCTTTGAGATAAGCATTCTCCATTTTGCTTTTTTCTAACTTACGGTGCAGAAGATGGTCATTATGATAAAAATACTAAGTTTTAGGGAAAAAAAATGTCAGATTCATACTTCTAATACCAAAAAAGTGCAGATAGAGACAGTGTTATAAATCCTGTTCTGCTGAAGCACAAGATTCAGAGAGGTGATACCAATTGTGTTTGAAAATTTTCTTTTCTAAATAAGTTAAACAAGAGAGCTTTAAAAAAATGTGTATTAAAAAAGAGAAAGAGAAAAGAAAAGGGGTGGAGGGAGCCATTTCAATTATCTAAATGGAGCATACCAAGAATCTACCCTATGAGGACAAATACAGAATTACATTTACAATGGAGTTTATTCAATTCTCTCCCTTAGATAGGGGTGACTGTGGTTTGTTTCTGAAATCTGACTCCTTGGCCTATGTCTCTAATGAGCCCATTTTCTAGTACCAGAGACTGAACTCAGGGGCACTCTACCACTGAGGACATCCCTAGCCCTATTTTATATTTTATTTAGAGACCAGGGTCTCACTGAGTTGCTTAGTGCCTCACTGTTGCTGAGGCTGGCTTTGAATTCACCATCCTCCTCCTTCAACCTCCCAAGCAACTAGGATTACAAGCATGCACCACTGTGCTCGGCTGAATCTTGTGTCTTAACTTACACGTGCCCTCATTTCTTCATCAATAATAGAAGGATAATATAATATTGTAATTGGAATTTTGTGAGGATCAAGTGTCAGCAGAGAACATGGGGAATGGTGGTCTAATAAGTGTCTTCTTGGAAGAGGACTCCTACTTGGGAAAGTGAGGGTAGACTTCCTAACCAAAATTGCTGATACTACAGTTTTTTCTAAGTTCTATTCTGGACCATAATCATACCTACCTCTCTTTCATTGCAGTCAAGGTAAATGTCATTATAGGCCTAATTCAAAATTTAACTGGGCCTGGCTTGTTGCTGAATAGGACAGGCTGGTTTCTTGCAATACTCAAGATATAAATACTAACTTGAAAGGTTCATTGGCAAATTACAGTGTTGTCCAAGCATTATGGCAGTCTTAACTTATGTAACACTCAAAACCAGAATGACACAGGGGATCAAAGTTGGGCAGAGGACAGTAGCAATACTGTGTAAGATGTATGTGAAAGATCGTGGAGAGAGCTGGTTCTACTGTCCCATAGAGGCTCAGCTTTAATATTATGGTTCAGGGTCACCATCGCAGGCCCTGTATGCAGAATAAGGCAGTGCATTAGACATTTGTTGCTCTCCTCCTTCTATTTTCTTACAGTTCTGGATATATGAGGTATTTAGCTTAAAGAATCCCCCTTCCTTTTCTGAGCCACATTGGACTCTTCGCATCTTAGGCAACTTCAAAGAATATGTAAGAATCTCTTGATTTTCTCAGAACCACATAGTTTTAGGTATAAAATATGACCATTAGACAAGTAAGACCATTAGAAGGGCACCTCAGAGGAAGGTCTGAGGCCAAACAAAATGCAATCACCTGAACTAGGACACTATTGATGTCATGCATGAAGAGTACAGAAATTCAAGTGGCACTGGGTGTAACTTGTTAAGAGTGGTCTACCCAGGGCACCACAGGGAGCCCACAGCATACACTGCTGTAACTGCAGAGGCTAAGGCAAATGAGACAAAATATAGAGTTCAGAGAAACAGGGACTCACCTGAAAGGAAGAACAAAGAATTTAGTCAGGTCTTGACTTTGTGTGCAATTTATGTTATTCCATGATTTTAGAGAGGTATCTTTCCCTGAAGCCATTTAACAATATTGTTGTTATTACATTTAAATATTCTTTACTTTCTGGCATTTTCTATCTACATAGAAATCTATACATGTTGCTAAAATTTAAAACTACTCTTACGTTTTCCCAAGCAAATCATCATGTAAATACAATAAGAATAGAGTAGTAACAGTTTTCTATTCATCTATATTTTAATTAGTTCAAATATATCATACATACCAACTCATTAATTCTGTAACACCTTCAAATAAGGAGGCCAAGGTTTTTATCACCCCTCTATAGCTGGAGTCACAAAGAATTCAAGTGCATCATGCTGGTAATTTAATGGACAGAGTCCAGCTTTGCTGAATCTTGCAATAAAGTGCACAGTGTTAATATCATTAAACAGAATTTCTTTCGTGTCCCCCCCTTTTTTTTCAAAACACTGCTCTATGGACATTTTGGTTTTACTTATTATTCCCAAAAGATTCTACTGAGACTGTTAGAATTAATAAACAAATTCAGTGAAGTTGCAGGTAAAATTCAACATAAAAATCCATTTATTTCTGTATACTCATAACATACTATCTGAAAAAGCAATTTAAAATATTCATTTGTAAAAGACTAAAATACATAGGAAAAACTTTAACCCCAGAGGTGAAAGATCCATATCTTAAAATGCTAAGACTATGTCAAAAATAATTGAAGATAATACAAATAAATGGAAATATATCCTGTGTTCATGGAGTAGAAAAAGTAATATTTTTAAATGTATATAATACCCAAAACTGTCAAAATTTTAATGACTTTTTTTCTACCGTAATAAAAAAGCACTCCTAAAATTTGTATAGAACCACAAATTACCCTGAACAGAAATTTTTTACTCAGTAGTAAAAAATATTAATACTGAACAGCCCAAATGATCATGGCAAAAAAAGATTAAAGATGGAGCTATATTATTAAGCAATATTTATAAGATCAGCATGGAACTGACATAAAAACAGACACAGAGACCAATGTACAGATATCCTTAGAATGAGCCCATGCTTGTACAATGAACTAGTCTTGAACAAGAGGATCAAAAACACATGATGGAGAAAGAACAATCTCTTCAAACACATGATATTGGGAAAACTGAATATACACATGTGAAAAAGAAACCAGGCCCTTATCTCACACCATATACAAAAACATAACTAGAAATAGACTAGAAACTTAAATGGAAGACCTGGAACTGTACAACTCCTAGGTGGAAAAAAAAAAAAGAAAAAGAAAACTTTCCTTGACATTGACTTTGGCAATGAGTTTTTCAGATATGAGCAAAAATAAACAAATGGAACCACATTAAACAGAAGGGCGTCTGCCCAACAAAACAAACAATAAAATAAAAAGGCAAAACACGTATTGGTCAAAAATATTTTCAAGCTTTATACCTAATAAAGAGATAATATCTGAAATATATAAGGAACTCACACAACTCAGTAGTAAAAAATATTAATACTGAATAGAAAAAATTAATAACTCAATTAAAAACTAGGTAAAGGACCTGAAGAGATATATAAAAAGATGTTCAATTCACTCATCATCAGGGAAATGCAGATCAAAACTGTGTAAGATAAAAATGCCCCCTGTTAGGATGACTGTTATCAAAAACAAATAGGTGATAACAAGTGTTGATGAGGATGCATAAAAATAGAGGGGAACTTTGTACCTTGACAAAACTTTGTAAATTTGTATGATTATGGGAAATTAAAAACAGAATTGGCACATAATGTGTCAATATTATTCTGGGTAAATTTTTAGAAGAAAATGAAGTCAATGTCTCAAAGAGATGTCTACACCTGTATGTTCATTGCAGAGTTATTCACAATAGCCAAGATATGGAAACCACCAAAGTGTCCCCCATGGATGAATAGATAAAGAAAATGACATGAATGAACCTGGGGCACATTATGGTAAATGTAATAAGCCAGACAAAGAAGGAAATCGGGGTATGATCTCACTTACATGTAAGATTTTTAAGTCAAACTCATAAAAAGCAGAGATAAAGATGATAGTTACCAGGAGATAAGGAGAGGAGGAAATGCGACCCTGTTGGTCAAAGGATGTGAATTTTTATTTAAGAAGTGAATGTGTTCTGGGCATCTAATATACAGTATGGTGGACATAGTTGATAAAACTGTACTATATACTTGAATTTTGATAAGAGTAAAAAATAAAAATTTAGAGCTAGGGAATCTCACTGTGTTGCTATGGCTATCCTTGAACACTTCATCCTCCTGCCTCAAGCTCCTGCGTAGCTGGGGTTACATACATGCACCACCATGCCTGGCTAAGAGAGAGTAAATCTGAACTGCCCTCACTGTATACCAACAAACATACGATCACACACACACACACACACTCACAAATATAATTACTGTGTGGTGATGGACGTGCTAATTAATTTGATTGCAGTCATTATTCCACAGGGTGTATTTATATTAAATCATTACATTTTATATCTTGAATATTAGCAATTCTTGTCAAGTATACTTCAATAAAGCTGGAGAAAAACAAAAACAAAAAAATGTATAGATGCTAATCTTGAAAAATAGTGTGGTCTATATATTTTTTTAAATGACACTTCTTTTTCCATTTCAACTTCTACATGCAAAAAGTAATGTCCCAATTTATGATTGTTAAGCTTAGCTTAAATTTGAAGAAATAAGGATATCTGTTTGGTATTGTCAGACTGTGGGATGAAACAAAACTGAGTTCGAGTACTGGCTCCAGAGCTTTACAGGTATGAGGCCTTGGACAAGTTGTAGAAGCTCAGTTCTCTCATCCATAAAGGGTGATAACATCTACAATGCAGACTTGCTAAGAGGATTAAGTGAGATAATTTATGTGAGGATTTTCTCAGAGCTCTTCAAGTATTTTTTGACTGGCCAAGTGTAATTCTGGCTGTCACCTGGGCAGGATGCTCAGAACCGCATACCTTCTTTGGAGACCTGGGATTCCTTATTTAAAGCTCCAGTGTCTCATGGATGAAGACATTACTTTCCTTTGTGCACAGATGAAAAACAATGATGTAGCTTCAGCCTCCCAGCAAGGGATCAGAGATTGAAAGCCAGAGTCACTCTCTACCTCATCTGCTGTTGTTCAAGGGAAGATGGGAGGGGAGGGGAGGGGGGGGTAGTAGGGGATAGGAAAGGTAGCAGAATACAACAGTCACTAATATGGCATTATGTAAAAATGTGAATGTGTAATCGATTTGTATTTGGGGTAAAAATGGGAGTTCATAACCCACTTGAGTCAAATGTATGAAAGATGATATGTCATGAGCTTTGTAATGTTTTGAACAACCAATAAAAAAGAAAGAAAGAAAGAAAGCCAGAGTCATGCTCCGAAGAAAGAGCATTGTGATCACCTCTGTAGAACCAAGAATCCGACACTTGACAGTGACCGCAAGACTAGAAAGACATGAGCTGCTCTCTTCTTATAAGCCATGCTTGGGTTTATTCTTTGCACACAGATTGCTGAGTTTAGGCTTTGTTTTAAAGTGAAGGCTCACCTATGGCTTGTTTTACCTTCTCTTACACTAACGTGTCCTGCATTTTCTTTTGGAAAAAGAGCAACCTAGTTTCTACAGAGAAAAACAGAATAAATGAATTTGCTTATAGGAAATCTGAAATATGTGTCCTGCATGCTCACTGTGTAGGAAGATTGAGCACTAATGTATTTTCTATTACAAACACTAATGAAAATGTAAAGCCACTCACTCACCTGCAGACATAAACCACAGGTAATAAGTGGAATTGGATTGGCTTGAGTACTCTACTTGAGAGAGAGAAGAGTGACAGTCCTCAAATGACTAGGTACTTATACTTTTTATTACATAAGTGACATAGCAGTTAACTCCCAATTGAAGCTTAATACTTGTAAAGTGGGGACATCCAGATCTTATTCACCTGACAAGTTTCCATTTTGTTTTAGGTTCTAATGAGATTTTTAGGAGTTTATATTTTAACCATAGACATTTGAATCCCAGTACTTTTCTCTCTTCATTTATTTGTAATAGGTCTTCAGACATAATTGTGGTAGAATGGCCGTAAACAGAGAACTTGCTGTATACCTGATAAATAGCTATTCTGAAATCCAGCAGGGTATCCTAGCCATAAGTCATGTGCTCATTTCCTCATTACCAGAGAGATATGTGTGCCTTATGTTGTCAAGTATAATTAAAGGCTAGGTATTGCAGAAGGGTGGGTGGTTTGGCAAGGAGGTAAAATATTAGTACATTTGTTAGGTAGCCACCAAGACCCAGACATTGTGCTATACATATACAGACTCATTCAACATTGTGAGATAGATAATATTAGCGTCATGTTGTTTGCAAGATTAAATATCAAATTAGAGAAATGAAGTGTTTACACAGAGCTAGAAAGTACCTTGGTTTTGGACTAGTTAGATGAGTTGCAAAACTCCCCTTCCTACACTGCCCCAGAGTAATCCCATTACTCAGATTTAAATAAGTGTTTTTAATTTTTGAACAAAACATTGGAGTAACTGCAATTAATCTCACGTTTCCTTCATCTTTGGAAGACATGAATTTAATCATAATTTGTTCAGGATTAGGTACTCTTCACAATACACATGCAGACTGCACACATTACTTGAGTTAGATATCCAGAGATAACACCCGGCCACTTATGCAATATTAAATTATGCCATTTTCTTGGTTTTAAATTGTCATCAAGTACATGCCATATCACAGAGTTAAAATGATTATTTAAAAATAATTTACCTTTTTTATTTCAATGAAAGTATAAAATTTATCTTTTTTAAAAAAAAAGTGCATAAATTCTATGGCATTAAATACATGACAATATTGTGCAGCTGTTACTGTTATCTGGTTCCGTTGGCCCCTCCCCACCAAAAATCCAACAGTGATTAAGCAGTCACTACCACATCTTCCTCTTCTCATTCCTTGAAAAACACTAATCAATTTTTGTCTCCAAGGATTTGCCTATTCTGGATATTTCAGAGAAATGGAATCAAAACAATATGTGAGCTTTGTGACTGACTTCTTTCATTTAACATAATGTTATGAAGATTTATCCATATTGTATAATGTATTAGTACTTGAATACTTTTTATTGGTGGATAGTAAATTCCATTGTATGGATATGCCACTTTAGTTTATCCATTCATCAGATAATTAACATTTGTGAGAAGGAAAACAGAAACTGTATATTGAATTTATGTATCAAGCAAAAGATGCATTCACCACTTCAAAAGGTGAAAATATGGCAAAACATACACTTTAAATTGCAGTGAGGTCATTTACTGAAAAAGTATATTTAAACAGTATCCCTTTGTGAACTGTTTTGTAGAGTTGAATCAAATGTTGATATAATGTATTTTATAAATTTTAGTTTTATTGCTCAGACACCAGTACCTTTATTTTCATGTAAAAAAATTAGGAAAGAAGAGTCAGCAAATAAATGAGCCAGATATGTTATTTGTTAACTTCCACAGGTTTTATTAATTCTAGGAAAACCTAATACATTCGTTGTAGATGTCAAAAAGTGTTGTTGTTGTCTGAGTTTCTGAATAAAATATATATTAAATCAAAATACATATCCTTCATGTGCATGCATGTTCATAGCAGTTTGTTCATAATAGCCCCACTCTTAAAACAAATTCTTATCAACAGGTCAATTGGCAAAAAAAAAGAAATGGTATTTCTAAACTAAATACTACTCAGAAATAAGAACAGCTGAGCTTTGAGACATACCATGGCATGAATGGATTGCAAAATAATTTTGCTGAATGAAAGGAGTTGGATAAGAAATGCACACTGCTCTTGAATGAAGTGTTGCACTCCTATAATTCTAGCAAATTTGGGAGACTGAAGCAGAAGGATTGCAAGTCAAGGTCAGCCTGGGAAACTTAGGGAGACCCTGTCTCAATGTAAAAAAAAAATTAAAAATAACAAGAGCTGTGTATGTGATCAGTGGTAGAGTGGAAGAGTGCCCTTGGGTTCAGTCTTCTGGGAGAGAGAGAATGGGGGGGGGGGCAGAGAGAAAGAAGAAAGGAAGGGAGGAAGGGAGAGAGGGAAGGGAATAAATGCACACTGTATAATTCTATTTATATAAAATGCTAGTAATGCCTAATGCCTAACACAAAGCAGATCAATGGTTTGGTTAGAGAGCAAGAACTTTGGGGAGTGATGGTTATGCTTTCTGTCTTGATTAAGGTAATAGTTTCATGTGAATATGTGTGTGTGTGTGTGCGTGTGTGTGTGAATCATACATGTTAAATTCATGTTTATCACATTTCACTTATACACCATAAACTGTTGTAAAAATGCAAGAGGAACTAAATGAATAAGTGACTAAATAAACTCAGGTCTCAAATTTATGGTTGCTAATTATCTTCATCCAGAGAAAATATGAAACAAATTATTGCTACTAGCATTTAAAAGTGTAGTTTATATGAGGCATCAGGACTCCATCCTGTTGGTTGGCTGTGCTGAGGGAAGCATTTTCAGCTATATACAAACTTCTATTGGGGTCATCTGGCAATGACTAGGAGCTTCTATTTAGAACCTCAAATTTTAGCCATAACCATACCAAAAATATGCATGCCTTACATCCTCCCCCACACCATGGAGAGAGAACAAAGATGAAAAGGCAGATGGGTCTATCTCACTATTCTAAGTAGATAAAGCCACCAATAATACAGAAGAATGGAAACAGATTTGTTTTTATGCTTTTCTTTGGCAGCATACTCCATATCTCACTAATTTAGATGTGGGAGAATCCCATTAATGCCCATTCTTCATGGAAAGGCTGACCAGGATAGAAACACATAATTCACCATTTACATGATGACTAGAAAGTTCTCTGCTGAAAATCCTAACACTGAACATGGGCACTTATTTATTGAGGGCAAAAATTTTTGTGATGAGAATCATGTTTGTGGAGAAGAGTCCTAGACAATTGCTTTATGCCATATTTGATGCTTTGCCACCCTAAACTCCAGTATTCATCACTTAGAAAAATGGACTATTAAGCACAAAGCAAAAGGTATAGACTTGAGTTCTTGTAAAAATGTTTTGCATCCCACTCATGTGAATACCCTGAAATCCTGTCCATGTATGATCTCAGCTTCTTTTTATTAGAATCTCTAGTATGGTATTTTGGATTTGGTCATTTTCTGTTAATTCACACAATGTCTGTGTGATACTAGAGAACTGTTTTTTTTTCAACTTCAATATTCTAAACCAATGCTATCTTTAGTGCTTTTAATTCTTTCTTAGAATCATATTAATTTATTTTTACACACACTCACTCATACACACTCACTTCAGTTAGAAGATTTTGCTTCAAAATCTTGCTGAAAACCCACTGCCTATTGGGCAGAAACATGGAAGCATGAATCCTACAATACATACTTGTACAATTCCATTTACTATTCCCCAGGCAATAGTAGCTCAGAGAGTTTCTGCTTAATCATTTCATGCCTAGCATTATGTGAGTTCTGCAAAGCTGAGCAGAAATCTGTACTACCTAGTGGAGGTCAGGGTGCTGAATGTGCCCACATGCATCTTGCAGAGAGTAATTTTCTCTCAGTACTGGATCCCAGTCTTCTAATTGTGTCTTGCTAATACAAGAAAAGTGTGCTTCTTCTTACAACATGTTCCAAAGGGAATTTTTTTAAAACCCATATCAGGCAAAAGACATAATGAACAGAAAATATTATCTGGGATATCCGATGCCTTTGCCTTTTGATTTCCATTTGCTTTGGTAATTGGAAGGTGGAACAGATGGTGACAATCTCATTGAATATGTTGTGCCCATTATAATAGCCCATTCCGCCAAACAATTCTTCACAAGCAAAGGATGCATTAGAAGGGACTGTGGCTTTCAAAACTCATGATGAGCTCAGTTTGATGGAGAATCATTCAGGGGGTAGAGTGGGCAGTTTATGGCCCTTAGATGCAGCTGCCTTGTGAAATTTTTGACACCTGTTGCAATTCATAGAGAAAGAAAATAGGGACATACAAACGGGAACTATTTTTGACCAAATTATTAGCACCCCCTCCAGATTAGAGAAGCTCACATACAGTTAGTTCTCCCATGAGGCTAACATCTTCCAAAACAGCCCAATTTCTGGCAAAGCCAGAAGACCAATTCCAAACCATGTGCATGCTACATATATTGAAAAGCCATAAAGATCAAGTTCAATTATGGGCAGCATCAATATAAAATATAATGTATAATGAGTTCACTTTAAGTCTCTGGCAACAGTAATTGTTGAAATAATCCAGCTTTCTACTTCACTATCTCATTGTAAAATTCCTCACCAATAATTTTAGCAAATGAAGTCACTTGAAATGAAATTGGTATAATATGTAAAATCCCACAGATGAATGACAATCAAGGTGCATGTAAATATTGGGCTTTTATATGTTTTCTGGTTTGTTGGGCATTTTATAGAGACTTATTTAAGCATTGTTTGGTTCTATCTTGTGATGGGGCATTTTTTTTTTAAATCAACCTATAGGTTTGAATATACAAGACAAGCAATCATGAAACTGTTTATTTCCTTCTGGGCATTTTGCACATAATTGGAATAAGCAGAGAAAGAAAATAGGTGTAAGCAGGATTCTGCTGGTGTGTATAAAAGAAACATTATCATTTAAGAAAGCACTATTCTGGGCTGGACATGTCACTCAGTGGTATGGTATTTGTCCAGCATGTATTAATGTTCAATTCCCAACACTGAAAAACAAAACAAAACAACAAAACCTATTATTAAAAATAAAAAAGCCAATACAGAAAAAAAAACTCCCTGCTCTCATTAAATATCTGCTTGAGACTTCATGTTGATTATGTGTTCCTATTAAATATAAAATGCGATTCTCAACAGCATTTCTACCTATCTTTTCTTAATGGAATCATGTATGTTTTCCTATTTTATATCCAAGTTTATCAACAATTCCCTTTTTAAAAATAGATTTGAATAGATATTTATTTAATTTTTATATTATGAAAATAGTGCATGCTTATTAAAATGAAGCCCAAAGGGGGGGGACATTGAATTTGAAGATACATGTTCACGTTCACATTTTGATGTGTCTTTTGCTTTTTTTCTCTGCAAGGTTTTCAAAGACTTTAAGAAGTCATTGAAGAGATATACTCTATATGCTTCATTTTGCATAAATTGGTAGTATGTACTTTGTGAATGAATGTTTACATTGTTCTATAATATCCTACAGACTAGATTTCATTCAGAATTTTTAAATATTCCTTGTCTTTTTGAACATTCAGGTTGTTTCTAAATGTTTAGATAGTATAAGTAACATTCCCATGAAGAATTTTATAACATAAGACCATTTTATATTATAATTATTTATTTAGGAAAAAATTCAAATTTAGACTCTATCTCTTCTAGAGCTGTTCCATTTTATACCCCATTAGCAGTTTATGAATACTATTATGGATATTACAAGGCTTTTTAAATGTTTGCTAATTTGATAAACAAAAATGGAATCTCATTTTAATTTTCATTTCTTTGATTACTATAAGGTTCAGTATTTTCTCATTTGTTCCTAATCTAATTTTATTTCCTCTTTTATGAATTTTCCAGGTCTTTTGTATATTTATCTTTTAAAGGTTTTTGATTCTATGCACAGTTTGGGTATTCTCAACAGTGGGAGTTCACTGTCATACTTGATGTATTTTTGATTCCTAACTTGTTACCTTCTTTTTAATTTTGATTATTACTTCTGGGAAAAGTTTGTAACATATACATAGATAAATATTAGGCTTTCATTTGTCATTTATTATGTTTTAAGCTTAAAAAGTCTCCACTAATGCCCAATTTCAGAGGCTCAATAGATTAAAAATAAGATTATATGGATTTTTTAATGTATTTTACCCTTTAATGCATCCAAAGTTTATATTCTGTAATAGACTGCAGAAATCAAAATTGATTAATTCTTCTGTAAGAGTTAATAAACTGTCCTATCCCCAGTAACTGAATAATCTTTTTTCTTGTCATTTTCTAGGAGACTCCATAACACACACACACACACACACACACACACACACGCATCATGAAGGTAATTTATTTCTGTTCTCTTAACAAAGTGATGTTTGCTCTAGCCTGAGATTGCTGTCTTTCCTTCAGATATTACTAGGACAGAGATTTCTGTCAGAGTGCCCTACCTGCTGTCAGGCTACCCAGTGCCATCCCAATGAGTTATATCTGAGGTCAATGATTTCTCTTGAGCCCTGCATACTGGAAATGCTCACTACTTACCATCTTGGGCCAGTTCCTTAATTCCACCCATATCATATCTATTCCCAGCTCTCCCCCTTTAATTTTTATTAATGTTTTCCTCAGAGATAACACAACAATGTCCAAATAAGGCCCCTAAACAAACCGAAGGACTCAATGACTTAGAGATATCCAAAATAGATTCTCCTTCCAAAACTCAAGAAGAAACCCAAGACAATTGTTTGCTTCTCCCATCAAAATTTGTCTTCTTCATTCCCTTAGGGCAAGATTACACTCTTGACTTGCCTAAGTAGCAGATAATCTATCAAATCAAACTCCTTCCAGATTGACACTATTTATGCTTGCAGAGGCTGTTGTACTTGGAATTTAGTTCCTATTGCAATTGGAACAAATATCCATATAACACAAACTTAGTGAATTAAAGCAAATTTATTTTCTTACAGTTCCAGAAGTCAGACATCTGAACAGAGTTCACTGGGCTAATATACAAGTATCAAGAAAACGGCTTTTCCGCTAGGCTCTAGGGAAGAATTTGTTTCTTTTTCTTTCCTAGTGCCATAGATTGAATCTTGAGTATTCCCCAAAGGCCTGTGTGCTAACAGCTTGTTTTCCATTGGCACTATTAAGGTGAAAGAAACTAAGAGAAGAAACTAGTGAGATGTCTTAGGTCATTGGGGACAAGACATCCAAGGGGATAATGGGACCTAAGCCCTATTATTTTTCTCTTTTTTTGCTTTCTGGTCACAAGGTGCACAATTCTGCCCCATCTTGTGCTCTCCTTCATGATCTATTGCCACAGGTACAAAAGCAATAGAGCTCATCAGTTATAGACTAGAGCCACTAAAACTATGAGATATAATAAACCTTTAGTCTTCATAAGGTGATTATCTCAAGTACGCGTTAGTGATGGCCAATTGACAAACAGGCATGCCCAGCACTAGACACCTCCTTTATTTCCTAGTTCATGGGTATTTACTCCATCTTCAAAGGCAGTTTTGTAGCAACTTCAAACCTCTCACAGACTCTCCTGTCTCCTTATTTCACTTATAAACACCCTTATGATTACACTGAATTTACTTGGATAGGCCAGGATAACATCACTTTGAGAATGTAAATGTGTATTTTACCATGTAAAACAGCACATTTTTAAGCTCCAGAGAATTCTATGTAGATATCTTTAGCAATCATTATCGTGCCTCCCACACTAGATTTGGACCAATTGAGGTCAAACAATGATTCCACAGTGGTGGCTCTTTCAGGTCCATAATAGGATCTGTGTGGTATTAACTGCTTGTGAATGTTGAGTGGAATATTTTACATTGGTTTTATTTCACAGTTTGTTCTTTATTATTATTATTATTATTTTGTTGTTAACTCAAAAGACACAGCATAAAAAGGGTCTCACCTATTCATTGAGAACACAATGTCTGGCTTAATCCTTGACTCTGAATCCTGGTGTCTAGCAAATAATTTTTAACTACTTTATTCTTTGTTTTTCTCAAATAAAAAATGTTGATAATAAAAATATTCATCGCCTAGAGATCTTGTGTACATAAAATGAATTAACACTTGTAGATAGCTTAGAAAAATGTCTAACATACAGAAAATTTGAAGAAAAATTAGGAGATATTTCCACCAGCATTATCACCACCATCTTTACCACTGTTATTCATTTGTTCACTTAATAAATGATTTTTTATTTCAAGTCGTGCAATTTCTTTCAAAGTTTGAAAACTGTAGAAGAAAATACAACAAATAAAAAATTGAGTGACAAACAATACTTTTCTTATGTTAAGATGTTTAGAGACTACAGACAAATGAACAACTGATTCTTTTCCAAAGCTGATATCATGAAGACATGGACTATAGAAGTCTTCACTGAAAATGTGCCATTTAAGTCATAAATTGAATGACAAGCAAGAGTTTGAGGGTTGAAGAATTTAATGTATGCTTATGTCTCCTCCCTCAACAGAATCCATTTGATTCAACATTGGTTTAAAAACATTTGCATTTTGAGTTCTGATCCTGCTACTACGTGCAGTGGTAGATAGAGATGGACAATATCAAAAAGAATAGAATTGTCATCAAGAGCCATGTGAGACAAGTCTAATATTCTATAAATAATGAAGACAAATATACCTAGATACTTTGGGAATAATCAAAAGAAAGACAGGGGGAGCAATAAAATTAAATTTATTTTTTTAATTTAACTTTTGTAAGATGTGAATAACAATTTCATAACAGCCATATTTGGTTTTTCATTCTGTGAATGAAGAGGCTGTGACTTAGATTTACTTAAGTCCACAGCTTTTAATCAAATTCTGGTCACATGACATATGATGAAGGACTCCTTGGGAAGGATTCTTAAAAAATTTTCTTTTGTCCTCTCTGATTTTGAGTAACATGATACACACCTCTGACACAACTCCATTGTCTCATTAACAATAACTACATTTCTAAAAAATCTAAGAAAATATTCTGTACATTTTATACTGAATAATGTTTTTCAGTTTAATAACTAGTAATAGATAATAATAATAATAATAATAATAATAATAATCATGATTAAAAGTACAGGTCCTCTTGTTGCTACATAGATGTGCATGCTCAAAGAGTAAAATACTCTTTGATTCAGGTCTCATGAGATTTTGGGAAGCATTATCAGCATTTTATGTAAAAACAATGTTTAAATTATCAAATAACTTACTCAACATTACATTACTATTAAGGGAGAAGTCAGGATTGAAACCCATCACCCTGTTTTTTTAATACTATGCTCTATTACCCTTGAAAAATTCTTCCTAACTTTCTCTTCAAATGTTTATGTAAGCATTGAATTTATTGATTATTATAACAAAATGTCTGAAGCAGATTAAATTCTTAAGAAGAAATAATTTTGTATAACTCATTTTGGGGGGTCTCAAAGTACAAACAGTAAATGCAAGCTCTTGCCAGGCTCCCCTTGCCTGGATCACATCCTGGTGGGTGGCAAATGACAGGAGCGTGTGTATGGACAAGCCATCCGACGTTAAAACAAAAATCTGGACTGAGACTGGGAGGGGCCAGGCTCAGGTTTTATTACAATCATTTTATAAAACCTAACTGGGGTTCCATGTGTCATATCTTGATCCTTTCCAAAGGCAGTGCCCGCCATCAGTTGGCCTAATGACTTCACACTAGGCCATATCACTTAAAGTTTCCACATACCCTCTCAATACCACCATTCTAGGCACCTAGCCTCCCACACATGAATCTTTTCAGGGATAAACATCATCTAAAGTGCAGCATTGGCCTTGAGAAAACCAGTAAACTTTGTCGATTCTCTAAAAACGTGGCCACTTTTTTTTTTTTTTTTTTTTTTTAGCAGCATCTGAGACAGAATCACTCTTTGGCTAAACAAAGTTTAGGTCAAATAAGAGACCAAAGAAAACAATAAATACTATGTTCTTCAATAGCAGATGCAGCCAGTACCTTCATACCAATGTGTTCTCCAGAGAGACTCAACCAGAGGACAGATTACTAACTGGCCAAGTAAAGACTATAGGGTAAGTGGGGAAGCTCATCAACCATCTCCAGCCACTTCGCAAATAGCACACCCTTGAAAACAAAGTGAAATTTTACATTAAAAAAAAAAAAAACAACTCTATGTTTGCTGATAATTTTCAAGGCACTGTTTTTGTTAAAGACAAGAAAGGTAGAGCCTAATTGTCACTTGTCTTAACCACTTCACTAATATTTTTCCAGAAAAGGCACATCCGTAGTTAGTTCCATTTCTCCCAAGTCATTCTTTTTAATGCTCTTTCCAGTTGACCTAGAAAAATGTTAAGAACACTGGTAAACTCTGGATTTATCAGAACTTTTATTCTTAATGCAGGTAGGTCATAGCATTCTCATGTCTGTGTAGGTTAGAATCTTTATCCTTGTGGTTAAGGAAATCCCAAGGAGAGCGTGATTGCTGCCTTCTAAAATTTGAAGGTCTGTCACATGAAGAGGAGAGGGAAATGTTCTCAATTTAGCAGCAAAATGTGTAAGGAGAAAGGCTTGAGGGAAGTTGGGCAGTCAGCATATGCTATGAGAAGGCAGATGTGAGGTCAAGAGAAGAAAGCACTTTCTGACAAGGAGTACTAATCTGAAATAAAATGAACTTCCTCATGAGGTAATGAGCTTTCATCCTAAGAAATATGCAAACAGAGGAGGAAAGGTTGCTTTTTGGGAATGATATTGAAGATTTGCCCACATTGGTGAGAGATTAAAACAAATAACATTTGGACCCCTTTCTGCTCTGAGATTAAGTCTATGTGATAAAATCCCTAGAGTAAAAAGACATTATATCCCAAAAGTATTATATAGAGGATAAAATTAACTTGCTGAATTAAGGCTATCCTGATTAATGACTAAATGAACAATTGGTGATTCTTTAAATAATAGTGTTCTAGAATATAGAAAGGAATCATAGCTTTCAGAGGGGGAATTTCTTTCTTCCACCTTTTTTAAGCAACAAATCAAGGAAATATGTTAAGAAACTTTGTGTCATTGCTATTATTGTTTAATGTTTAAATCCTTTGCTCATTTCAGCAAGCATCCTTGGAAATACTGCAAAGGAAGGAGACAAATTAGACTAATTCCTGATTTTACCAAACCAAGTTTTTATTATTGGTAACACACAATTAGTCACACAAAAATTTTCGAAAAATGTTGCAGTTAGAAACTTTTACTTCGATGATGCCCTTTCTAAAATATAATAACTTATCTGTCTCTGTATAACAAAACACAGCTCAACTCTATGGCTTTAAACAGCAAACTTAGCTCTCATGCAGTTTGAATTGGGCTTAGCTGGTCTCCATTACACACGCCTTTCTTGGTCAACTATAAGTGAGCTAAGTTTCTCTGCTTATGGAGGTTGACTGACATTTGTCATGGGGAAAATGATCCATGTTTCTCTCATTATACAGCACGTATATTTGTTAAAGCAAGTTTTATAGATTGGATTATGCTGCCCTCACCAAATTTACATGTTGAAGTCCTGATCCTCCAGTACTTCAGGATGTGACTTTGTTTGGAATTAAGGTCATTACATATATAATTAATGAAGATGAGGTTATACTGGAAAAAAAGTAGATGGGTAGGGACGCATCTCCAATATGACTGAGTTTTTATGAAAGGGGAAATCTGAACACAAATACACACACAGGGATAAAACCATGTCATGAATGAAATTATGCTGCTGTAAACTAAGGATAAGGTAGGAGAGACTTAGAATAGGTCTTTCTCTGGTGCCTTTACAAGTGAACATAGCCCTGCTGAGACTTTGACATCTAACTTCTACTATCCACAAGAATAAACTAAATGGCTAAATGTTCTTTCTGATATATGGATATTAATATATGATAAGGGTGGGGGAAGGAAGAATAGAAGTTCATTGGATTAGACAAAGGGGAATGACGGGAAGAGGGGAATGGGAATAGGAAAGACAGTAGAATGACTCAGACATAACTCTCTTATGTTCATATATGAATATACGGCCAATGAAACTCCACATCATGTACAATTGCAAAAATGATATCCTAATTAGAATAAGTTATACTTCGTGTACATATAATATGTCAAAACACTCTCTACTGTCATGTATATCTAAAAATAACAAAAAAGAGAGAATAAGATGATAAACTTCTATTATGCAAGCCACTGTGCTACTTTGTTACCGCACTGTTGGAAAACTAACACAGCAAGTCACATACCAAGATTGGAAGGGAGAGAGGACTACCTACTACTGAAGCACAATGCTCAATAACAGAGAGTAAAGAAGTAAAACAGTAGGAGACTGTCCCTAGTGTAGACAATTAAGTATGTAATTCAAATTGCCTGGGTTTAAAATTGTTGTCAGTGCTTCCTCTGCGTTGCTATGCCTTCAATTTGATACACAGTTAGGTTCATTTGTATATATTTCTTTTGAATTTTAGGTAACATTTTAAAATTTTGTTTCAGAATGATGTAATTTATTTATATTGACCCAAATTAAAATCCATAAAACAAAGTATAGATTTAGAGAATTTTAACTTTCCTGGCTGTTCCCACCCTGGGGGCAGTTTTGATTTGTAGATAGCATATGAGATTTCTTTCCTTCTTATACCTTCCATCATTGTAGCCCACATAATACTGAATTATAATACTTGAACACATTTCTATTTTTATCCGTATGAGTTCTCCAATGAGATAAGTTATCTCATTTTTCTTTCTGTCCCTTAATGCCTAGCTCATATTAATTTAATTATTTATAAATTCAGAAGATAATTTTTTTGGTGTTATGGTTTATATATGAGGAATCTCCCAGAAGTTCTTGTGTGAGGCAATATAAGAAAGTTCAGAGGTGAAATGGTCAAGAGTATGAGAGTTGTAACCTCATCAGTGGATTGATCCACTCAAATATATGTAGGTAGGGTGATTTAAAGAAGTAAGTCACTGGGGATGTGCCTTTAGAGTTTATACTTTGTCGTGGGTGAGCAGAATTCTCTGTTTCCTGGTGCCATGTCCTGAGCTTCCTTCCTTTTCCAGACCCTCTGCCATGATGTTTTGTCTCAACTTGGGCCCAGAGCAATGGAGTTGGCCATGTATGGACTGAGACCTCTGAAATCATAAGCCTCAAGTAAATTTTCCTCTTTTTATTGCTCATGTCAGTTCTTTTGGTGACAGTGATGAAAAGTCTGACCAAAACATTTAGTGACTACAACATACTAGGTCTTAGAGACAATGCGCCTTTTCTTGGAGTCTAAATTCTCACAGACGTGAAAGGTATAGCTACAGCAAAGTGTAGCAAATACCAGAGAAGAGAAGAAAGACTTAATAAATCCTTATTCAAATTAATGTTGTTTTTTTTGCCAATGCATTGCTTGGATAATTCTCAATATTTTACTTCTGTAAGGCTATGACCTAAAATAGGATTGAAATTAGTCTAGCTGAATTTGTGTGTGAAAAGTTTCTTAATATTTTCCACTACCCAAGCAATAGTGACCAATTACACAATTGGCATGAGGAGTAGAGCTGCTCTGGGGACTTGTGAGCCTTTTGGGTGACACTTTTCTGCAGTGTTGCTACACAAGTCAATCACATGTAAGCAGAAGAAAGAATGTCAGATTAGATGGGAACAAGGAGCAAAAGTAATAAACATGGAAATTAACCCAAAAAGCCTGTACCATTCAACCGATTAAGTCTGTTTATTTCATACAGGAGGAGCTCAGGTCCCTTCAGTCACAGAAGTTAATCGGGAGTAGGAGCTAAGCAAGGCTGTTCAATTATTCATGGACACACATCAGTAGCAAGCAATTATTGCATTTGGTTGTAAGGCTGCAGTTGGCATTGAACATAGAACCAGATGTCTTTACAGGAACCTATACAACCTCTAGAAGAAGATAACATCAATGTTTAATTATTAGCCATTGCATCCAATCTGCACCTCCTGGAAGTTTAATCCAGCATTCTTCAATACTGGATGCACATAAAAACCACCTGAGCAACTAAAAAATCATGGGATCTATTTCTGTCTACATTTCTGATTTAATTGGCTTGAGGTTGGGCCTGAGCATCATGTTTTTGTTTTTGTTTTTGTTGTTGTTGTTTTGTTTTGTTTTTTTTAAGCTCTGGGGGACACTCTAATGTGTCACTAGTAAGAATAACTGGAGTGATAAACCTGAATCATCTTTCAATAAAAACAGTGAATAGAATCTTGTTAATATTTACTTAACCTATTGTCATTGTATACCATTGGTAGTAAATCAAAAGTCTTCTTGGAGATCAGTGTTGGAGTCAGGATTTGTGAGTACTAATTCAGGCTCTGTTGCTAATTCATTCTTCAACTATAGGAAAGTTATTTTAACTTTTAAAAACTCAGCTCCCTTATCTGTAACTAGAAGGTTTTGGTCTAACTCAGAGACACAAAGATAAATGCCAATAAGCAGAACAAAAAGAACAGAACCTGAAGAGTAAGTGTAAGGGCTCTGGAGTCAGATTCCCGGCATTTAAGTAGCTTCCTTCACTGTTACCACCTAACGGAGCACTTAATTTCTTCCTATCTTAGTTTTTAATGAAAAGTAGGAATTTTTACACTACCTTGTAATATTGTCACAAAAGTTGAAAGAGTTAATATATGTGAAGTGCTCAGAACAGTGCTAGCTAGTGATTTTGTCATTTGCAAGGTAGTATAGCTTATAAACTGATAACTTATAAGCATGAGCTTGGAAATAAGCTAATGTGTTATGTCTGAGCCATGATGGCTTATTTATTCTATTTATTCCATCAACCTAATTATTCTGATTAATATGTTCCTGAAAACGGAATGTGAGGCTTGAATAGTTAATGTAGGTAATACACTTAGAACACTGGCAAATAGCAAGCTGTGTTTAATAATTGAGATGAATATCTAAAGAAATGCCATGATGATGATGATGATGATGATGACGACAATGACAAAGCAGGTAAACATTTCAAATGGCAGAAGGTTCATGCTTTCTGTAACAGGGATCTAATACTCAGCTTCAATTGATTTTTTTTTTTTAATGCCAAATCTTCTGATCTTTTCCAGCAAAAGACCTGAAATCTCTGGATTTGTTATATTGACATCTAGCTGAGTTTTTTTTTTTTTAAATAATGTTAAACATATTTAGTGTTACCAGTTTACAACACGTGGTCTAAATTGTTTTGAGAACACTTCTAATCACAGGAATGCTTGATTGTAGTACTTAGATCCTCCCAAATGGTGTAGTTACACAGTGTTTCTCAAAGTGTGGTCCCCAGATCAGAAGCATCAACATTACCTTGGAACTTATTAGAAATGCAAATTCTTAGACCCCACTCCATATACAGTGAATCAGAAATTCTGGGGGTGGGAATCAGCAATTTGTTTTAAAAGAGGTCTTCCAGGAGGCTCCGATGTTTGCTCAGACATTGAACCACACATGTGATTAAAACAACATGAAGTTTGAAAGAGCTTGAAATTCCATATTCATATCTCCATATCTGTGCAACCTTGATCAAGGTGGTCAACTTGAAGTCAGCTGTGATATACAACACAGTATGGTGAGAAAGAGGGAAGGGTTGACTACCTTGATTTGATTGTTGCACACTATATAGATGTATTAAATCATCATGCTGTGTCCCATAAATATGAGCAATCAAAATCATATCTTTAAAAGATCATACTATTTATATATATATATATATATATGCATAACAGGTGAATACTGATTCTTGCTTTCAGTTTGGTCCCTCATTGCTGTTTCCATGAAAAATAGTCTCAATTTTTTCCTCTTGTAATTCCCTTACTTTTAGGATAATCGGTCAATTAAAATGTTCAAATCTTGTATTTTAGGAGTCCGATTCAATGGCAGTCCATATTTATGTGAAAATAATCATTTTAAACAGAAATTTTGCCCTCAGGAGTCTCCTGGAAAATTCTCAAGACACCAGAGCAGTTAAGTGCTGAAACCTTAGCTTATCTTTTTCCAGTCTTACACTGAATTTTCATAGTGGTCCTTAGGTTTCTTACTGTGAACCCACAGAGAACTATCCATCTTTTCTGATCTTACTTTTGTGCCAAACCTTGTTTTGTTTTATCTTACTTTGCTTTGAAATACCAAAGTAGTAAACCACTGAATTTATTCAACTAGCAACTTAGACCTTTATATTGGCTCATAAAAAAAGTGTAAGAACAAAGACTAACTCCAAAATCCTAGGGCACATGGATGATACAAGTAAAATGGAAAAAAAAATCACAATTATTTTCCTTTTCATTCCTGGCCTACCTTGGTCTCCTGCAATCGGGAGAAAATACCTACAACAAGTAAAGGGCAAGGACAAGTAATAGGGTCACAGATACTTAGGGTTGTGAAACACTATAAGGGATCTAGTCCTATCGTTCCCAATAATAAATATACTTCCCAAATGAACTGGGGAAAAGTCTACCAAAAAAATACAGATTCCTGTGAAGCACTCAAATCATCAGAACTACTGAATCATATATTGTTAAATTGGGACTTCTGGATCTGAATTTTATTTTTGAGCTCTGATACAATGACTCACATTTGCAAATCATCCATCTAGTTATTCCTCCTTGTTCAAAGCTTGAAATCCACCAGAAGTTTTTCCATTTAATTTGTTTCGGTGAGAGGGAACTCACTACGAAGAGATGTTTACGGATGTAGTTTGCAAGCCAGACTGCCTTTTTCCCAATCGTAGCTCTACAACTGTGTTGTGTTTCTTTCTTTCTCACTATTTCCCTCCTGATACTTCTTTTATCTTCAGGTGAAATAAAGAAGTAGAATCCAGGACTTCTTCCCAGAGTGGAAATTGACTGAAGATCAGGTAGCCTATGCCCTATTTCCTGGATGGTATGTGGTCTAAACCTGGTTAGCCAGTTAGACGCTCCTGCTTGAGAATCCCAGTGAAAAATGATGTAGGGATACTTAGACCTGCAGCATCTATGGTGTGACAGATCAGCTGTGGTGACTCCAGCAGTGAGTTCCACGATCTGACTTTAGCTGTTTCTCAACAAATGCTTCATCACCCCAACCCCATTCTCTAGTCTTTGTATACATTCTTTGTGTTACCCCATTTCTTTTAATAAACTCCTTTTCCTCTTAAATTTTCTAGAATTACAAAGCATGTCATTTGAAAGAGGCAGATACCTATTGTTATTCACAACCGAATCAAAAAAGGGTTTTGGCCTAATTCTGTTATGATTCAGAAATAATAAATACTTAAGAAATATTCCATCAGCAACTATCCTACCATTGGGAACACAATGCACACAAAGGGAGTTTCAGGAAACTGTCCTAAATCCAACTAGGAAATAAAAGAGGGACTCAAAATGGCTATCTGACAACTCCTTTGACCATTTTAAAAAGCTTAGCTCTGGAAGACAGTCCCCATATTCTCACCAGTCTTTCCATATTGTTTTTTGTCCCTCACACTTTGACATGCAGATTTGAGACAATACTGGTTGCAGTCTTGCAGTGATGATTCAGTTATAATGCCAAAGCACCTAGTAAAGATTGTAGTCAGTGCACCTTCCTATAGCAAGTCAGGACTTAACTGTCAAACAGAACAATAAATTCTCTGTGTACAGCACTTTGATAAGCTGCAAATGTGTAAGTACAAGACAATGATAACAAAGGAGATACGTTCAATTTCTCTAAAATTAACTCCCCTGTGTTCTAGGATAACACTGCACATATGAAGAGGTTCAGTATTCACTTTGATGGAGTACATTTATAAAAATACATTCATTGGTTAAAGAGAATATTGGCTCCCTAGAGAAATAAACAGCATCATGAAACCATCTTTCATGCACTTCCTAATTTTTCCCTGGCAATCAGTGAAAACATAACCTAGTTTACTGCATCATGACTAATTTCCTTAGTAAATTCAAGGTCATTGCACAGATTATGGAAAATATTTATTTTTTACTGACAAAATGGCACGGAATAAGTTCTTCACTAGATGTGCTTGTCCTCTTTAGAAATAGCTTCACTTTGACATCAGGGTTGGGGTGCTGAGTCTCATTAAGACAGTCAAGAATTGTTCCGACAGTTCTGGATAACAATGAGTTTGAAGCATCTTGAGGATGGACCCTGCTATGTTAACAGCAAGTGGGGCCAACTCAGCTCTTATAAGAAAGCCTATTGTAAAATTCAAAGTGTAAAAGAAGTGCAGTGTGGGCTTTCAGAGTAGCAGTTCAAATAGGGTTAGAAGTCAAAGAAAGAAGCTTATTATAAAAATCTATACCCTTTGGGTGATGCTTTTGTATACATATGTTCATCAGCTGCATATACTGCTTAATTACCTGTTTTCTTTCATCTCTACCTATTTTATGCTGAATAAAAGCTGTAGTAGGATAGTCAAAACTGTGAAATTAATATATAGTCTTATTCACTGAAATGGATGCTGGAGTACGTAAGTTAGGTTCATAAGAAATGCTAGCCCAGAAAGATCTTCTTGTTAGCTGAACTTGTTGGCAGTTTAGCCTTCAGAAATTGGTGGAGAATATTGAGCTCGTAGAGATCATAGTCTAGAAAATAATAAAGGGATCTATCCACAGGGTCATGAGGTCTTCAAGTCAGATACAGCTACACATAATGATGAAAGCCATGTCAAGAAGCCTAACTCTTACTGCAGGTGACAAATTAAGTTTATTCCCTCTGGAACAGATTCCCTTCCTGTGTTGAGCTAAGTAATGTGCTCTTGTATATACAACCTCAACCTCGGCAAATTAAATTCTCTCATAATTTAAATAATTTTGTTACTTAAAAAATATGCATACTTGCCTAGCATATGCAAGGACCTCGGTTTCATGGCCAGTGTAGAAAATGAAATTCTCTCAACACTCTCTAGTGAAAGACAAGATCCTTTATACCCTGTTCTTGTATTTCTGGTGCTTATCACAATTCTGTGTTCATAAAAGATGCTTAGAAAATTACACAAGTAGAGGAAAGGCAAGAGGAAGAGAGGGAGGGAGGAACGGAAGAGAAAAAAGGGGAGAGAGAGAGGAGAGAGAATCCAGAACATGTAGGTCTGGAGTCAGCATTAGAAGGTCCAGAAATCAGTGGGTTTTTAAGAGGCAAGATGAATAAGTGGTGCATGTAAAGATAGACGACAATGGATCTAGTTGCACAACACAACATGGAAAAAGATCAAGGAAGAATCTTTCCAGGGCCTATCAAGAATAATAAGAGATTCAGCCCTCCAAAAGGGGAAAGTGGGTGATGTTTCTATTTGACATCAGGAAGATGATGAAAGAACAAGTTCAGTTTTTATTGGTGCCTATTACACAAAATGGTGAGTTTGATTGTGGCATATTGGTATATGCATATAGCACAGCTGGATCACTTTCACTTTCCAATACCTTTCTTACCCTTTCCGTCCTCCTTCAGTCTGATGCCCTTCTTCCCTGTTGGTCTCTCTTCTACTTTCAAAACATCCTTTTTTTTTTTTCTACGAGCTTTCACGTATTAAAGAAAACATATCACACATCTTTCTGAATCTGGCTTAATTTTTTTTTAGCATGATGCTCTATAGCTCCATCCATTTCCCTGAAAATAACATATATCAATTTTCCTTAAGACTGAATGATTCTCCATGGTGTATGTATATAGACCATATTTTCTTTATCCATTCATCTATTGACAGACATCTGGGCTGATTTCATAACTTGGCAATTGTGAATTGAGCTACAATACACATGTGTATGCATGCTGACTTTGATTCTTTGGGATAAATACCATGAAGTATGTAGCTGAATCATATTTTAACTCTACTTTTAACTTATTGAGGAAACTCCTATTTATTTCCATAGTGGCTGTACTAATTTACACACCCAACACCAGTGTGTATGAGGTCTTTCCCCCACATCCTCACCGATATTTATGTTTATTTGTAAAAAGCAAATGTTTTAAAAGAACATGAGTGCAAAATGCAGAATATGGTAAAAATCATTGATGACTGTTTTAAGTTTATAATATTTTACTACTTCGTAAACTTTAAGTCAACTTATCCCCCCTTCTCTTTTATATATTAAGGCATTAGTTACTCAAAGTTCACCCCATCCTTTAACATAGTTAATCTCATAAAAAAATGACAAAATCAGTCTTGTGTCAGGGAGTATATTTGAAAATCACTTACCTGATAAAAGACAGGTATTCAGAATACATAAAGAACTTTCAGATATAATAACAACAACAAAATGATCCACTTTAAATGGCCAAAATTTGAGTAGATACTTCTTCAATGAACATATGTGAAGAGCAAACAAACACATTAAAAGGTGCTCATCAGCATTCAGTTACTATGGAATTGCAAAATAAAACCACCCAGAAGTATCACTGCACACCTGCTTGGTTGTCTAAAGTTGAAAAGACTAACCATACCAAGAATTGAAAAGAATTTGAAACAACTAGAATTCTCACATAGTAATGGTGGGTATGTGATATCTTATAAAAACTTTGGTAATTTCTTTAAAGTTTAAACATACACATACACGTACCCTTAAAATATAGTTCAATCATTCTACTTTGGAGTACTTATTTATGAGACATAAAAGTGTATATAAACATTGGTAGCAGATTTATCTGCAATAGCCAAATGCTGGAGACAACTCAAATGTCTACTAAGTAATGAATGAGTGAACAAATTGTCATACATCCATATGATGAAATATTATTCAGAGTTAAAAAAGAACTATTGATGCACAAACTAACATAGATATCAAAATAGTTATACTGAATGAAAAAAGAAAAACAGAGCACCACTATTCTTTAGTGGTACAATAAGTGTTTGAAGTATTATTTACCTAATGCTCAAAACCTATATTTGCTCAACTTGTATAATGCTTTGATTGTCAGATCTTGTAATACCTCAGTGCATATTAACAATTATTTATATTGCTCTATAAGCTAATTGCTATTTGTGTTAGTCATTTTTTGGTGTTTTTGTTTGTTTGTTTGTTTGTTTGTTTGTTTTTGGTCACTGTGACAAAATACCCAAGGAAAAACACTTAAAGGAGGAAAAATTCATCTTGGATCATAGTTTCAGAGGTCTCAGTCCATGACAAGCTAACGCCACTGTTTGGTGGGTGAAGCAAAGCAGATGGTAGCAAAAGAGCATGGTAGAGGGTAGATGCCACTCATAGAAGTTGGGAACTAGAAAGACAAAGTGAGAGGAAAAAAAAGAAAGGGTCAGGGGTAAAACATGCCCTTCAAAAGCATGCTCCAGTGACCCACCTCTTCCAACTAGAGCTCACTTCCTAAAGTCTCCAACACCTCCCAACAGCACTACTGGTTGAGATCAAGTTTTCCACAAGATTTGGGAGACATTCCAGGTCCTATTACACTATTGCAATCTCTTATTGACTGAAATTGTAGGTATCTACTTATTTTAAAGTTTTTTAATATCATTAGTTTGTCGTGATGTCCCAGTACAGAATGTTGAAATATAGTTTGATTCAATCATGATTATTATTTTAACAAGATGTTTGAGGTAAACAACAGTATATTAAATGTACTATTATTAATTTCTTTTAGGCTATAAAATATGTACTAATTGACATTTCTCTAATGGGGTATAGCCTCATTTATCTACAGTAATTAAGAGTAGTCAGTAAAGGATTCCCAGGCTAATATCATTAGGCAGTAACTATTTGGAGTCATTATAGTTGATGGGTATAATTCATTCTGATAAATGGAACAGTTGTTTGTTACCAAATTTTATAAATTGGAAAATGTAATGAGATAAAGGTCCAAAGGTAAAGACATTTATGTCAACATGAAATTGTAAAATGCAGCCTTGACTATCATGGGCAGTACAACTGTTATCAGTCTCTGTGCTGTTATTCTGAAGAAGGCAGCAGTTTGATGGTGGAGGAGGGCAATTTTACTTTTTGCTGACTTGGGCATGTTAACTTTTTATTGACTCTTGGTTCTATCACATGTGCCTATACTAGTGAGAAAAAATGCAAATGTCTTCAATTGCATTCCCCTAAGCCAGAAAATAAACTATGCTTAAGCATATGAACATATAAAAATGCTGCAGGATCAGATAATCAGATCAGATGTACAACTACCAAGAAAGCATCAAAGGGCACAATTTGGATCAATTAAATTTGTAGTAGTAAAGAATACAGAATTAAAGATTGCTGCCTGGATTTAATTCCTGATGTTAGGGCAGATTGGCAGTGTTAGCTTTGAGAAGTTACATAACCTTAATTTTCTCATTTATAAAATTGTGGTAATAATGTTCTCTAACTTATAGAGATTCTGTGAAAATAAATGATATATTATTATTTTACTCCACACTCACAAAGTGCTTATTATATACCAGCCTATGTTCCACACACTTTATAAATGTGAACTCATTCAATCCTGATACTTCGTAAAACACAATATGGCACAAATTAGTTGCTTAATAATTGGAATCTTGTTTTCTGACTTTTTGCGTACACTTCTTTCCAGAAAATTAGATGATCCATAAAGCATGTATAGTTGTAAAGACTAAAATGTATCTATACTCCCACAAATTCAGAAGAAACCTTGCACATATTTAGGCATAATTCCTTCATCCTTTTCCTTTCTTGTAAAAGTAATTCTGTTCATACACGTTACAACATATTGTCATGCTTTTGATGTACCATTTTTGTTTATTTAAATTTTGCTTTATTTTTAAAACTTTTTTTTCCAAGCAATCTTGAGTTTACAGAAAAATTGAGCAGAAGATGTAGACATTTCCAATAGACCTCTACCCCAGATAGATGTAGCTTCTGCACTATTGACAATCCCTACCAGAGTGGTACTTTTGTACAAATTCACATTGACAGATTATTATCACCAAAAATTCATAGTTGACATCTTGTTTTCTTAAGTCTGACATGTTTTATGAATGTATTATGATATGTATTCATTTCAGTTATCATACAGAGTAATTTCTCTGCCCTGAAAGTTCTCTGTGTTCTGCCTATTCACCCCTCTTTGGGCCCGAAAGCTTGGCAACCACTGATCATTTTACATAATGTTGACTTTTCCAGAAAATCACATAGGTATAATCATATGGCATGTAGCCTTTTCAGATTGGTTCTTTTTATTAAGTAATTTGCCCTTAAGTTTCCTATCATGATCTGAAGTTTATTTTCTCTTTGGTGATGAACAATATCTACTGTCTAGAATATGCAACAATTTACTCAGCAGTTCACCTACATTCAGAAGCTTGGTTACTTCCCGGTTTTAACATTTACGGAAAAATAATATAAGAATTCATGTACACATTGTTATGTGAACAAATGTTTTCAGCATATTTGGGCACATATCAAGGACTATAATTGCTAGATCATGCTGGTAGAGTATATTAGTTTTGTAAGACTGCCAAAAGATCTTGCAAAATGACTATACAATTTTGTGTCAATAGAATTGCATGAATGTTCCTGATGATCCACATATTTTCCATCCTTTGGTGTTTTATTTTGAATTCTGGCTATTCTAACAAGTGGAGAGTGGTATCTTATTGTTGCAATTAATTTGCGATTTTGTAAATAACAATTTTGATCATCTTTTTTTAAAATATTTTTGCCATTTATACACCTGCTTTGATGAGGAGTCTGACTCTCCATGTCTTTTGCCCGATTTTTAAAATGGTTGTTTACCTTATCGTTGAGTGTTAAGAATTCATTATGTACTTTGCATAATTATCAGACATAATTTTGAAAATATTTTTTACCAAATGTATAGCTTATCTTACTTTCTTGAGGGTGGTGTTGTGCATAATAGAAACATTCAATCTCAATGTTGTCCAATTCTTTCTTTAGGAATTATTCCTTTGGTGTTACATCTAAAGTGTGATTACTATACCAAAATCATGTGTGTTTCTTATAAGTCAGCTGCTGAGAATTTTACATTTTTGCATTTTAAATGTTGATCTATGATTTAGTCTCATTTACTTTTTTGAAGAGTGTAAGACCTGTGTCTAGAATCTTTTTACATGTTTGCTTGTTTTTTGCATGTTGATGTCCACTTGTTCTAGAACCATTTGTTTAAATGAATATTTTTCTTCCACTAATTGTTTTAGCTTCTTTATGAAACATCAGTCACCTTTATTTATGGGAGTCTATTTATTTTACTGTCATCTGTTCAGTTGATATACTTGTTCATTTGCCAATACCTCGTTGTATTGTTTATGGAAACTTTATAGTAAATCTTGATTTGGGTAGTGATAGTTCTCTGATTTCTTTCCTCTTCTCAATATTGTGGTGGCTATTCTGGGTCTTTTGTTTCTCCACATATATTTTAGAATCAGTTTGGTAATATTCACAAAATAATTTGCTAGGATTTTTTTTATTGGAATTGCATTGTATCTGTAGAGCAAATTGGAAAGAAATAACATTGTCAGAGTGTCAAATCTTATCTATGATATGGAATATCTATTTATTCACTTCTTTATTTTTTTCTTCAGAGTTCCATAGTTTTCCTCAAATAGACCTACATAAATCCTGAAATTTATGCTTAAAATTTTATTTGTTGGAATGTTAATGTAAATGGTGTTATGCTTTTAACATCCAATTCTGCTGGGTTCACACCTGTAATCCCAGCTACTTGAGATGCTGAAACAGGGGAATTGCAAGTTTGAGCCAGCCTGGAAAACTTATAAAGTAAAATAAAATAAAATAAAGGTTTTAGAATGTAACTAAGTGGTCAAGCATTCCTGCATCCAATCCTTAGTACTACATACACATATACACACATAAAAACAAATAAATAACATAAAACTCCACTTGTTCATTGGTAATACATAGGAAAACAATTGATGTTGTATCCAGTAATCTTGCTGTAGTTACTTATTGGTTCTAGGGCTTTATTTGATGATTCTTTTGGGATTTTCTACATACATGATCTGCCATGTGAAAACAAAAATGGTTTATTTCTTTTGTTCTGATCAAACTGCCTCTTATTTCCTTTTTATGTTTTATTGCATTAGATTGTGGAAAGGAATGGTGAGAGGAAACAACCTTGTATGGTTTCTGATGAGAGTTGCCAGATTCTCACCATTGGGTTTGATGTCACCTGTGCTTTTCATAATGTATGCTTAGCCATGTTGAGGAAGTGACCTTTGCTTCCTAGGGTACTCAATACTTTTACCATAAATGGGTGTCAGATTGTGTCAAATGCTTTTTCTGCATGTGTTGATATATTTATGTGATTTTTCTTTCTTAAGCTGTTCTTGCATGCTTCTACATTACCCATTAGAGCCTCACCACATTTATCACTGGTTTGGGGAGATCCAAATGGCAGAAAGCAGCAGGTTGCAAATCCCATTTCCTTAGCAGCTGAAATCAAACAGCAAGAGAATAGTTACTAAGTGAGTTTAATTTTAATTTTACCTTCTGTATTACCTAATTTTTCAACCTATGATACGTTATTACTTCTGTTTTTCATTTTTGGACTAGTAGATGTATGGGCAACATTTCCAATCAGTTTTAAGTTTGATTAGTGTATGATTTGCTCTCAAGTAGTTGCAGTTACTGGTGATTATTATCTCCTCTCAAAGGGTGGTAGGGACTGATCACAAAACAGAACCATGGTAACAAAAACTGCATGGTACTAGCATAAAAACAGACATATAAACTGATGGAACAGAATAGATGACACAGAGACAAACCCACACAGTTACTCTTGTTTGATTCTTGATAAAGGTGCCAAAACACACACTGAAGAAAATACATCCTTTTTAACAAATGGTACTGAGAAAACTGGATGTATATAGATCTTGAAACTGTATGTTATCTCTGAACTTGAACAAGAATCAACTACAAATGGACCAAGAACTTATTATAAGACCATAAACTGTGCAAGTCTTAGAAGAAAAAAAATATGGGAAACACTTCAACTTATGGACATAAGCAAGAGTAACCATCAATAAATGGAAAGGCATAAGATTAAAAAGATTTTGGAAAGCAAAGGAAACAACTAACTGCATGAAAAGACAACCTACAGAATGGGAGAAAAACCTTTGCTAACTATTCTCATGACAGAGGATTAATATCCAGAATATTCAAAGAACTCAAAAATATCAATAATAGTCATCAAGGAACATATTGTTGGTGGGAATGTAAATTTGTAAACCACTATGAAAAATTGGTATGGAGGTGCCTCAAAAACTTAAAATAGAACTACCATGTGATCCAGCTGTGCCACTGTTTGGTGTTTATCCAGGGGAATTAGAGTCAGCATACTTAGAGATATATGTGTACTCATAATTATTGCAATACAATTCCTAAGATCCAAGTTGTGGAACCAGTCCAGGTTTCCATCAACATATAAAGGTACAGAGAACATGTGGTATACACATAAAAGAGAACATTAGTCATAAAGAAGAAAGAAATTATGACATTTGAAGAAAATGGGTGGAACTGGACATCGTAATGTTGAGCAAAGTCAGACTTAAGGAGAAAAGTATCATGTTTTCTCTGATATGTGAAAACTTGAGGGAAAAAAAAACAACAGGAAACAAAGGTGCACCATGACAGTAAAAAGGAAGATTTTCAGGGTAGAAAAAGGGGAGCAGGAAGAGAGTACTGGGGAGACACTGAAGAGTGAAATTGATTAAATTATGTTTTCTTTATGTGCGAATATGCCATGGTGAAACCCACGATTCTTTATAGTTAATACAACCAACAATTTTTAAAGGTCTGCTAAAATTATGCTATCACTGCCGTATTTGAATCTGGTTTATTATAGTTATGTATTATAAGTCTTAATCACATGGAATCACATAAAACCTTCTAGTTTGTTTTCTTTCAAAATGACACTTAGATATTTTAGTTTATTGATTTATAATTTTTAAAACCATCTTGTCTATATTTGCAACAATATTTCTGGGATTTTATACTAATTGATCTATGTGTTCATGTCAATTTGAGGTGATTTGACATATTTACTATGCTGAGTCTTTTGATTTTCAACTACGGTGTACTTCTTAATTTATTTAGGCTGTTTTTGATTTCTCTAATCAGCCTTTTGTAGTTTACAGCATGTACGCCCTACACATGTTTCATTAGTTTCACAACTGATTATTTCTATTCTTCAGCAATGATTTTTGCACATATACAGACATATAATTGAATTTGCCTATTTATCTTGTATCCTCATGGACCAAGAATTCATTGTTTTTTCTAGTTCTAAGAAGGTTTGAGATTCCTTGGGATATTTACCTGTAAATCATCTTGTAATTTATAAGTAGAGATAGTTGCTTCTTCCTCTTTGGAATTAATGTCATCTCTTATTTATTTATTTCTCTGCAGGCATATAGTGCTATCACCCATTTCAATCCTTGTCTTGGTAATTTGTGTCCTCTCTAATTTTTTCCTTATCAATCTTGCTAGAGGCTTGTCAATTCTTTTGATTTTTTTCAAGTTAACAGCTTTTCATGTCCTTTATTTTCTCACATTTGTATAAAGTTGGTTACTTTCCCCTCATCCCCATTGTCTTATCTGTTGGCTGTCTTTGGCCTTACTTTGCTTTTGATTGTTTTGCATGCTCCTTGTTTGGTAACTTTGATTATTGGTTCAAGACTTTCCTTTGTGACTAATGTAAGCCTTTCGTGGTAGCAGTTTTCATTTGCCAATGCTTTCTACATGTTCCATGCCTGTCATTTAAATTTTTTCCTATATGAGTAACATTCATATTTTAATCACTGATATCAATTTTTTTCTTTGTAATTAGTTGTCAGAAGTGTGACTTACTGTGTCTTGGGGAAGATTCCTCTGAATCATTTAGTTTGGCTTTTCTGTACTTTTGAGTATCTGCAGCTGTATTTTTTGTTTTTGCTTTTTAATTTGTTGCTCCATCATTTTTCTTTCTAATCTTCAGAATGGGTAATTTCTGTTGTGTTTTCAAATTGCTGATTCTTTCCTCTCTCCTGTCCATACTGCTACTAAACCTGTCTACTACATTTTCTTTATTTTGGTAATTATATTTTCCAGTTCTAACATTTCCATCAAATTTAATAAAAATATGTCTTCTACATATTTGCTAAGACTTTCAATTGATTTTTGTTTTTTTCACTTGCCTCAAATGTTTTTGCAATGTTGACTGAAGAATTTTTAGTGAGAGCTGCAATAAAATATCAAATGATCTTGATATCTTAGTACTGACTTCTATTTATTCATATTATTCATTCAAATTGAGAGATCTGGTTTCTTGGTATGATGAGTAATTTTCTATTAAAACCTGGACATCTTTGGTACAGTGTTATGAAACTGGATCTTTTTAAAATATTCTGCTTCAGCTGGCCTCCTTGGACCTGTTCCACCATGGAAATAGAAGGGTCACACTTTGTTACTGCCAGTTGGGGTTAAAGTGTGGATTTTTCACATGGCCTCTATGGACTCTCAAGGAGGCCTGGCGATTCTAGCACAATACCATGACTCATCCGGTGTAAGTGTTGTCAAGAATGGCATAAGTGCCTCATTACTATTGCTACATCGCCCACGCTGAAACAGTGTGGGAATGATCTTGAAGCCAGAATTAGGTAGTCAGTATAGACAGGTAAATGGAGTCAGGTCAGATCAAGGAGGCTAATTCTGAGTGAATCCCACATGTTGCAGACTGTCCCCTGAGGGATTCAATGTTAATTCCTTCAGAGCCCTTCCTCCACCCTTATCAAGTACCTGCCCCTGCTCCAACCTGTTGCTAAGGTAATCAGTCCCAGAAATTGCATCTCCCTATAGGGATCTATAAGGTTGTTAATGTGTCCTTGGCTGCTCCATCCTGCCCTTTCCCCTTCAGTCCTCCTGTTTCCCACCTTTTGCGCATCCCAAAGAGCATTCCTGGGCCTAGTCATGGACTCAGGAAACAAAGGAATCCTAGGACATATAAAAAAGGTGAACACGTCACCTGTTGGGATATTAGGATACCAGCTATGACCCCTTCTCCCACCCAGGAGAAATCTGTTTTACCCCTTTTTAAATAAACCCTGCTTTATATGCTTGCCTTGGCATGTTCTCTAATGTTCAGACTTCAACATTTGAGGGAGAAGAACTCGTCACTGATAACTGGTGGTATCAATCTTGCTACCACTGGGTATTGGTCCTCCATTATACCTTCTCTGACACCACCCCAGTGGAAGTAGTGGGACTCTTCATTACTGTGTGTGGGGATAAACCTCTGGGCATCCCACCCAGTTTCTCCTAACTCTCTGTGGGGCAAACGTAACCTAATTGTTGAACATCAGGAATGAGGTCTCTCAGCTGCCCACAACCTTCTTTGACAACAACCCTACATTTGGGACTGGGGTACTACTGGCACTGACACAGTTGGAAGTCTACACTATTCACTCAGCTTTTGCTGGTAGGTGTGGGAACAGAGTCATATTTTTGTCAATTTAGGAATGTATATCATTTTTCTTAATTTCTTAGAAGTAATGCCCTAAATGATTAGAAGTACACAAGAATTTTAAAAATCAACCATAGGGCTGGGGATGTGGCTCAAGTGGTAGCGTGCTGACACACACCCCAATATTATATCTTTTTAAACCAGGAAATTTATTAGGCAAACATCAAGTGTATCTTATCTCTATAAGCATTTATTAGATTGCAAGCAAGATTGCAAAGGTGTGAAGATTGTATGTATTTACTTTATCTTATTTCTATGCGCGAGGCACTGGGTTCAATCCTCAACATCACATAAAAATAAATAAAGATATTGTGTCCACCTAAAACTAAAAAATAAATATTTAAAAAATCAACCCATAATCACAGAACATGGAAACAACATACACCATTTTCATTTTCTTTTTCACCTATTTCTCTTTGCACACATCTTCCTTTATATTATATTAAAAATCAGATGAGATTTTAATAATATTAATCCAGAATTATGGTACCTCATATAATAGAGGAACAGAGAATCAATAGGGCACCACCAAACTATCTATCACTAGAAATCTGTAGTGCACAATTAAACATTTCTAAATGATGACAGAGTAGAAGACCAGAACAGGAAGGAAAAAAGACTTGCTTTTCATACTGAGGGAAATAAATACTCCTCTACCTCACCCCTTTATATGACTTGGAGGGACATTTATCCAACATTGCATTCTCCTTATTCACATAACATTTTAACATATGTATTTTTACAAACTGACTCAAAAATTTTCACAACACAATATTAATGAATGTACTAAATTAATTTTTATATCTTTTATCAATTTAGTATGTTATGAAATTTATTATATACTATTTAAAATAAAAACATTTGTGGCTAAATAATTTCCCCGATTTTAAATATTTTATTATAATTGCTTGGAAGTAGATTTACTAGGTCAAAGAGTAAGAGGCTTGTTATGGACTTTAAGAAAATTGCTGATTTCCTTTTGTAAACATTGCACCATTATGTATTTTCAAAAATAGAATCTGAAAGCATACACACACACACCCACACACACACACACACCCCAATATTATATCTTTTTAAACCAGGAAATTTATTAGGCAAACGTCAAGTGTATCTTATCTCTATAAGCATTTATTAGATTGCAAGCAAGATTGCAAAGGTGTGAAGATTGTATGTATTTGCTTTATCTTATTTCTATTTCTCTGAGTTATTCATTACTATTTCTATCATGTGTTCATCGTTTTATTATATTTAATTAACATACAAGATCTTCATTTGCTAAATATTTATTGTAACTAAACTTCTGGCAAATAGCATCCCCCCCCCCTTTTTTTCCATCCTTTGGTGTAACTTACAACATCTAAAGACATTTTCTTGTGCACAGGTATTTTACATATTCTGTTGTGAGACTTATGCAGATTTTTCTTTGGTACTTCTTCCTTTGCATGTCTGCAAACAGAATTCTCCATATACAGAGAAGCTAAATAATTACTGGTGTTTTCAAGTGTTTTATGATTTTAGTTTTAAAATTGAATACTTTGAAACAGTGGTTCAATTTGATATATATGATATATGTTTAATGATATAATTTAATAAATAATTGCATATATAATTTAAAGATCTCAATTTTAAAATACAATTATCAAAAAGAGCAGCAGTTCTTTACACTTTGCACATCATCATCTAGCTTAGTAGAAAATAGCTGTATTTTTAGTCTACTTCTGCATTCAATCTGTCACATTAGATTGCTTTGATCAAAGTGTGTGAAAAATACCTGGTCTCAAAAACATATGTAGTTAGAAGTGTGGGGCATTTTCATGAACTTTTAAAAAATATTGAATATTTTCCTTTTGAACTCGACAAGCCAGTTTCTTAAATATAAATTACAATGTGGAATCTGAAGCCATATCAATTAGTTTTTCATACTCTGGTACATTAAAATTTATTAATCTTTTTATATTTTGAATGGATCCTTTGCTCATGCATGATTTTGGAACACAGTGAATCACTCAAAATATTGGTCACTAACTTACATAGTTCTTCCAAGTTTTGACACAGTTAATTATACAATGTCAAAAAAACTCATTGACTACTATTACCACTGATGCCCTCAGAAAAAATGTGAGGTCTTTGGACACTGTCAAGCTCATGGTAGTGGTTGCAAGCATTCCAAAATTCTAATTTTTGCTTGAAAGCTCAAATGTTACTATTAGAAAGTTCCCAGCCACTTGTTTTCTTTGATGTGACAGGCTCACTTTGCTTATTGACCCTGATTTGTCTGTCAGTGGTTCTTTCAGAGGAAAATGGTGTTTTATGGAAAAGAAAATGCAACTAGTTCCACTTTCAACACAATCACAGGTCCAATTTTCTTCAAAATCACCATTATACTTCCACACGAGGAAGAATTTTTAATGTATTTTTCTGGGTTTCTGGATTTTTATTTTATGTATTTTAGTTTTTGTGTTTTTTATATATTTTATGTTTTCCAATTCTTAACACAGTATATTTTAAAAGTCTCATTAAAAGTTCTATATCAAATAAAATAATAATTTTTATGGCTTCATCAAGTACAGCTTATAAGAACTTACATTTTCCTAGTAGAATTTGCAGTGAAGAATACCCAGACTACTAATACTATTGGTGCACCAGAAGTTTTGTCTATATTGCTTTAAATTACTTTTATCATTATGATTTTTTTAAATCTTGCAATCTTGTGAACATCAGAGACCTCTAGAATTGAGAGACAACAATTTGAGAAGTGCGGCTTGAACTATTTATAATTTTTACTATAGTATTTTTATAGAACATTGCATTTTATTTCAGAATATGTAACTACATTTCCTAGCTTCCCTGAGTGATTTGTAAAAATTAAAAATACTGTATCAAATATATGTCTTTTTCTTTATGGATAATTGATTGGTTCATGATTCTTTTATCACTATTGCACTTGATTACTTACCTTCAAATAAATCTCCTTCATGAAAAGGTCTAAAGTGTTTTCTTGAAGTTTAGTCACGTAGGTAAAATTGTTTTCTCCTTGCCAACAAAATAAACCAGGACAAAATATATCAATTGCAGTTGAATAAAATTGATTTTTGCATAGAAAAAAACTAATCCACATAGTTGGTCATGCACATAAGTTTCTTTATAGACTTATTAAGTATAAATATATTTAAAAATTAACTTAAATATGGTTTAAAATTTTGTGCTCCTTGGTCCTTATCTTGGTCCTTACCTGATTTCTTTCCTGGGGTGACATATGATTATGTCTTTATATCTCTTAATAAGTAGCTATAGCTTTCAATACACGTTTCATACTATTGTTACTATTTGAATTCCTCACTGTTATTGTTAGGCTTATGATTATTTCTTTTAACTTTCTATTGCTAGTATATAGTAAAGTGATTTTGTTTCTGTTATTTTAGATACACATTGTATTTCGGTCATGAAATTGAACAATGTTACAAAAATTTCCACTTGGCTTTACTGAATTTATAAGAATACACTTAAGTCTCATATGTAATAAAGATTCTGTTATTTTAGAAAAGTTATTATAAAAAAGATAATTTGCTAGTTACTTGTTTCATATCCTATTTCATTTTTTAAAGTCTATAACAGTTTTTTAAGTTTTTTTCTTGGGGTAGGGTATGAGGGATTGAACTCTGGGTCACTTGACCACTGAGCCACATACCCAGCCTTATTAATGAATTTTATTCAGAGATAGGATCTCAATGAGTTGCTTATCATCTCACTTTTGCTGAGGCTGGCTTTGAACTCATGATCCTCCTGCCTCAGCCTCTGGAACACCTGGGATTATAGGCCTGAGCCACTGTGCCCTGCTGACAGTTTCAAGCAAAATGGTATTGTCATCTTACAGGGAAAACCTCTAGTATTTCATCAGTAACTATGAAATTGATAGTCAATTTGAAAAAAAACATATTTTACTATGAAAGAATCTTCAGTCTAAATATGTAAATTAGTATTAAGTTTAAATATAAATAATAAAAAGGGAATGGAGCACATTTTTATATAGCCTGGGTCAATCTTTATTATACTTTTGAAGATAAAGATTCCCTATGTATCCAATAAAAAATAAATAAATGATATTAACATTAGGTCGGCCTCAGATTTCTCCTATGAAATACAATCTTAAGACAAAGGAGTTGCATTCACAAAGCTATAGAGAAAACTCCTATACCTAGCCCAATGACAACATATGCCATTAGCAATATCTTACAAATGCATCCACTATTTTTTTAAAATGTTTTCCTTCTAAAAATAATTAACTCCACGAAATAAGCTTATTTCAGCATAAGGCTAGTTTTTTAAAATATCAGAGTAGATTCTTTGAACTGTAGACCCTTTTCATCTTTCTGGAAATTTTCCCTGTTTACACAACTTTGCAGATCTCTGTTCACCTTATAGTTCCTTACAGTGAAATAGAAGCTGAATTCATTTCTTGTATAAGATTCTGCTAAAGTCTTTCACCTGCTTGATTCAGATCAAAAGGGGCTATTTAGTCAAATATTGATGTGGAGAACCAGCAGCTGTGGAACAGTAGGAATAGTTCCTTAAAAGGGTCTAACCCTAGGCCCTACTCTTTGTTATGTGACTGTTTCTATCAGAAGCAAAACGCAGGTGTTCTCCTATGTACCTGACAACATCTAACCATGGCTAAAGCCTAGACAAGGTGAAATCCAAGAGATGGATGATCTTACAGCACTGCAAAGTTGGCTTTCAGGTAGGGTCCATGCTCTCTCTGTAGGAGATATTGCTTGAGATCTGCTGTGGTCTTCTATCAAATACATCTTAGACATATCCTCACCTTAGGAGGGAGAATCATAAATCTGTCTCCATGGACTTCTGCAGTATTTCTATTATACGACATTTAGCAATTTCTTGTGTATTGAATAAACTCATCTTTGACTACAAGCAGTCTTGGTACAATACTTCTTCCCATTATATGCATTGTGGTTAATTCAATGGAAATATGATTGAGAAGGGGAGAGGAGGAGGAGATGCCACATTGTCTGGAGTTTCACGTTTGGTCTTTTGTTCTGAAAACATATACTTCTTAAATATTATCATAATTTCTTTATACATGTCATTTCTATATATTTTAATATTTTTTCTAGGTATGTAACATCAGATAAATAATACTTCAAATTTCCATTTTAAATTTCATCATATACTAAGCAGGAAAATAAGATCTATTTGGAAATAGAAAGACATTGTCATAGTAACGTCTCAAATAAAGGCCATGAGAACAATTTGGCTTAAATTCTTGTATATGTGCTGTGTTGCTCTGTTGACTTAAATTAAAGCATTGTTAATTCACCACTGTGACTCTATGATCTCCAGGTTTAGAGGTTCTGATCTCCAAATGGGTTATGGGAAACAAGAGTCACAATGATATATAATCTTTGGCTTTTTCTTGGCTACTTTTGGATCCTACTGTCCAAAGACAAGCAATAAATAGGAATTATCATGATTTTGGCAGGAGTGTGCACCATATAATTTATATAGCTTTATATTGGAACCCCCTTAAACCTGGCAATCCCAACCAGGAGTCTGTATTTCCTACACAAAAGCATTTATTTTCATGTTTGTTCTCTGATTCTATATTGGTTTATTCTAAATTTTACTCTTGAATTTAGATTTTAAAGTTCAAAACAATGAATGATGATGGTGGGATGATAATAAAAATCACCATATTAGGACCTAGAATTTAAGCCCTATGAGAAATTTTTCTTTGTTTTTTTATAACTACTAAATCTCTAATGACTAAGGACAATGTATGATATAAGTCTTGAGAAAAAAAAATTATCAGTAAAATTACTATGAGCCAGTACTGGTATATAATTTTCCTTACTATTATAACCCTTGAGTTAGATTTTTTTGTTTGCACAAACTTTATGGATAAGGTAGTTGAAGAGGTTGCACAATGTACAAAGAATTGTTTAGCACAACATGGCTTAAAATTTGATGGAGACATTTGAGATAAAACTTTGCAATTTGGGAGTGAGATTGACTTGGAAGATTTGAACATCCTCCAGCATAAGGAGTTGAGCTAGAATTAACAAGGAAGCTCAGTGATTATTGAATAAAAGAATGACATGTTGATGGTGTACTTGAAACTTTTGTATGTATCACAATGTAAATGTGAAAATATCGGGCAGAAGGTCCAAATGCCTTTTTCCAAAACAGGCATTCTCCTCCTGGTTTTATTTACTTATTTATTCATTTTTATTTATATATAACAGTGGGATGCATTACAACTCTTATTACATATTTAGAGCTCAATTTTTCATATCTCTGGTTGTATACATAGTATACTCACACCAATTCGTGTCCTCATACATGTACTTTGGATAATAATAATCATCACATTCAACCATCATTAATTACCCCATATCCCCTCCTTCCCCTCCCACCCCTCTGCCCTATCTAGAGTTCATCTATTCCTCCCATGCTCCCCTTCCCTATCCCACTATCGATACTTTGGTGTATCTTTCGTACACCAAAGAAAATGTTCGGCCTTTGGTTTTTGGGAATTGGCTAACTTCACTTAGCATTATCTTCTCTATCTCCATCCATTTACCTGCAAATGCCATGATTTTATTCTCTTTTATTGCTGAGTAGTTTTCCATTGTGCATATATGCCACATTATTTTTATCCACATATCTGTTGAAGGGCATCTAGGTTAGTTCCACAATTTAGCTATTGTGAATCTTACTGCTATAAACATTGATGTGGCTGTGTCCCTGTAGCATGCTGTTTTTAAGTTCTTTATGTATAGACCAAGGAGAGGGATTGCTGGTCAAATGGTGGTTCCATTCCCAATTTTCTAAGAAATCTCCATACTGGTTTCCATATTGGCTGCACCAATTTGCAGTCCCACGAAAAGTGTGTGAGTGTCCCTTTTTCCCCACATCCTTGCCAAGACTTATTGTTGTTTGTATGCATAATAACTGCCATTCTGATGGAGTGAGATGAAATCTTAGAGTGATTTTGATTTGCATTTCTCTAATTGATAATGATGATGAACATTTTTTCATGTGTTTGTTGATTAATTGCACATCATCTTCTGAGAAGTGTCTCTTCAGGTCCTTGGCCCATTTATTGGTTGGGTTATTTGTTTTTTGGGTGTCTAGTTTTTTGAGTTCTTTATACACCCTCCTCCTAGTTTTAGATGTTGCTTACCATTTGGATTCAAGCTGCAGCTCCACTCAGCCATAAACAGAATCCATTCCTAAGAGCAAGATGATTTCTGTTCCTATATACATCTTTAAACTCTATACAGTGGCAATTATTATTCAATTGATTTTCAAGTAGAGAATACAACCAGAATTAGAATAGTTCTGCATATACAGAGACCACACATATAAGCAAGCATATACAAATATTCATTTGTTTTTAACCATTAGAGAAGGAAAATAAAAGTTTCAGCTATTGATGACTAAATTTAGAAGAGTTCCATAATGTATTCCCACCATTTTTTTATGGTAGACCAAAAACCATCAAGTGTTCATGTCTAATCATCATCCACTCATTTTCTTATTCATATATTTATCAAGCAACTGATAATTGAGTACTTACTATATGCAAGTTGAGTCCTAGAACTGAGATAAAGCAACAAACAAAATGGAAAAAAATCCCTGCTCTTATGTTGATATTTCTTTCCTCCCTTTCTTCCTTCTGTCCTTCCTCCTTCCATTCCCTCCTTTATTCTTGTATCCCTTTATTCTCTTCCCTATTTTTCTTTATACTTTTCGTGTCTTCTCTTTTTGAAAAAGGAATTACTAAAATAGACACAATTGATATTTATGACATTAAATAGGTGTATGAATAGCTGTGTTTTCCAGGGGCATCAAGAGAAGCATAGCAATAAGGAGTATTTCCAAACTCGTTCTGAAAGTCCCAAAATGCCCCGAAACCAAAGGCAGACAAAGATACTGCAAGGAAAGAAAAACTACAATCCAATATTCCTAATGAACACAGATATGAAAAATCTCCAACAAAATGTTGGTCAACTAAATATAACAACATATTAAAAGATTCATACACCATGATCAAATGAGATTTATCCCTGGGATGCAAGGATGTTTTAACATCTGTAAATCAATCAATGTAAATAAACCACATTAACTGAATGAATGATAATAAATGATCATCTCAGTCGATGTAGAAAAAGAATTTGAAAAAGTTTAACACTATTTCATAATTAAAAAACCCTCAACAAATCATGCATACAAAAATTTACCTCAACATAATAATGTCCATTTATGAAAAGCCCACAGCTAATGTAGTTTTCAATGTTTTAAATCTGAAAGCTTTCCTTCCTTCTGAGATCTGAAACAAGATAATGATGTGTATTCTCATTTTCCTATCCACTATAGTACTAGAAGTCCCAGCCAAAGAAAGTAGGCAGAAAAAAAGAAATTTAAAAAAATGTATAAATATAAAAGGAATAAAAGTACCTCTGTTTGTGAGTGAAAAGACTTAGAAAAGTAAACACACATCCACATGCCCTCACCCATGCTCCTGTGCTCTCATCTGTCAGAACTAATACTTAAGCAGTCAAGTCAAAGAATACAAAAATCAATATACAAAAATGTTTGCATTTCCATATACTAACAATGGCTTATCCATAAAGAAATAAGAAAACAATAGTATTTACAATAGCATAAAAAGAACTACAATTCTCAGGGTAAACTTAAACAATATGGTATAAGAATTGGATACTGAAAAAACTATGAATACTGATTAAAAATTTAAAGACACAAATAAATGGAAGAATATTCATGGCCATGAATTGGAAGAATTAATATTGTTAAAACATTCATACTTTTCAAAGGAACTTATACGCTTAATGAAAACCTATATCCCTATAGCATTTTTTGAAAGAAATAGGATAAAATTCCTAAAATTAATTTGGAATCACAAAAGACTCCACATAGCCAAAATGACTTTAAACACGAAGAACAAAACTGAAGGTATCACATTCTCTTGCTTCAAAATATATTAGAACGTTAGACTAATCGAACAGTATGGTACTGCCAAAAAAAAAAGGGGGGGGGAACTCATACATATAAACATATCAAATGGAATAAATAACCCATAATAAACCCATGCATGCATATAAGGTCAATTGATTTTAATAGTTATGTCAAGAATATACAATCAGCAAAGGACAGTCTCTTTAAGAAATGTTTTCAGGAAGATTAGGTATCCACATGCAAAACATCAAAGGAGACCCTCCTCTCATACCATACATAAAAACTCAGGATGGATTAAAGGCTTAAAACAAAGAATCTGAAGTAACAAAACAGCTAGAATAAAAACAAAAGAAATAAGTTTGTAGATATTGTCCTCAACAATTATTTCTTAAATATGATACCCAAATCATAACCAATGAAACCAAATGTATGCAAATATGTTTATATCCAACTCAAAATCATCTACAAAGATACTATTTTGGTAAATAAAAAAATAAAATTAATAAAATGAAAAGACAACATATAGAATGGGAGAAAATATTTTCAGACAGATATAATAAATGGTTAATATCTAAAATAGATAAAGAATTCAAACAATTCACTAGTGAATAAAATAAATCATTTAAAAATGGTCAGAGTACCTGAATAGACATTTCTCTAACCCTGTGTGCAAATGGCCAAAACATACATAAAAGCCACCTATCATCACTAATCATCAGGGGTATACACAACCAAATCACAATGAGATACCAACTCACACCTGTTACCTATTATGGTGGCTATTGTTTCAAAAATAATAAGGGAGGGCCAGCCAGTGGTGCATGCTTGTAATCTCAGTGGCTTGGGAGGCAGAGACAGGAGAATCATGATTTCAAAGCCAGCCTCAGCAAAAGCGAGGTGCTAAGCAACTCAGTGAGACCCTGTCTCTGAATAAAATACAAAATAGGGCTGAGGATGTGGCTCAGTGGTTGAGTGCCCCTGAGTTCAATCCCTGGTGCCCCATCCCCCAAATAAATAAATAAATAATAAAATAAAAATAATAAGGGAGAAAAAAAGAGGAATAAAGGAAGAATGGGAGAAAGGAAGGAAGGCGAGAGAAAGATGTCAAGTATGTTGAGAGTGAAAAACCAGCCTCTACCTCAGAGCAAAGCCTGTTCAAGGAAGGGACATCACCTTTGTCCTTGGAAAGACCCACAGAGCACTCCTAGGCACATTCCCATCCTGCTAAGTTGTTTATCTACAAATAACAGGAGAGATCTGCTGCACCAGGTGTCCCTGACTCAGTCAGGCTAGGTGGGGATCCATAGCAACCCCCTAGCAGCCACCAATCAGCATGAGATGGGGAAATACCTGGGATGCCAGATGACCCTCCCAGTAGTTTATGGTGGTTGATAAAGTGTTGGGAAACCATGTAGTTCAGCACATACACCCCTCTTGGCTTAAACCAATCAGTTCAAACGAATCCCCCTCTTGTAGTAACCAATCACCCCTACCCAACTTGTTCCTGCCAGTGAATGTGCTAATCATGTTTTAGAGTTGTTATTTGATTTTCCCGAGGTGTGTGATGATTTGTTAAGAGATGCTATGATGTATGTGGGGGTCCAAACCTTCTCCAAAGAATGTATAAAACTGCTGCAAACCTGGTCTCTCAGGCCTCTCAGCGTCACCAGTTGCTGTGTGTGCACGCGCGGAGGACTGAGCTAAGCTTGCAATAAACACCTCTTTGCTGTTTATATCCATCTTGGTCTCTGGTGGTCTTTTGGGGGTCCCGAATTCGAGCATAACAAGAAAATGAACAAAAGGGAACACTTTCAGAGTGTTGTTGAGAACTTAAATTGGTGCAGTCCCTCTGTAAAACAATATGAGGTTTCCTTTTAAAATTGCACAGAGGATTATGATTTGATACCATGATTCTGAATATACATCCAAAGGAATTGAAATCTGGATCTTAAAAAGACATCTGCACTCCAATCCTCATTGAAGCATTACTTTACTACAGCAAAGATGTGGAAACAACCTAAGTGTCTACTGGTCAACAAATGGATTTAAAATGTGGTGTTTATATACAACAGTATATTATTCTGCTTTTCAAAATAAGGAAAACCATTTGTAATGACATGAATGAACCTGAAGGATGTTATGCTAAGTAAACTAAACTAGACATAGAACCATAAATACTACATGATCTCACTTATGTGTCAAATATAAAATAGTCAAATACATAGAGTCTAGGGTGAGGGGAAAGAAAGAGATGTGGGGCAAAAGGTACAAAGTTTTAGATATAAAAAATAAATACATTTTTAAAGCTATTGTACATAGAGAAGAAAAATAAGAAAAGCACTGAAAAATCAAAATTATACTTTTCTGTGGTATTAGTGAAAACTAATAAATGCAAGGAAGCTTAAAGAACTAGATTCCCATGAGAAATAAAACTGTCCTAGATATGCAGGAATCCACTCAGTCATGCCTGATGACCAGGAATGCTTAGGCTGGGCTCAGTTTGGCAGATCATTATCTGGGATTTACCAAAGATACACCAAGCACTAGATTACAGTGTGAGCTGTTGGGATGGGCTGCCTCCTAGAAGAAGCCCAAACATCCTCACCATTCTCTCTTCAACAAACACACATATCCTAAAATTCTGCTGAGAAAGCGGCTGTGAAAAGTCAAAGAAATCAGATACTTGTGCGTATTTTTATAGTTTTCAAGTTGAAACTATGCACCAGAGTCTAATTCCAACAAAAGCAAAATTGCCTGACATGAGCACATAATTTTCACCTTAAATACTAACAAGGTAAGAGCAACATTTGAGGCTAGAGGCTGAGCTAGGTACAGGTGTGGTCCAGGAGATAACAAAAAGAAACCATTAAAAAAAAAAAAAAAGGATAGTCCAAGCAAAGTACGCACCTATAATCCCAGTGACTCAGGAAGCTGAGGCAGGAGGATAGCAAGTTTAAGGGCAGTTAGAGCAATTCATGGGGGAGGGGTTGAGGACATAGCTCAGTGGTAGAGGGCTCAGAGTTCAATTCTCAGTACTGAAAAAAAAAAGGTGGCCCAGCCCAGTTTAACTCTGGAATGAACAGCCTCTCACCCTACATGCCAGAAAACAGTGATAAACGAAAACAAAAATAAACAAAACAAAATATTTTACTTAAGTCTCCACAGTTACTTGGTGTAAAAGAAAATTTATGAAACATGCAAAGAAGCAGGAAAATCTGATCAACAATCATAAAATGTAGTACAGATGTTTCTCAAGTTATGGTGGGATTAAACCCTAATAAAATCATCATAATTTGAAAATTTCATGTAAAAAAATGCATCTAATGCCCCTCACCACCTGAACATCAAAGTTTAGTTTTGCCCATCTTAAAAGTGCTCACAGCACTAACATTAGTCTACAGTTTGGAAAATCATTTAATAAAAAGCCTATTTTATAATAAAATGTTGAACATTCCATGTACACACAGAGATGGGAGTTTCATAGATACAGTGGGAGGGACACAATATCAAAAAAAAAAAAATGGGGAACACAGGGCACTGCACAGTGTCCATAATTTACCATCCTAGTCACATTTCTGCTTGGGAACTGCTGCACAGCATCACAAAAGAGTACTACAGCACATATCACTAGTCTGGGAAAAGACCAATCCACAACACTGAAGTATGATCTCTACTAATTGTCTTGCTTCACACCATCATTAAAAGATTATTCAGTTGAACAATCAGAAGTTAAGCACTGTCTGTACATGGAATCAGAAAAAGGAACCCAGTTTTCCATAAAAAAAAAAAAAACAGATTTAAAAGTCATTATATAGGTCTAGGGGTGGAGATTAGTGGTAAAGTATTTATATAGAATGTGTAAGTCCCTAGTTTCAATGCTCAGTATTGAAGAAAGAAATGAAAAGCGGAGGAGGGGGGAGGAAGAGAGAAGAAAGAGGGAAGAAAAGAAGGAGGAAGGGAGGGAAAATTCATGATGTTAGAATAGAATCTAAAAAGGAACACTAAAAGGAACAAATTAGGATACATACAAAAGCCTTAATATACCTCAAAAACATGTTACTTACAAAAAAAAAAAGCCCAAAGATATGAATACATGCTGTATGATTTCACTCATGTAAAGTTTTAGAATAGAGGAATCTATCTTTTGGTGTTGGAAATAAAGATAGTGAACACTTACTTCATTTAGCAGTGGAGAATGGACTAACTAGAAAGTGATATGAAAAAGCTTTCTGGAGTGGTGAAAATATAGATTTTGCCTGGGATGTGGTTATGGGTATGAATATGTTTGTCAAAATTGATTGAAATGTGTACTCAGCAGAATTCCATTAAGCTGTTTTAAAATACCATTTAAAATTTTTAAGTGTAAAAAAATTATACAGAAAATAAATGAAATTTAAAAGCCAATGAGAGTGAAATAGATTTAGAATACCAGAGGATAACATAAGGAAAAGCAGTTCAGATAGGGAGGCTCTAGGATTTGTACTATCAAGTTATTAAAGTCAAGTCCCAAATTACTGTGAAAGCTGTGCTTCAGATTTGTCAGTTCCTACTTGCAAAGTACCTTGAGACATGATGCAAACACTTGCTTGACATGGCCTGCATTCTCATGGGCATGCTCTGATTCTGAGACATCTCTTCCCATTCCCCTCACATCCTGGGTCTAGGGGTGGCCTCTCATCTGAACCGCCTTTTTTCTGTACCCTTATAGACTCCCCCATCATTGTTCCCAAGAATCTCTCTCTTGTTTTACATGTGGTATATCTTTTCCCTAGCTCTATTTTCAAGAACCTAAAATAAAGCAAGTTAAAAACGTGAATATTTTCTCTAGTTGACTTTATTATGGGTTGAAAGAAGATAGTTCACAGAATGACAAAGACAAGAGCAAGAGTTTGAATGAATGCAGATGGAGAACAGAAGGAAAATTTTTTTTTTTTTTTTTTTGCCGACTGATTTTTTTTTTTTTTCTCCAGTAATTAAACAAGAGAGGTAACACAATGGAGCACTCCCGGGCATCATGAACCCAGAAGTTGGTCAATGTTTTAATACCAAAATTGTTAGGATTTTTAGTAGCAAGTTACAGAATATATCACAGCCAGGCTAAGGAGAAATAAATATATTGTCATTATGGGTTCATGAAATTATTGGAAGGTTGTAGAAACAAAGTCAAGTCTAACACCACAGGATGGAGAAGCTGCCACTTCCTTCAAACCAGTCCAGAACCAGACTTCCTCTGCTATTTTTTTTTTCACATTGGCCTTTATACCTGTCTCTTTACTCATCCAATTCACTCTGATTAAGAATCCTGAGATGATGAGCATTTTTTTCAAATTTTTGATTGATTGTATATCCTCTTCTGAGAAGTGTCTGTTCAGGTCCTTGGCCCATTTGTTGATTGGGTTATTTGTGTTTTTGGTGCTTAGCTTTTTGAGTTCTTTATATACCCTAGAGATTAGTGTTCTATCTGATGTGTGAGGGGTAAAAATTTGCTCCCAGGATGTAGGCTCTCTGTTCACCTCACAGATGGTTTCTTTTGTTGAGAAGAAACTTTTCAGTTTGATTCCATCCCATTTATTGATTCTTGGTTTTAATTCTTGCACTATAGGAGTCTTATTAAGGAAGTTGGGGCCTAACCCCACATGATGGAGATTAGGGGCTACTTTTTCTTCTATTAGAGAGTCTCTGGTTTAATTCCTAGGTCCTTGATTATGAATTAAGTTTTGTGCATGATGCTCTAAGATATCATCTCACTCCAGTCAGAATGGCAACTATTATGAAGACAAACAACAATAAGTGTTGGTAAGGATGTCAGGAAAAGGGTACACTCATATATTGCTGGTGGGACTGCAAATTGGTGCAGCCAATATGGAAAGCAGTTTGGAGATTCCTTGGAAATCTGGGAATGGAACCACCATTTGACCCAGCTATCCCTCTCTTCGGACTATACCCAAAGAACTAAAAACAGAGTACTACAGAGACACAGCCACATCAATGCTTATAGCAGCACAATTTACCATAGCTAAACTGTGGAGCCAACCTAGATGCCCTTCAGTGGATGAATGGATAAAAAAAAAATGTGGCATATATACACAATGGAATTTTACTCAGCAATAAAAGAGAAAAAAATCATGGTATTTGCAGGTAAATGGATGGCTTTGGAGAAGATAATGCTAAGTGAAGTTAGCCAATCCCAAAAAAACAAATGCCGAATGTTTTCTCTGATATAAGGAGGCTGACTCATAGTGAGGTAGAGAGGGGGAGCATGGGAGGAATAGATGAATTATAGATAGAACAAAGGGGTGGGAGGGAAAAGGAGGAGGCAGGGGATTAGCAAGGATGATGGAATGTGATAGACATCATTATCCAAAGTACATGTATGAAGACACGAATTGGGTGTCAACATACTTTATACAAAGAGATATGAAAAATTGTGGTATATATGTGTAATAAGAATTGTAATGCATTCTGCTGTCATTTTTTTAAATAAAAAATAATAAAAAAGTATCCTGGATGTGTGTTTTTTGTTGGTATAAACTCAATCACAAGCTTGCATTCCAGCTGCCAGGAACCTGTGGAGTAGAGTTTTGCTTTTCTTTAAATTTGACCTTGGAATGTGAGTCTGTGTAATGTGTCAAAATGCTATCTAGAGAGCATGTTCAAAAGTCTTTGGGAAGACAGATGTTTACCACAAACACTTCACCTCGCATGCCTGCAAGATCCTATTTTCCTGAAGATAAAGAAACAGTTGCTCTGAAAACTAAGTAATATGTCAAAGATCACACAGTGGTATGACAAGTAAGACAAAATTTGAATTTAGGTCTATTTATCTCAAAAGTTTGTGCTCTTTGTGTTGTCTCTCAGCCTAGGATGATGTACCAGGACACAATTTTGTGACAAGATCCTAAGCATCTCCTTCTGGCCAATCAATGACATGACACTTTTTTGGGGCTTTCATCTACTGCATTTTATTTTTGTCTTTTAAGCTGATTTATTAATTTAAAACAACCAGATGATGACTATTGAGGACATTTCTTACATTCCAGTAATAGATGTCCCAACAAATCAACAGAACCCACTTCAAATCTAAATTGGGTCTCAGTTAAGGCTCTTTTATTTAATCTCACTGTTGAGAGTTTGAAATATTTTATTTCTGAAGTGGAATAAGTAATGTCCATTTCTGACACAAATAATTGGAGATATGGAAAAAAATGAACTTGGTACATGACTAGGATCCATGAATTTTCCCACAATTTTTGACTCCAAGGTTAGAAAAACACACTTTGATATTTTTTCTAATGACTAATAAGCTTTTATTCAGACACAGAACAAGCATCTAATTATTTGTCATGCTCTTTTCATTTTATATGGTGCATAGTATCTCTAGCATATACTGTTACCTAGATAATATTTCTATTATTACAGTGGTTGGAAAAATTCTACTAAATTATTTGCTTAGAATCTCCTCACGAGTCATTGTGAAATATTAATACATTAAACAATCTCAGGATTTTCCGAACAACTTACTTTTCTGCAGGTTGGTAGAAGTTCATAGTAAAGGAAGTAAAATATAAAAAGAAAGATGAAGCAACATTGTGAACCTTGGGATAATTTTGCATCTTATCTATTTATGCTGTGTTATATCTACCAAGGAAGAGAAAAGGAGCTAGACTTAAGTCAGAAGATGGAATTTATTACATAGTCATGCCACATATGTTCCTTTGAATAAATTCCCATATGTATAAAGGGTTCCTCATCCAATAAATGAGTTGGATAAAACTATTCTCACTGGGAAGATGGAGGAGCAAAAGTGATCGTTCATCTGAAAATAGTTTCTGGGATATAGAAAAAAATGCACAACAAATTATATGATTTTGCAATTTTCTCCGATATTATTAGTTTTTTCTGTTCTATTGGATCTTGAGAGGAAAAGAGGGAAGGAAGGAGAGAGAAACGTATGGAGGAAGAAAAGAAAGATCACACAATAGAAAAAGGTTTGTTTGTTTTTTCAAATATTTGCCTTAGCTTGTCAACAATCAAAAGTTGACTCTATAGTGTACCTTTCAATCTGTACTTTAACTAAACAAATTATTAAGTCATGGCAAGATAGTAATCAGGGTTAACATTGTTTCTCTCAGGTAATTAGCTAGTATATTTTTAAAAATTGCTGTGCCTTAAATCACTTCTTTATTCAATGTTTTCAACTTTGGTACAAAGTAGAAACATCTGTGGAATTAAAAAGAAATCATCATGTCCAGGTTATATGTATAACAATTAAATCAGTACCTCTGAATGTGGTGGTCACCCTCTTTGTGATTCTCAGGCTCAGCAAAGTTTGGGATACACTGTCTTAACCTAAATAAGTGTGAGTTTCCCTTACCAGAGAGAAGGTAATGGCCTATGTCTCTTATTTTTTCCTACAAAGCTCAGCTCTTGGACATATCCTTGGCGTTCAAATAGGAGCTAGTCTCCCTCTTCTGGAAAGCACAGCATACACACAGCATAGACCCTCTACATCACTAAAATGAGACTCTTGGGGCACATTCTGCAAGCTCCTGCCTCTGGGCCTCAATTCCCATTAGATTCTCAGTGGAGTGTCCTTCTCTCAACCCACCCTTTTCATATCCATCTTTAAAAACCTTGTACAAATAGTACTTATGTTTGGATGTCTTCCTTCCCTATCACAATTGATCTGACTTTATTTCATGTTCCCATTAATCTTTCTCTTGTCCCTCATTTATCACAATCTGGTACCCATCAGTAATTTGGATAGGTCACCTTCTCTGGACTGTGATTTAATCATCTGTTAAATGAGGGGGCTGGAACTTAGCGATGCAAGACTCTCTGCTCTTCCCTGTCTCTAAATTGCTGAGAGTTCTTTATATACTGCACACTCTCCAAGGAAAGATTTTTGTCATCACCACGCTTCTTGACTTGTCACAATGCACCGATTTTCAGCTGTTAATTGCTTTTTAGCTTCTGAGCTGTCAAGAGTAGAAAATTTCCATATATATATATATATATATATATATATATGTATGTATATGTATATATATACACACATATATATGTTTCAAGATTTTTATATACATATATAAATGCTTTTTCTTGAAAAATAACAATAATTATGATAATATATAATATTAATGAATATTAATATCTAATACAATTAGTACATGAACACACATGTCCCTGCACACATAAATATAAATATAGATATAGATATAGATATACAACATGTGCTTCCAATATATGCACCATTTTGCAATTCACCTATGTATATGTGTGTGCATGCACATGTGTGTGTTTATAATATATGCATACTTTATATGTATCATATACCTTCTAGCAATCCATTTGGAATTTTCACATTTTTTTCAATTTACTCATCTCAATAACATACAAGGTAAGGTAGGCAAGTGAGCATTGTACTATCTTGCAGATAAACAAAGTTTTTAAGATATCAAATGTTTTGTCCAAGGTCCGATACTATTAATGTGTCGGGGATTTGTCTATAATGGATTAGAATGGATGTCTTCTGCTTCCTTAGTTCAGGGTTTTTCTATTCCACCACAGATGACTCATATTTATAATACCATAGAGAATTAATGAGATATCCCTGTACTGCGGTCTCCCACACTCCATATTGTCTGCGGTGCTTCCTTGCTCCGCTTGCATGTGACCAGCTAGAAGAAACTAAAGTCATTTGCTATCTCTGTGACCTCCATTTACTGATGAATGCCTGAGCCTGGAGAAAGTGTCCTTCAGTTTTTTTTTTTTCTGACAAATCAAGCATATCTGACACTAACTATTCTTCTCTGTCAGGCATTTCACAGCCCTGTGCCTTGGGAATCTAAATTCTATCATTCCTCAACAGTCTCCCAGCAGGTCACTTTATTTTCAAATCAACAGTATGTAGATGTTTCCTAAAAGGTGAGTGAGTAGGTGCTGCTAAGTGGAGTATGTAGAAGAGGAAGAGATGACCTTTTGAACAACCTACTACACTAGCAGTGGCTTGTTGCCCTTATGGTGCTATCTCATATTCATCATTTTTATTTAAGAAAGGAAGAAACCAATGCCCCAGGAGTCAAACACACAGACATCAGATCAGAAAGGGTGGAGTCTGGACACTGACTGATACTTTCTGGGAGCCAATCCAATGCCACTTCATTCTAATGATGAAGAGTTTTTCTCCCTGATTTTTGTCTTTTCTGGTTTATCACCAAGTCTATATAAGCAGAGAAATGGACAATTCTATATCCAAATGTAGCCCCAAATGATACCTGAATCAAGAAACATTAGATTCAGCTAGTGGTTTCTGTGTTTTTTTTTTTAATAAATTTTGGTGTCATTTTGTACTTTTCCTATTTTTCTTTATTAAGCTTTAATGAGGGCAACCAGTAGGTGTAAATGCTTGGGCATTACCTAAGTATTTACTTTTTAAATGCAAATAAAGATAAGATGGGAAGGCATGAGGATGAAGGGGTTGGATAAAGGAGTCTTGTGGTGATGGAACAATTCTATACCTTGATTATGGTGATGATAGTTACATTATAGTTCCTGTGATGAAACTGCATAACACACACACACACACACACACACACACACACACACACACATGCTAGTGCATGTAAAACACTGGTGAAATTAGGTTGAGGTCAGTGAACTGTATTGATGTTGGTTTTCTGGTTTGATTTTGTACCATAGCTACACATAATAGTTCCACTAGGGGAACTGGGGACAGAGTAAGTAGGATCTCCCTCTGTACTTTTCAAATTCCTGTGAATCTACAGTTATAAAAAATTTAAAGTTTTAAAATTTTAAATTATTTAAAACAAATTATGCATCACAGTTTCCAATATAAAGAAGTTCTGCTGGATTGTTCTTTTTATAATTCATGTAATATAACTTCCTGAGAAGCACCATGAGAAGGGCCTTAGTGATATCTTCCTATCTTTAAGAGGATGACGTTGATCTCTACATAAAGGAGTTTTCTACTTGGAACCTACTCTGACTGTTTTTATAACTTTACTCAATAGACCACAGCTTTAGAATAAAATTTCATGGGTTAAAATCCAAGCTGGGCCAGCACAATCCCAGAGGCTGAGGAAGGAGAAATGTGAGTTCAAAGTCAGCCTCAGCAATTTAGCTAGGCCCTAAGCAACTTAGTGAGACCCTTTCTCTAAATAAAATATAATAAAGGACTGCAGATATGGCTCAGTGGTTAAGGCCCCCTGTGTTCAATCCCTGGTACCAAAAATAAAAACAAAACAAAACAAACAAAAAAATCATGCTGGGATGCTTACATGCTATGCAACTTCAGGGAATTTACTTTGCTTCTCTGCACCTCAATTTCTTCACCCATAAGATGGGGTTACATATGTATTTGTCTTAAAAAAAAAACTTTTGTACAGGAAAAATTATATGTAAAATGTTTGAATGTAAGGAATAAAAACTGTTAAGAAATTATCCTGCATATTCAAAAGTTTTCCTTTCAATTTATTAAAACAGCAGATACTTGATCTTCATAATCTTTGTCAGGCACTCTGGAGCTAAGACATACCAGTAGGTGGAGCATATAGTAGGATTTCAGAGGTGCCCCATGACACTTGGAACATTTTTCCATGTTTCCAAGAAGTCCTGCTTAATTTAATCCATTTTTGAGGTCAAAACATTCATGTCTCCTTTTAATTCCAATGAGAAAATGAATAGTGATCATACACACAGATATAACTCCAAGTATAAAATGATATCTACATATGAAGTATTTTATTACAAAATTTTTTAACAATTGGTCATGAAATGCTCTAGATTAAAATGCCATAGGCAAAGGACATTGATTGATTAAAAAAAAAAAAAGGATAATTGGAATTTGAAGAATTTTCTTGAAGGAAAGACCCTTTATACGAAAGAGGAAAGAATATACTAAAGTACTCTCGAATGTTGCTAGACATCCAAATGTGTTACAGGAGAATGTGGACTTGAAAGGAAATGAGCTTTGATTGGTAAAAGTGGAAATTTTGTTGTTGTTGCTAAGGAATTGGTTTGAGACTCTATAAACCAGTTTTAAACTCTCCCTATGTTGTCTCTCTGTTAATACAGCATCCTCAGATAAGATATTGGACACTTTATGACTCAGGATTACTGTCTGTACATTGTGAGCAATAACATCTAATACATTTACCACCTCATACTTTCAAATTCTAATGAAACATTCAACATAAATATGTTTTGTGGACTATTGAGTCTTCCTCTAAACTGGGATTTCCTTAATCATTCTTTTGAACCAGTTGTCACTAATATAATAATAGAGTTGAACCCTCCAAATCTTTTTGCTTTAAAAGTGGTTTTTTAAGATCTTGCCTTAATGATAATTGTCCTATGTTGGCAATTGGTTTAATTGATGATTTCAAGACCTTAAGGTCTACTTATGTCTCCCAAAGCTGACAAGAATGACTTTATTTTATAACCTCTTAAAAGTTGTTAAAATAAATAACAGGTTAAAAGAAATCTCCACAAACAAGTCAGATGATACTTATTCTCCTTTTACAAAAAGGGACACCAGATCAGGTGAAGTAACTTACTTAGGATAATACAGGTGGTAATTTATTGATGTGTGTTCTCATCAGTATGGCTGCAAATCGTTTTACCTTTCCAGTGTTCTATAAAATAGAGGAGACATAGCTTTATTAGAGTCTCATCTTTACTCAAGTTATTTTAAACAAAACAGTGATACCCTCAGGCAATTGTATCTACATAAATATTAAAAATACAATTAACAGGCACAGAATACGACTACATATTTCACATGGTAAAAAATAAAATCAAGGACTAAAACACAGTTATGTCACAAATTTTAAATGACTCCAAAGTCAAAGGTCAAGTGTTTTCTCTCATTTGCAAAAGGTAGAGAAAAAGGAGGAGGGGAAAAAATGGATGGGTGGATTCCATGAATACAGAGGAAAGATCAGTGAAGTAAAGAAAGGAGATTGAGGAGGAGCTCGGAGGGATGGGAAAAGGGAAACAATGTGTAATGAAACTGACAAAATTATACTATGTACATACATGAATACACCATAGTGAATTCCACCTTTGTGTTTATCTATGAGGTACCAAATAAACAAACAAACAAACAATAATAAATAAGTAGAAGAAAGGCTGGTAGAGTAGAGGAAGGGGAACAAAGGAGTGCAGGAGGGAAAGCACTGGAGGCTAAAATGGAGCCAAATATTTTCATGCAGTGTGACTGTGTCAAAAGGAACACCACTATTATGCATGAATATGATACACTAATAAAACAGTTTAAAAATCAAGTAAAAAAGTATTATAGGAATTTATGTTGGAAAGATTATCTCTGACTTTTGTGATATATAAATTTATGATGATAAAAATCAGCTAATATTGGCAAGCATTTTATAGATTTTATTTTTATCATTATAGCTAAATTATGAGATGAATTTTATTGTTAAAAATGTAGTATGTTTATGGTTATAGTCTTGGAGACAGACTGTCTGAATTTGAATTCTAGCTACATTCTAGCATGGCTTTTGGCAATTTATTAAACTGTTTTTCCCTTTTTTCATCTATAGAAAGGAAATAATAACTATATATTTCATAGAGTTGTTTTAATGACAAAATGTATTAATAAAATACTTAGAACTATCCAAAAAAGGGAACCATGTAGGCTGACACTGTCCAGACCAAAATTCCAAAATATCAACAATAAAATATATTTATTTCATTTTTACTAAGCAGATCACAACATTCCTTTATTTCAGTATTCTTCCCAAAAAGACGCAACCTCAATCTAATCATGAGAAAAGAGATAAAGATTGAGAACATTATGCAAAATAATTGACCATTACTCTTCAGAAATATCAGGTCAGAAAAGACCAAGAAAGATTGACAAACTATCACATATTGGAAGAGACTAAGAATGCATAAAAACTAAATGAAACGTGGAATCCCAGATTGTATTAAGGAATATAAATGGGACATTAGTGAGTGGGAAACTATTTTTTATACTTTGAGTAAGATCTGTAGTTTTGTGAAGGATAGAGGAAGTTTAATTGGAATTCTGGAAGAAGAGACAATTGAAAACAAGAAATATTTGAATAGAAAATGAAGAAGCATTTCCAAGAATTGATAATGGAAACCAATGCACAGATTCAAAAAGACCAATAAACCCCAAGGGACTGGAGGTTCATGTCCCTCCAAAATCCATATGTTGAAATCCCAAACCCAAGGTGACAGTATTAAGAGGTGAGGCCTCTGGGAGGTGAATAGATCATGGGGATTGAGCCCTCCTGTATGGAATTAGTGCCCTATAAAAGAGGCCTCAGGGACTCCTGCACCTCCCTGTCCACCATGCCAGGATATGACAAAGCAACCATCATTTATGCACCAGGAAGAAGACCCTCACCAGACACAGACACCTTGACGCTGGAATCCACAACCTCTGGGACTGTGAGAAATAAAGCACTGTTGTTTACAAGTCACCTTGTTTATGGTATTTTGTCCTAGAAGCCCAAATGGACTAATACAGGATTAAACAAAGAAAGAAAGAAAATAGAAGTTATTGTGAATCTTAGTGAAACTTCAGAAAACCAAAGAACATGAGAAGATCTTAAAACCTAGAGGTTGCACAAAACAAGAAGTAGATTACTTTCAAAGGACTGATGAACAGACTCACAGCTGATTTCTCAATACTAAGTGTGTATAGCCTACAGTATTTTAAAGGGATTTTAAATGATAAAAATTATATAAACATTCAAGGTATCCAATGTGATAGTTTGATATATATTGTTAGTGATTATCACAATCAAGTTAATTCATACATCAACCCAAAGTTACCATTTTTTAAGGTGCTATATTCACTTAAAACCTCTTATCAAGTTTGCAAAACAGCACATTATTTTAACTATAATCACTAAGCTATATATTAAGTCTCTAGAACTTGTTCATCTTAAAACTGAATATTTCTACCTTTGACCAACATCACCCCATTTCTGCACCTTGAAAAGCATCTATTCATTGCTTCTACAAATTTGACTTTTTAAGATTTCACATAACTATTGATTAACAATAAACATCCCAAATCATAGCGATTTAAAACATTCACTATTTGATAATTTCACATGCTTTTGGTATATTAGAAATAAGAATTAATATTGCATAGTTTTTGTGATAGTAATAATGGTAATTTGCTCTTTGTTACATCAAAGAAAACTACCCAGTGCTATTTTTCTCTGTCCAGGCAGGTCTATAAGATCCAAGTGGCTCCTCTCACACTCTTTGTTCTTCTAGGATATGATTAGAACTGGAAAAAAAATGAGTTTAGTCAGACCACACATCTTTCCATGTGATCCTCAGCTCTTCCCTGTGGTCTCTGCAGGGTGAGCATATGTCACTCATGTCATCTAGGGCTCTCAGAGATCATGACAGAAGCTTCCTGTTGTTTTAAATGCCTAGAATTGACATTGTACCATGTTTCCATACATTGTTGAAGATTGCTGTCAGCACAGATTCAAGAAAGAAAATAAACTACACCTCCTCATAGGAGGAATGTAAGAGAATTTGCAGTTGTCTTTACTCTGCCACAGACTTGATGCAGAAGCCATTTGATTTTAAATCGAAAGTCAGAGCTGCATAAAGGAATCATGAACAAGAAAATCTGATAATACCTGAGTAAATTTAGATTAAATATTCACAATATGAAACATTAATAATGTTCTCAAGCATATAAAAAAGAGAAAACTAAAATATACAACAAAAAGAATATATAAGTAAAAGGGGATAAAAATGTAAAATATTTTGAAGGTCTTAACACTATTCAAAAAAAGATATAGAATAATTGCAGATTTTCATTAGTAAAGTTTTTATACAAAAATTCTCAAGGTAACTCCTAAAATATGAGAAGCAATTTGTATAGTTTCAGTCAAAGAAATGGAATGAGAAGTTTCCCCCCAAAAGGAAAACTAACACAGAAAATAGCAAAAATGGGAAAAACACAAATCAGAAAATAAGATGAAAAAACAAATTCAGCTATATCCATTATTATAATAAATGTAAATGAACAGGTTTTTTTTTACTTTTAGAAATCTAATTATAAATCATTCATAAGAAACACAACTAGCAAACATAATAAAAATGGTTAAGTATAAGCAAACAGCAATTTCTTTTACTTGTAATGGCATCATAGTGACGAAAAAGTGTACTTTATAAAAAGATACAATTTATTTTAATGACAAATATAAAATCTTTGAAAAAAATCTAATAAAAGATACACAAAGTAATTACAGGAATCACTGTAAATTTTTAATTAAAGACTTATAGAAGAACTAAATAATTGAAGAGTTTTATGACGTTCTTACAATGCAAGTCTTAATATTGTAAAAGTATGACTCTCCCAATGTTGTTTCAAAAAGTCTATATAATCCCTACAAAAGTCCTAAGAGATTTTTTTCCTATTTGTCTATCTTCTAAGATTATCCTAAAATTTAAATGAAAGATCAAAGCATGAAGGAAAATGTAATGGTTCAAAAGGTTACCCTTCCAAATATTACAGCTTCTAATTTATTGTATTCATGACAATATGGTATGATCACAAAGAAAGGCAAGCAAAAACAAACAACCACCACCAAAAACCACAACCCAAAGTGTGCATTAGCAGTTCCACCATATAATGGAAATCTGATTTGTAAGTATCAGGCACCAAGAGGCAGCTGTGGAGCCCCTGTGCTATGAGTTGAAGAGATCCAGAGGGTCTCAACAGTCCTCAGGCCGCATTTCACCACTGGCTGGACCTAAGATGGGATCAGAGAATTCTGTGTGCACCTCCAACCCCACTCTGTAACATTCATGCCCTCAGTATCAGCCAGGAACCAGTTAGTAAAGCAAAAACTACACTAGATATGAACAAAGAAAATAAATTTAACCCAAAGACTTGCTTACAAAGATGTCAGAAGAATTGAAAGTGTCCACTTCCAAAATTGCGATTCTCCCACAAAAAACAACAACAACAAAAATTTGATTGTTCTTCAGCATTGTCCATCATAGTCAATGGTACCTACCTATTCAGCTGCCCAAGCCCAAATCCTGAGAGTCACCTTTGTTTCCTCTCTCTCTTTCATACCCCATATCAAATGCATCAGCAAAAATCTGTTGGCTCTACCTTTAACATTTGTCAAGAATCCCAACAATTCTCACCACATTCTCCACTGCCATCACTTCATAATCTAAGAGTTTGCCTTCTCACACATTACACTCTCTTCCCCTGCCCTGCACACTTACAGGGTGCTCTCAAGACAACAGCCAGGAAGACTATGGTGCACCTGGAAGACTATGGTGCTGTCCACCTGACACTTCTGATTCTCCTTCCAGCATGAGATAAGGTTGTATTCACCCATTTTCTCAGGGCCTAAGTGGCCAGAGCATTTTTGTTGTCCAGTGGAATATGAACAGAAGAAATGTGATCACTTCCAGAAGAATGGAAGTTCTAATTGATGACACATGTTTTGCTGGCCCTCTCTCTTCCCTCTCCCCACCCCCTCTCTCATAGAAAATGGAGCAGAGTCCCCAGCTCATTGCAATGAACATGTAGCATAAGGAAAAAGTGAAAAGTTTATAGTTTCAGGCCATTGAGATTTTGGGACTACTTCTTGTCAATATACAACATACCAGATTGACATAATCAATACCGTGATCCTTTGAAAATGTAAGTCAGATTGTGTCATATTTTAAAGGCTCCCTGTCCAATATGTAGCCCTTTAGTTCACTTGGTAAACTCATTTGCTATCTTCTACCTCAGGGAATTCTTTCCCTGAACATATTCACAGGATATCTCCCTTCACTGGCTTCTAGTCTTTATGTGAATGCTAGCTTCTTGGTCAAGTATTCCCTGATCTTCCTATTTTTTTTTTTAATGCAATGCCAGCCCCACATTTCCTATTTCCCTTTTCTTTTAATTTTCTGATGACTCTGCATCTTACTATAAATTTTAATATGTTTGTCTGATTTTATTTGATATTATCTTTCTTTTTCAACTAAAACGGAAGTTCCAGTAGAATAGGAATTTCAATCTAGTTTGTTTCTGCTGAACCCCATCCTGTATTATAGAGCCAGGCATATATTAACTACCAATGAATATTAGCTGAATAAGTGGATAGCAGAAGCAGCATTGAAGGTAAGGGAAGAAACTTAGGTTTATAATAAATTATACCAGGTCAAGTGATGGTATATATGTAATAAAAGGTGAAATTGACTCTATATTTCGTATCACATACTAAAGCAATTCCAAGCAGATAAAAACATTAAATCTGAAAATCAAAATAATTCAATTTTAGAAGTGAATAGCATAAGTATTTTGTGGGCCAGAGGAAATTTTCATAAATAATAAAAAGAAGGACAAAGCATAAATTATTTTAGAGACTATCTACCACAAAATAACTTGTGTTCATCAAATACCATACAAAAACTTAAGGCAATAAGTGAAAAGTAGGAAGAAATATTTTCCTGTATATACTGCCAAACTAATAAAAATAAGACAAACAACTTAATAGAAAAATAGTTAAACATAAAGCACTTCACTAGAGAGGAAACACAAATAAACCTGCAAAGATGTGCTCCTCTTCATAAGCAAGCATGCAAATGTAAATTAAAGCCACAGTATTCTATTTCACATATTCAAAATGCACAAAAATTTCAATGTCTAATAGTATCAAGCATCAGTAAAAGTGTAAAAGACCTAAGGTACTCTGCAAACCCTTCAAAAAACAATTTAACCATATTAAGCAATGTTGAAAATGTAAACATGATCCCTAAATTCCATATATACACCAAATAATATACAAATATTTTATGTAACTACATGAATACATTATGAAAATCTAATGATAATGATATTCGTAAAGAAACTTTTACACATATATACATGGAAACATACATATATAAGATTATTTATAACAAACTACACAGAGGGCTAGGAAGGCAGCTCAGCGGTAGAAGGCTTGCCTAGCATGAATGAGGTCCTGGGTTAAATCTCTAGCACTGGAAAAATAAGAAAAAAAAGCTACAAAGAATAGGAGAAACCCCAATAGCCATTGAATGGCAATGATTGTAGCATGTTTATATAATGGAATCATATACAGCAAAGAAAACAAATAAATTACATCCCTAAGGGTCAATATGGCTAAATACTGCAAATATGCTATATTAGTCAACTCTCTATTATTATAGTAAATGCCTGAGTTAGTCAACTAACAACAAGAGTTCATTTTAGCTCATGGTTTTAGAGGTTTTAGTCTATGATGGATTGATCCTTGCTTTGAGGCAGGCGACATATCTTGGTGAAAGTTCCTGGCAGAGAAAAACTGCTTGCCTCATGAATGGGAAGCAGAAGAGAGGAAGAAGAGGGGGCTGTGGCCCTACTATCCCCACAGAGGATGAGGGCATGAACCCAATTATTCAAAGACCTCTTACTAGGTTCCCCACTTAAAGGTTGCAACACCTCCAATGTTGGGGACCAAGTATTTACTACATGAACCTGTGGGGAACCTTAATATCTAAACTATAGCAATATGCTATAAAGGAGAGCAAATAAATATCAATAGCTCCACACAGTATAACTGCAGTTGCACACAATGCAAAAACATTTAGGTAAATATACATTGTTTAAATCTCAAACTGAACTGAGTATAGGGGGGTGTACCAGGGATTACACCCACGGGTGCTTAACCACTGAGAAACATCCCTAGCTCTTTTTATGTTTTATTTTGAGACAGGATCTTGGTAAGTTGCTTAAGGCCTTGCTAAATTGCTGAGGCTGGCCTCAAACTTGTGATCCTCCTACCTCAGCCTCCCAAGCCACTGGGGTTACAGGCATGTGCCACTGTACCAAGCTAATAGCTACTTTTGATGGAGAAGGGATTAGAATGATATCTGGGTAGAGCAGAAAATCTCAAAGGAAATATTTTTGTTCATTCTTTTTTTTCTCCTTAAAATGGGTAACTAAGATATGGATTTATTGATACTTCTTTTAATCTTTATATATAAAGAAATTCTTTCATATCTACTCAACATATAATAAAAACATTTTTAAGTACCCTCGCAATGAAGCTTTGAGAGAATCTTGCAATTATTTGCCTTGATGACAAACATAAAGGCTTTTCATCTGCCTATTGTTTCATCACTTTGGGCAGCTTGAAGCTGTGCCAGTCAGCATCATAAACTGCAAGTAAAGGCCTTTTGAGAAAGGTAACAAATCAGAAATGCAAAACGCCATCCCTGATTAATTTATGAAAACGAAGTTTTCAGCCTACAAGAACCAGGGGCAAAACAAAACAATAACTCACCAGGGGGTTGTGAGCCCTGAAATGTGGCGCTTGGCCATGTGTAACTATTTATCACTTTGGGTCTCAAATCTGAATGATATCAATCATGCTGCTTGCCAGGGCGCCAACTGAATATAAATTGGCCTTTCTGGGCATCAATAGGCCTCCTTCTGCCAAGTGATTTGATAGTTCTTTTATTTTAAAACACTTAGAATGGATTATAGAATGAAAGCACACACTTTGGAGTCATTTAGAAAAATCAATTCAAGCCACACTTAAGGACAAAGAAAAATCCTTCTGTTGTTTCCAGTGACATATCTTACTCAATAAAACAGTCCCATGGAGATGAAAATACTTATACAAAGTAAATTTAGACATCAATGTGGTTGCTAACACACTGTGTCATGACTTAATATTTGCACACCAAGGACCTCTGCATTTACTCCAGCAATGCTGTAGGTGCTCAAAATCCTTCTGGATCCCCCTACCCCATTTCCAAGTAGGTTCCATTTCCAAGTAAGGTCCTGAAAGACTTGAGTACCTTTTTACAATTTAGAGGTGGATTCTTTTGATTTTGAGGAAATGCCTGAAGTGGTTTGGAATCTAAGTTCAGAGAATGAAGTGAGTCTTCAAGGGCAGCAGGCCCAATTTGACCCATAGATAGAGACAGCTCTGAGGAGAAATCTGCCTTCTCTGGGTGGTTCCTAAAGTGTCAATTCCCCAAGGCAGAGCAGAAAGTTAGACATCAGGGTCGGGTCTTGCTGGTAACCCTGGCTCTGCCACTTGCTAATCCTGGAAGAGCAAGCAAACTACTAAACTTCTCTAAATCTCAAATAACTCTCCTGAAGTCAGGATAATGACAAGTACCTTGATGTCACTTCCAGAAAATAATTTAACACCGTAAAGACCTCTCAACTGAAAAATTGGGTAATGATAGCGTTTGTTGGTTTACTATAATAATCATGTAGATGTTTAATACTAAAATTGAATTGACAATAAATTGAGATGACAAAGAGATTTTTTAGATTTAAAGCTGACCTCATACACAAATGAGGCAAATGACTCAAAGTGGAATGACTTTGAAGGTCTAGGGGACAAAAATGGCAGGGGAAAAAATGCAAGTAAACTCTTGAATCTTTATGCATAATTTGTTGTCAAAAGATTTTTCCGACTCCTCTGTTCTTATAATGTTTGAAATGTGCCTTTTCTTATCCTTCTATTGTTAATTAAATCAATCAGACACAACATCGGACATAAGACCCTACCAAGAGATACAAGTGTCTTCCATAGGAAAGAAATCCCTTGCAGGAATTATCATAAAATTATGGGACCCTTCCTTTCCTATCTGCTCAATAAAAGTCTGGGCCAAACTGGACGCATAGGCCTGTAATTCCAGCAGCTTGGGAGGCTGAGACATGAAAATGGTGAGTTCAAAGTCAACCTCAGCAATGGTGAGGTGCTAAGCAACTGAATAAGACCCTCTGTCTAAATAAAATACAAAATAGGGCTAGAGATATGGCTCAGTGGTCAAAAGCCCCTGAGTTTAATCCTCTTTACCAAAAAAAAAAAAAAAAGCTGGGACATTATTTTATTTTGGGGGTATTTTGACTATTCTCTCAATCAAGACTGCCTGATATTAGTGTTCACTTGGCATTTTGTTTGTTTTATAGGCATGGACTCTCAGGTTTTGCTTCAGAGCTTTCCAGACCTCAAAGAGTGGACAAGAAAGAGTGAGTTATCCAAACCAAAGTCCTGGCTTTGCCACCTTGCCTAGCTGTTTCCCTTCAGGCAAGTTACTTAAATTCTCTGTAAGTCTCCTTAACCCTCAAAGATATCTGCAGATACAGAATACTAATACTTATAAGATTTTGAAATTATCCTCTAAGAAAAGTAATATAGAATAACAAATTTGAAATTAGATCCCTCACTTTAAAACTTTACATTTTAAGGCCAGGCTCGGTGGCACATGCTTGTAATCCCAGTGGCTCATAGGCTAAGGTAGGAGGATCGCTAGTTCAAAGCCAGAATCAACAAAAGTCTAAGCTAAGCAACTCAGTGAGACCCTGTCTCTAAATAAATACGAAACAGAGCTGGAGATGTGGCTCAGCAGTTAAATGCCCCTGAATTCAATCCCCAGTACCCTCAAAAATAAAAATAAATAAAAATTAAAACATAAAATAAAATGCAATTTTTACAAACTCTATTTTAAATTTGTTTTTGAAATCTCATAGGATTATTGGGGAGTCAAATATATATAATTTTTAAAAGAAAGCTTTTGTTTGAAAAGAGGTAGTTGTGCCATCTATTCTTCTTTCTCCCAGTTTTACTGTGGTATAATTGACAAATAAAAATAATAAATAGGTATAGAATACCTATTTTATATATATATATATATATATATATATATATACACACATATATATATATGTGTGTGTATATATATATATATATATATATAATTTTTTTCACAAATTATGAAATGAGTATCACAATCAAGCTACCTAACATATCCATCATCTTATGTGGTCATCTTGTGTGTGTGTGTGTGTGTGTGTGTGTGTGTTGAGAACATTTACATTATTTTCTTAGTAAGTATCAAGTGTAGAATCCATTGATAGATCTCCAGAATTCACTCGCCCTGTCTAACCAAAATCTTGTATGCTTTCAGCAACACCCCCTCCATTTGCCCTCTTTCCCCAGCCCCTGACAACTACAATTCTGCTCTCTGCTTCTATGAGTTAGACTTTTATAGATTCCACTTGTAAATGAATCATGCAGAAGTTGTCTTTCCATGTCTGATTTATTTCACTTGGCATAATGCCCCCAGGTTCATCTATGTTGTCACAAATGACAGGACTTATGCAAAGTGTTGTGAACGGTGCCAGACATATGATGACTATTCTTATTTACTATGGTTTCTACCTCAGTACCACAAACATATATCTAGACTCTCAGTTCCATTACAGATTCTCTTCGGTATGAAAAAAAAAAAAAAAAAAAAAAAGGAAACATGAAGGGTCTGTTTGTCATCACCTATATTATACATTTCAAATTGTCATGGAGTGCTAATATGCCTGATTAAGTCTAGGATAGGACTGATTATGGGTGGTTGCTGAAGTTATTTGAAAAGAAATGAGAAGAAAAAGAGCAAAAAGCAACACATGTGCTCACAATGATGAGAAAGGAGTTAAGAACTCCCCAGGGCAGCTACCATTGCGGAAATTTCTCTCTTTCCCCACTTGTGACTCTCCTTTAAGTGTGAAGCTCAGGAAAAGTGATGTGACTCACTCAGACCAGCACAGGCTGTGATCAGGGGAAAATGTCCATTTGCCTCTTCAGTTTCAATCTCAACTGTCCCATTCACCTTTCACCTATCCCCATCTCCCACAGTTAGTCTCCACATATAGGGTGCATATTTGACCAAACAATTTTGTTCCACAATATTCTAATTATCATCAAATTCTCTTACACTTGGTGCTTTTTTTTTACAGAGGAAAAAATAAGTGATGATTAATACATATTTCATATTTAACAGAACTAAAGAAGAGATCTAATTTCATTCTGGAGGCTTGGTAAAATTTTTAGGGGCATTTGTTTGATCTCTTTTATTCAACTAGAATCAAAGGGTCCTTGCTTATTTATCTATTTGAGGTTTGAAAACAAGAATCATTCAATTTGCTTGTAAGGTAGTTCAACTATAGAATTTATAATGAATTCTATAATGAATAGAAAGACTCTGTTTTGGAGATTTCCCCAAGCTTACCAGAATTTGGAACCTAGTGACAATTGATATTCTTCACTAAGTATCACTGCAAAGCACAGATAGGTACTGGACCAGTTTCCTGGATGAACTCCGCAGATATGTTTTTCACACAATGAGAAAATATTTTATTCTTAAATAGCAGGCTTGTTCTAGCTAATTAAATGCAATTTATTCTCAAATGTGACTTTTCTGGCATTGTCATGGTTATAAATTTGGTTTATCCAATTAGGCCTTGGTATAAATTTTTTTAAAAGATTTCTTACTGAACCTTTGCAAATAACTACTTTATCATATAAAGTAAAGAAATTTAATATGTCCTGGAATAGTTTTGCCGACAGGGCCAACTAAAATGTGCTTTATTTTGCACAAAATCTTCATTCTGAAGTTCCCCTAGTAATTCATTAGCTTATATTAAACATTACCATTTCTAATAGGACATTCTTCCTGAATTCTGAGGGGTCGGTTAAAATAAATTGCAAGGAATTTCATTTTAGTTCACAAGTTTAACCAGCCACACTGAGGTTTTCAAGATTAGTCACAATGAATGGAAAAGAGTTTTCCCTGACACACATCAAATAACATAACCTTATAACAATACCAGCAACATACAAAAATAACAATATAATTATATTTCTTTCAATAGTTTAATTTGGTTCTACAAAAGTAATGCCTATATGTGAAGTTATACTAAAATACAAAATTGAGAGCTAAAATACCAAAGGAAAAAAAACGTAAAGATGGAATGAGTGCTAACAGTGTTAAAATCACTCTTAAATCATTTTATTGCTTAGAAGTATAAGATATATACCAAATAATTTTAGACTCTGAAATTTTAAATGTAGGTAAAATTTCAAAGATAGAAAAAGAGACAAAGTAGATAGATGTAAACAAAAATTCCCTTAATCCAAAAGACAGCAAAAAGAATGTGAAATAAATAGAAAACGTAAGATATAAAAGTAGAAATGGAAACTATGAAGAGGTTGAGATATGGGGGACCAAATAAGAAGACTTAATGAAAATTCTGTTATCAATCCAGATGGAAGAAATAGAGAAACAAAAACCCACACACAAAATGTGTAATATCAATAAATACAACTGCCCTAACTTGTTTTGAACAACGAAAGTTTACAAAACACTGTATCCTATCAGAAAATTCTACTGGGCAGCATCACAAATGATCGGATATATTTATACCATGTTCATAGAAAAGCCATGAAACAGAGTCCAGAAGCAGGTAGCCCCAGATAACCATATACAGGAGGAACAAATATTGAGGATGATTTAAATGACATAATAGAAAACAATAGTGAAACTGAAACAACTATCAACAATAATATTGGGTTTAAAAGTGAACTGTAAATGTAATTTATACAGTAGGATACAATTTCTATAAATCTAGAGCACATATAAAACTAAACAGCACTTTATTTAGTCATATATCAAGGGGAATAATAAATATAAAATTCAGGATACCTCTATCTTGGTCAGAAATGGGGATCAAAAAGGAAATTTGCATCAGAAAAGGGCCCTTTTACTAGAAATGGTTTTCTTTTTCCTAAGTTATATAGTATGCACAAGGTATTTATTATTTATTATTATATGTTATGTGTATATTATGAATGTTTTATGTATATATATTTATTATGAAATAATAGTGAAAGTTTTATCCTTCTTTTACCTTGGTTATGTATCGGAAATATCTCCTTAACTTTAATGTGTTTTTTTCCACATAGCTTTTATAATTAAAATATTTTAGAATAACATTTATATTTCTGAATAAGAGTTGAAACATGAAACATCGGGTTATTTGCAGTAATCAATTGGTAAGATTGTCGTCAATGTATTCACATGATTAATATTCTAAAATAATAAAACATACTTACAATGCTATAAGGAATCCTACTTTTTTGATGCACTGTTCAATTTGATGTACTGGCATTTTATTTTGAATACTTCTAAGTCTCTTTGATTCACAGTTTTATTTTATGTGCCATCTTCATACTGTTTTGAAATCACATATATATTTGTTTCATAAAATTAACTGAATTTCTTTACAACTTTTTTATTTGGCATTTGTTTTATAGGGATTGGCTAGCTTCACTTAGCATAATCTGCTCTAGTGTTTATTTAATTTTTATGTGGCGTTGAGGATTGAACCCAGGGCCTCGCACATGCCAGGTGAGTGCTCTACCACTGAGCCACAACCCCAACCCTACAACTTTTTTAAAAATAAATTTATGTAGCATAGGATTTAACTATCAGTTACAAGTCTAAAAGGCTCCACAACAAGAATTCTGGCCTCAAAAGATTTTTAGAAATAATGATTTCATAACCCTTAAAGTATTTTGTATTCAAATATTCAGTTTTTCAACTTTGTCCTATTTTTTGATGATTTATAATAATATATTAAGAGGATAAGATTCCATTTGGTTGAGATTTCCACATTTATAGTCAACAGATAATTTTACTTCCTTTTGCATGACTGACTTCCATCATCCTCTGGCATGAGGAAAACAACAGAATTTCTCAGAACACATGTGCAGATGCTGGGGTAGAGAAAGCATGTGAGAAGATGCATTGTTTTCATTAGCAGAGCATTTATGAAAAAGGAAATAACTAGGAAAAGAAGGAGAAAATTGGCAAGATTAAAGTTGAGGTATTTTCGGCATTATTGCTCTGCAGTGTGTGTGTGTGTGTGTGTGTGTGCACATGCATAGTTGGGAGAGAATTGACAATAAGGAAGATCAATCAGCTGTAGAAAACAAAAAGTCATGGTTGACACATCCATTAGGTATGGTAGGCATGGTGCCTGGAACGTGAATATTTTCGGGGAACAACAAAAATATTTTAATTTATTCTAAATTAAGGGATAAAAAAAACACTTTAAGGTCAAAAATTACATTTGTCTTCATACCAGTTATAAGATCTAAGTTTTCATACATGATTATAAAAGAAGGGGACCACAAAGACAAAAGTGTCCAGGACCCTCTGAAGCCATACAAGGCCCTGAAAGATTGAATTTTCTTTTCGTAAATAGGTTGCAATGTGTCAAAGTGGGGAAGGGTTAGTTCATGTCATCTCACAGTTCTCAAAGGTAAGTATTTTTATTACCCCATTTTGTAAGTGGTAAGCCTGGGTCTGATTACCCTTACTCTATGCCCAAGCACTTAGGCATTCACTAATCTAAAGAGACTTCTGTCAGTCCTGGGGTAAGATAACCAACACTGATTACTAGCATCACTCTGGCATCCACATACCCCTGCCAGCTGATCCAACTCCTATCAAATGTTCCTAAGGAAGACTTTATGAAGTGGTTTTATTCGTTTGTTCTGTGTGTGTGTGTGTGTGTGTGTATGTGTGTATGTGTGATTCTTCCAGCTGAATCACCAGCCTGCATCTCTGCTACCAACTCATTCCCAATAGCTATATTTTACCTCCAATACTTTGGGTTCTCCTATCAGCTTAATGTTCTGATTAAACCATTATATTATGGAAAATACTTACCGAATTAAATATTATTTGTTTTACTACAGTACAGATACTTTCAATTTTTTTTTTTGAGGGAAATAAAAGTTTCAGTCTTTCAACTTATTTGTTGAAGAAAACTGAAGTTCAGAAAAAGCAAGTTGTTACAATTAACAAAACTCACTTCAAACACCATTGTTACCCACCCAGCAGCCTTCCCACAACCTTCCCCATCAACACACACTCTTTCCACCAGCATGAAGGTTTTGAGATAACATGAATTACAAGAAAACCCTTGATTTTATTATCTCCCCTGATGCTTTGAAAGAAGTCAGGTAATGTGACAGAGTAAACCTGTATCAAAATTTTCATGAGGATTTTTGTAAGTTCTAAGATTATGGTTGATTTCAATATCAAATATCTACAGCAATATAATTAGCCAAACAAAAACTTGGAAGTTTCAACAACAATTGTGCCAGGCAGCTCTGGCATGGGCCTGGACTTGCTCGTGTCATCTGTGATCAGCTTGTAGGATGGCTAGGTACTGGCTGATCCCAAATGTCATCAGTAAAACATATGACGATTGACTTGCTCTCAGCTGGGGTGATGGCTGTCACTAGAAGACATCATGTGTCTCATCTTCCAGCTAGCGAGCACACACTTGTTTACATGGTGGCTTAGAGCAGCAAGAGCAGCAAAAGAGGGCAAGCCTAAGTATGAGACTTCAAGCCTCTGCTCTATCCATTGGCTCAAAGGATTCACAAGTCCAACCAGACTAGTCCATTTATGGATTTATAAGGCCATGGCTGCTAGCAGGCATAAGCAAGTTAGGGGTTGCTGTTGCAGCAAAGTTTGGTATTTTCCTCCTATTCTTCCTCTTACCAATAGAACATAGTAACCATCTCAGGCACATGGGACACTTAGGATCTTACACCTTCATAGGGCTAGTGATTTTTCTCTTTGGCTCCATATAAACAATCAGAAAAATCTAAAATTCTAGAACACAAACAAGGGAGATATGTTCTTCATGTTTTTCAACTCATCTATTTTTTCAGACTCTCTCACTTGGTTTTCTTTTGGGGTGTATAGTTGTTTAACAGAAATTTTAAATCACTGATGCTGAGTGACTGTGTGTGAATGACCAGGGAGTAAACAAAACCCATTCTAGTGACAGCCTAGAACAGGTTTTCGTTGGAAACTCAGTGTAATAGGAGCAGCAGAGAAAGGCTGTGGTTTTAAATGACTGTGGGATCCTGGACAAGCCACTACTTTTGAAGAATAATAGTAACATTTGTCTGTTACATTGTGGGGCAGCCATATGGACATAGTGAGTCTGGAATAAGTTTCAGTTCCTTCTCTGGCATAAGTGGGAGGTGCAGCTCAAGACTTGTGCTTTTAAAAGGAGATGGGAAGCCACTGGTTCCCAGTCCTCACATAATATCTGAGCATTCTATCAAGACTCTTGCCTAAGACCAGTAGTTCTCAAATGTTTTGACTTCTGAACTCCTTTAAAATTATTGAAAATTATAAAAATTCATTGATCATATATGTTTATATTTATTATATCCAAAATAATGAATACCTACAATTTAAAAATAGTACATTTAAATATAGCAATCCCTTTATACATAAACATAATAATTTATTTTTACTAAATGTATTTTCCAAAACAAAAATAATTGACAGAAAGAAAAATTAATATTATTATTTTACATGTTTGCAAATGTTTTTCATGTCTGACTTAGTGAAAGACACCTGGATTCTCATTTCTCATTCAGTCTGTACTAGTGTTACATGCCTTGCAATCTCTGGAGAATTAAATCATGCACTTGTGAAAGAAAGAGAATAAAACAGGAAAATAACAGTAGAGCACTATTAAGAAATAATGCAGATGGTAAAATTTTGGGGTACCCACATATTCACAACCATGCTTTAAGAGTGTGACAGTTTTCCAAGAAGCCCTACAGGCAATTAACTTCTGTGCTGGCAGGAAATTTGCCTGGAACCAGTATAGCACAAATTAGTCATGAATAAAAAAGAATTAAAAGTTAAAAAGGAAAAAGAATACATAAATGTATAACTTTTTTAAAAAATCACCCATTTTTAAAAAATCTAGATAGAGATGGAAGTGGGAAGATGTGGCAAACAAGGGAATTTTAAGAAGTATTCATTTAAGATTTTATACAATAAGTAATCTTCATAAAATATTAATATTATTCTTCAAAAGTAGCAGCTTGCCCAGGATCCCAAACTTTTAGTGGCATAGCTTGAAGGAGAACTTAGATATCTTAATTCACTAAATAAGTGCTCACTCACTCATTTTATGTTTCCTTTCCTTTGCAAATTAAAACATTAAGATATAAGAATTTTACTGAGCCCAACCCTAATTATTTTGTAAAATCAAAAAAGTTGTTACCCAAGTTTACTCCTACAGAACACAATGAAGCAAGAAGTTTAAAGATAGAATGTATACATAGTTTCTTAGACCTCTACTTCTGTACTTCTCTGAATCTGTTTTCTCATATGTACGATGGATGTAGATAATCATAGTAAATGCTTAGGATTTTTGTCAGGTACATGCTGAGAACAATGGTCACATTTTCTAAATGTGCTTGGGAAGGTCAGTTTCTTCCTATCCTGAAACATTTCTTACTCTTTTCTCTGAATATTCTGAACTCTGTATTCAAACTCATTAGTGCAATTTTGTTTCTAGAATAAACTCTACTCCATAAAAGAATAAAGGCAAGAACCACCAGGTAGGTGCTAATTCTGAACTATGAAAACACTTTGTAGGGTTGGAAGGAATCAGCCAAGAAGCGGTTTCTGGTTTTGAACCAAATGAGACTTCTATTCTGTTTGTAAAATAAGAATATTATGTAGTTAGCCAGAAGAGAAATAGGTCCTATCTAGACTATGTGGCCAACAAAACATTGTGAAGCCCCTACAAAGAAGATGTCCTAAATCTCTAGGAGGTTGGGAGAATCCCCTCTGCTCTCTCCCTATTTGGACTCATGCTTACAGGTTGAGCATGCATGGTTTACACATTTTAGTTATGATCATGTAACTTTACAAATCATTGGAATAACTAGAAACTTTGTTGAGAAACAGGAAAAGAAAGTGACAGTGAAGAGAACAGAACTAATGTTTTAGAACACCTGCCTTCTGCTAGGCATTTAAAAGAGCTATCCATCAAATTTCATTAAGAATTCTGCAAGGTAAGTATTATTTTTGTCATCTTACAGATATGAAAGTGAAACTTGGAAATGTTATGTAATTTGCCCAAGGCCCCCATCGTCAGTTGTCTGAATCAAAGTTTTGTGCTATTCATTCCATCTTACCTCTATGCTTCTGGGCATAATAGATACTGGTGAATCAGTGAGGGGTAGTCATGATGAAAAGAGAAATTTGACTATCTATTGGCCCTAGTGGATAAAAGCTGGAGCATAAAAGTTTAAACTTGAGAAAGAGTTTGCTACTCAATGAAATGGAGAAATAATCCTGTGAAATAGAAAGTGAAGGGAAATTTGGTGGAGGAAAACAGGTTACTAAACAATCAATTGGCAACAGAGATGTCACATGTAATAGAAATTCAGAAGAGCATAAATGGAATAAATAATATAATTTTAAGACCCTTCTAATACAGATATTTTATTTCTAAAAGGGCTAATTTTTCCACGAAAAATTTGCTAATTCCTCTCACATATTCTTTCAATGTCTTTCCTGTTTTCTGAATGCTTTGGGTAAAACAGGAATTATCCTTGAGAGATGAGATTGAGATATCATCAGAGACTATAGATCTGAACAAGAAAATAGCTGAATGATGAGGGGGTATTATTATTTCTGAGGAAAAATTGCTTTCAAAGGATAAAACCCACAAACAGTGATAAAATCTGTAGAGTATTACTATTTGTGTCAAATGGTTAGATTTTATATTTTAAAATAACTTCATTGGCATATCCATTTAAAGGGTATAATTTAATGACTGTTAGTGTATTCAGAATGGTACATCCATCCTGACAACTAAATTTTTAACATTTCATTTGTTTTTTAACTGATAGATAAAAGCAAAAACTATACATACTTATAGAGTAACATCTGATGCTCTAAACTATTTCATTAGCTCAACAATTGCCTAGATATCACTCATGAAACTTCCATCACATCAAACCCAGGAAACCCCAAATCCAACTTCTATCACTGTGTTTTTCTTTGCTAGACAGTTTATAGACATAAGTTCATAAAAATTGAGGTCCTTTGTGACTAGCCTCTTTGATTCCACATAATTTCGCAGTTTACCCATATAGTTGCATGGTATAGATACTTTATTTATTTTTTATTGTTGAATAATATTTCAGTACATGAAAATATCACATTCCATTTGTCTGTGCCTCAACTGACAGACTTATGGAAGTTTCCTCTTTGGGGATGTTAGAAATAAAGCTGTCATAAACATTGGTACACAAGCTTCTGTGTGGACACGTTATTTTATTTATCTAGGCATATTTCTAAGAGTGAAGTTACTAGGTCATGGAGTAACTATGTGTTTAGTCACTTGAGAGATTACCAGAATGTTTGGCAACTTCGTTTGACATTCCATCAGCAATGTACAAATGTTCCAGTTTCTACATACCCTAATACTTTTTGCCTTTTTGATGGTAACCATCCCATTGGGTATGAAGAGACATCTCATTTCTCTGATGGCTAATGATGTTGAGCATATCTTTTATGTACTGTTGGCTACTTGTACATCTTTGTTGGAGAAGTATCTGTTCAAGTCATTTGTTCATTTTTAATTGGGCTATTTGTCTTTTTATTATTGAATTAAAACATTTATTTATGTAACTTGGACCCAAGTCTCATAAAATACATGATTTGAAATAAGCTTTTCCATTTATTCTGTGAATTGTGTCTTTCTCTTATTAATGGCGCCCTTTGAGGCATAAAAGTTTTTAATTTTAGTTATATTGAACTTGTCTCATTTTTTGTCACTTGTGATTTTTGCTTGTATCTAAGATACCACTGCCTACATAAGAGTCACAGATTTTTAAAACTCTGATTTTTATATATTTTAAATTTAAATCTGATTAATTTTGAGTTAAATTTCATATATAATGAGGTATATGGATTCAAGTTTTTGTTGTTTGTTTTTATACTGGGGATTGAATCCAAGGGGCACTTAAACCCTGAGCCCTTTTAATCTTTTTTTTTTTTTTTTTTTTTTTTGAGACACAGTCTTGGGTCTTGCTGTGTTTTTTAGGACCTCTCTAAGTCACTGAGGTTGGCCTTCAACTTATGATTCTCCTGCCTCCTGAGTCTCTGGGATTATAGGAAGTTTGTTCTTTTGTGTATAGGCATTTAGCTTTTTGAACTTCAACAAATGGTGCTGGGAAAACTGGAAATCCATATGCAACAAAATGAAACTGAATCCCTTTCTCTCGCCATGCACAAAAGTTAACTCAAAATGGATCAAGGAGCTTGATATCAAATCAGAGACACAGTGTCTGATAGAAGAAAAAGTTGGCTACAATCTACAT
>NW_026000174.1:33903156-33921966 GCF_001458135.2 Marmota marmota marmota | reverse complement strand
ACAGTAGAGGGGGTAGAGAGAGAAGAGGGGAGGGGAGGGGAGGGGAGGGGAGGGGGGATAGTAGAGGATAGGAAAGGCAGCAGAATACAACAGACACTAGTATGGCAATATGTAAATAAATGGATGTGTAACTGATGTGATTCTGCAATCTGTATACGGGGTAAAAATGGGAGTTCATAACCCACTTGAATCAAAGTGTGAAATATGATATATCAAGAACTATGTAATGTTTTGAACAACCAACAATAAAAATTAAAAAAAGCATTCTTTAACCAATTTAATTGCCTTAATGAAAACCAATTGATTGTAAATGTTATGATTATTTTTGCTCTCTTAATCTTTATGCCAATGCCACAGTATCTTGATTACAGTAGCTTGGTAATAAATTTGAAAACCACAAACATGAGACATACATCTCTGCTCTTTTTCAAGAGTATTTTGACCATTCTGGGACAAATAAATTCCCACACGCATTTTAGATTGGCTTATTAATTCTTGTGAAGAAGTAAACAGAGATTTTTATGAGAATTGAATTGAATCTATAGATCAATATGATGAGTATTTTCATCTTAACAATATTAACTCTTCTGATCCACCCACTGATGTTCTAGACTAGGGGGAGCTTCCCATTTTGTTAGGTCTTCTTTCATTTCTTTAAACAATGCTTTGTATTTTTCAAAGTAAAATTTCACATTTGTTGGTTAAATTTATTTCTAAGTATTATATTCTTTTGATACTTAGTGAAATGTTTTTTTCTTAATTTTAATTTTGTTTGCTTTTAGCTTATGTATAGAAATGCAATTAATTTTTGTATATTTATCTTATATCTTGCAACTTGGTCTAACTCATTTGCTTGTTCTATTGCCCCCCCCCCCTTTTATCTTTCTTTTTGTTTTTTCTCTTTTTAGTGGATTCCTTAGGATTTTCTGTATGCAAGATCATGTTGTCTAAAAATACAGGTGCTTTTACCAATTCCTTTTAAATGTGGATGCCTCTTACATTTTTTTTCTTTCCTAATTACCTTAGTTAGGACCTTTGCTACACAGTTCATTAAAATGGTGAGAGAAAACATCTTTTATTCATGATTTAAAGAAGCATTCAGTTTTTCACTATTAAGCATGTTGTTAGCTCTGGTTATTTTGTAGATAATTCAAGTCAGGTTGATGAAATCCCCCTCTGTTTCTAAATTTTTGAGTGCTTTTATCATAAATAGGTGCTATTTTTTTCAAAATATTTTTTCTATGCCTATTGTGGTAATCATGCTTTTTTTCCCTTTATTCTACTCATATGGGGTGTTTTATTAGTTTTTTTTTGGATTTGGGGTACTTGGGATCAAACGCAGAATTGTTTAATCACTGAGTTATATCCCCAGCCTTTTTTTGTATTGTATTTAGAGAGAAGATCTTGCTGAGTTTCTTAAGGCCTCACTAAGTTTCTGAGGCTAGCTTTGAACTCACAATCCTCCTGTCTCAGCCTCCCGAGCCACTGGGATTACAGGCATGCACTATGTGCCCAGCAGCTTTTGTTTTCAGATATTAAATCATCCTTTCATTCCTAAGGTAGATCCCATTTGATTATGGTATATAATCCTTTTTATATATTAATACATTTAGTTTTCTAGCATATTGCTATGGGGTTTTGCATTGATATTGTCAAGAGAATATTTATAATTAAATGTTTTTCCATTGAAGGAAATACTAGATAGAGAAGTCCCATTTTCATATCTTCAGCAATAGTTTAGACTGATTCAGTTTACATAAGTGATATTCAAATAACTTTTTTAGATGGTGAATTACACATAATAGTGGGATTTATTATACCATATCCATGCATGCACATAATTTGATCAGTTTCATTCCCCAATGGCCTTCCTTTCCTTCCCTTTCTCCCTCCCAGATCTACTTGCTCTACTTTGCTGATCTCCCTTCTATTATTGTAATTAACTAGTGCATTACAATTTTATAGGCTTTATTTTATATTTTTCACTGTATAAATTCATATATGCACTTTGCATAGTTTAGTAGATTTTGCTCCCCTGTACTTTCCCATGCTATTCCCTCCTCCAATCTTCTTGATCTCCTTCCTCTACTGTATTGGTCTCCCTGCTCTTCCCCTCCCATTTTTCAATCCCCCTCTTTCTCCCTCTCTCCCTCTCCCTTTCCCTTTACCTCTCCCTCTCCCTCTCCCTCTCCCTCTCTCTGTCTTTCTAGCTTCCACAAATAAGAGGAAACCTTGATTTTCTGAGTTTGGCTTATTTCACATACTGTAATGTTCTTCAGTTCCATTCACTTACCCACAAATAACGTAATCTCATTTTTCTTTATGGCTGAATAAAACTACATTGTGTGTATACGCCACGTTTTTTCTTTATCCTTTTATCTGTCAGCAGACACCTAAGCTGGTTTGATAACTTGACTACTGTGAATTGTGCTGCTATACATATTGGTATGCATATATCACTACAGTATGCTTCAAGTAATATCATAAAGCTGGTCCTCAAAAATGTTTCAGGAATTGTTACCGAGGTGATAATCAAAATTACATTCCGATCAGATGTCCTAGGGTTTTGGCTTCATAAGAATGATTAATTACCCTACAGAGATACACAGGCTACTGTCATCTGACTATTACAGAGGCAGAGGATAATAATAGCACCAATTATTGACCTTCAGCTTCTGTATTAGAATCTGGGATTTCACAACAATGAGTTGATAATGGGAAATTTATTCACTTTTAAGCATTTAGTTCCCTTTTCTGTAATGTAACTACAATAATGAAACTCAACTTATACTAATGTGTTTATAACAGTTCCCCCATATAAATATAAATATATATATTCAAGCTTGTGTGTATGATCACATGAATGTTAGTGCAAATGTTAGTTCCTAAGTCAAATCACTAGAACCACTTGTGATCCTTTAAGCTCTAATAATCTGGAAATTTAGATCTGATAGACATAAATTCTAAAGTACACATAGAAGAACCATAGAATACTTATCCAGAAAGAACACCTGTAAATAATTAAGTTCAATACCATAAAAATAAACATGAGGAGGGATAAAAATTCATGTTTTAACTTTGGGGATACCCCATTTATAAAAATCTTCATATCTGTCATCTGTATCCATATGTCCTTAAGCCAAACTAACCTGCCTAATAGCAGTACATTCATTTACAAGTTAAGACAAATCATGATCACCTAAGTAGTGTTCAAGAACATTGCTCAGGATCTCAACAGATAGTTTACAAGACTGAAGGAAAACATGTGCTTTTATTTAAAAAAAAAATCTGGACTGAGGATGTAGCTCAGTGGTAGATCCTAAGTTGAATCCCCAGCACCACAAAAAAACAAAAAACAAAAACAAAAACAAAAACACTACAACAGTAGAAATCTAATACATATGTGTAACAAATCTAAAAAGGAGTCTCAGCTTTATAACTTAACAGGTGCATGACATTTAGACAAATATTTAACTTCTCTGATGTTTTCAGCTATTAATTTGTAAAACTCAATATATATATTCTACAAAATTTCCATTCAGTTTAATTTAATGTGTTTATTTATGTAAGAACTGGCATGAAAATTGCTTTTTGTTTTTGTTTTTTATTTATTTTATTTATTTTTTTATTGTTGGTTATTCAAAACATTACATAGTTCTTGATATATCATCTTTCACACTTTTGTTTTGATGCTTTTTTATTTTTAACTCTCCCTACATTATATTGGTTTTGTGTTATAGTTCTCCTTGTACAATCCTGATCTGCTGTTTAGACACAGATCTTGGTATCTTGCCTTAAATATTTGGGGCAGTTTCAGTGCTGCCCTCTTCACTCTGGTCCATTTTTGAAATTCCCAGAGATAACTGACTCCTGATGACCTATAGACTAGCTTGTCTGAGCTCTCCTAGGCCCTTCTAGAAATATGCTTCTGTCATGGAGAAAGAGTCACCAATCACAAAATCCACCCCCACCCCTATTTTTTTCTCCACTAAATCTATGAAAACAGAGACAATCTTAAGTTGGATAGTCTCCATTCATGTTATTACCGAGGTGCTTTCTCCACATTGCTTCTGCTTCCATGGTCATCTTGTAAGATTAAATTGATTTTTTTTCCTTTTCTCCAATCAGTGATAGTACAGATTGTCTATTTAATTCCAATTACTTTTTTTTTCCAGGGAGATGCTCTGGTTAGATCTCAGCTGTTTCCTATGTAATTAAAAGCACCTTTCCATTTTTTTTCATGCCTCTCTTCTGCATAACTGCCTTGATCATGATCAAGAGTCACTCTGCCTAATCCTTCCCTACCTGCATTCCATTAAGGCAATGTGAGTAGTTTCAGAAACAGAAACTTGATTGTCTATGGCATCCGTTCCTGGCTGATTGCTAGAGCTGAATGTGCTGGGGAAGAAGTTCAATTTTTATACCTTATTCAAAATGAAAACCCACGTAAAGCAATCTCTAATTCAGAACTAAGGACTGTTCCATATCTGACTAGGTGAACTGATGCAGAAAACTTCAAAGATCAATTGGGATTGGGGGGCGGGGGAATGACCTCATTTTTCTGGGTCAGGTTTCCCACAAAGTGACTGCCAGACATAAACTGGTAGAGAGCAAAGGGAAACATTAATGAGCAAGCCTGAAGCCCACATGCTGCTGATTGTGATACTGTGTGGTAGGAACTTAATTGCACACATCTGGTGTGCTACCAGATCCCAAAAGCCTTCACAAATTAAATAAAGATGATGATTTAGTTTAATCATAAATAACTAAATATGCAAATAATTGAGGAAGGATTCTTGATAGTAATAATGTGAAGTCACCACAAAAACAGGAAAAACTGAGCAGTAACTGAGTAAAGAGAATTGAAACACTCCTGAAATTTAATATTTGGCTGAATATACAATTGTCTTCTTTCACTGAAGAGACAAAATCCACAAAGAAAGGGCAAGAAGTGATCAATCAAAAAAAATTGAAAGCCAGCTTAAGGCTATTTTATCTTTAGGAAGAGTAACTGTTGACTTAGAGTAAGCATTTGTTCAAAGGCACCACGTGGCCCACTGGGACATATAAGGGATTTGCCATCTAGATGTGCGATTGTAGACAAGGCACTTGAACTTTCTGCTGCTGAGTCTTCTCCTCTGTTGCCTAAGCATAAGTCATTCCCATTTTGAGTGACTATTTTTTAAAACATCTACACGTCAGACCACAAATCTTCAACAGATGCTTGTTTCCTCCCTCTTGTCTTATCCCTCCTTTGGGACCAACCATTCCCAAATGAATGTTTCCATGCAGCAGAAACCTCTTAAAGTTAACTCAGCATCCTCTCCATCCATGCTCAAGGTATTATTAAGGGCTTTCTGAGAGACATGCCCTATGTTTGCTGCTAATGATTAAGAAATGAAACTTGCAGAATACTTCATGTTTTCAGAAGCCCATGTAATAGTGGAGAGACCTGCAAGTAGCCATATTTTATTTATTTCATCATTCATTTGAGTAAGTATTTATAGAGTAACTGCCATGTATCAGTTACCTTTCTAAGTACTGGCAATAGAATAGTGAACAAAGTGCCCAAACTCTGGATTCGTAGAATTTCAATTCTGACATGGGTATGAATATAAATAAATAATATCCTATACTGGAGGTGACAAATTCGAGGGGAAGAGACCACACAAGGAAGAGGAATTACAATGCTGGAGTGAAAAGGTTGTGGTTTTAATTGGTCAAAGAAGGCCTCCTTAAGGTGTTGGGGGAACTTAAAGAAAACCAGGGCACATGTCATATACATATCTGAGGAAAAGAATTCCAGGCTACAGAGATTTGTATATATGAGGACTTGGAGCAGAAATGTGTTTGAGGCACCCTAGAAATAGCAGGAGTCCAGTGTGACAGAGGCATAGTAAATAGGAGGTAGATAGAGAAATAGTAGAAGAAACCTGAGAGAGAACCAGGAAATAGCTTATGTCTAACTGTTGGAAATTTCTCGGTTAATCAGAAGTGCTGATCCATAAAGTGCTTTCAGAAGAAAAGCACCAGGCTTAGAATTTTATTTGATTCATTCTAGCTGTTTTATGATGACCAAACTGTTAACTAGAACAGGGAGCCCAGTTGGGAGGCTACTGCAAAAATTCTGGTGGTGGCTGACAAAACACCTTCATGGTGAGGCTGGGAGGTGTGTTCATATTCTGGAAACATGTTCCAGGTTAAGCCAAGAAGGTTCACAGGTGAAACAAATGTAGTGAGAGAGGTTTTAAGGAAAACTCTGAATGTTTTGACCTAAGCAACTTTAAACATGAAATTCTCATTCAATGAAATGGGGAGGATGCAGGAAAAAAATGTAAAAGAAAGAGGGGAACTCCCAAGAATTCAGCCTTTAACATGTTGACCAAGTAACTTGAAAAAAAGATCACAGTGGTTAAGTGCAAGATGTAAGAAGGGTAAGAAAAGGCAGTTTCCTGGAAAACCTAAGCTGAGTGGTAGTGTCCAGAGGAAAGTCATCCTAAACAAAGCTCACTCATAGCTTTGAATTTCATCAAATGCACTCACCCCAACTCAAAGCCAAACTGACTTCCACAATTCATTTACCAGCTCTTGCATAAAACCAGTTGTATCTTCTGTGATTTTTTTTAAACTTTTACAGAACCATCTTTCACTTTGCATTCCTACAACACACAATCCAAAAATTAATTTAAATCTTCTTTGCTACTACTTTTTCTCTTAGAAACTTCCATACTGATTTCTTATACTCAATCTTCCCTTATGGCCTAAGGTTTCTTGAAAGCAGGAGGATGTCTTCAGCATCTTTTCTACTTTCTTGAGGTCCCCCTTAGAGTCCTCTTGTTATTAGATTTGCCTCTGTAATGCATGAAAAATGAAAAGAATGTCAAGTAGGACACAACTTTCCAATTCTCTCATCTGGCTTCATGCTTCTCCCTCCCAGGCCCTGACTTGTTTACTCATTTGGTCCCTGGGTCTCTCCACTGGGAGCTGTACACTGGCCATGCTGTTTAGTCATTTCAAGACATTCAGCTGCAGACCTGACTCCCCAGTGGATCCAGTCTAGCCATCCCACAAGGTATATACTCTGGCTGCCGTTTACCATCTGACTGGATAATGCAATCCTGAGACATAGGAAAAATAACTCCATGTGAGAATTTTTACCAACTGGAGACAAGAGACTAGAGAAATCCAGAGATATAAATTCTTTATTCTTCCCTTCCTTTAATGGATTTCTCTGAGGCACACTTTCCTAGCACAACACTCCAGAAATCATTCCAAGATGATGGATGTAGTGGACAAAGAACGGCTGTTTTTCTTACAGTGCTAAAGTATAATGCATGGCAATACATGACAGGCTCTGAGAAATTCTTTCTTACAAGACCTACTTACCTCATCTAACCTCAAATTTTTGAAACTTATGGAACCACTGGGCTGTAGAAAACATTCTTTGTTGCACAGCATTTAATACTATCCCAGAACACACTTTGGGAAATTCGGCTTCAAATTACCCTCAAAAATCTCAGCCTAGCTATATGAAAGGAATAGCTTGTAGCCTATACCATATCCCTGTGTCCTTGACTCCCCTTGATCCAGAACACCCAAGAGCCACTCTGCAGGAGTGTGAGAGAAGTGAATGTCTTCACCACTGCTAGTGATGAATCTTGCAAATTCTCCACTGAAGAAGTGCTGCATGAGAATATTGCCTGACCAAACAAGGGTGGATTCTTAGACCTGATTTTAATGCTTCTAACTGACAATTTCTGTGGTTGTCAGCATCATGTAAGGAGTAGTTGTGAAATATCTACAAAAGCAGCGATTCCCCCTGTTTATTGCAAGAGTTCTGTACCTTGAATCCAACTGCTACAAATTGGATTAGGATGTGTATATGTAAGAACTCCTAACAGAAGGATTTACGGCACCTTTGGCCTTGTTTCTAGTTAACAGGTGGTATGGATCATTTTTTACATTCCCATCTATCCTGATTACAATCAGCAGCTCCTATCCACACCCCAGAAATAGGAAAACAGAGATGTTTAGCAATGAATAACATAATCCAACATTCCCACTTTCTACTGAACCAGAGATTAGCCTTGTGGTCATCAATATTTTCCATGGATTGTTGAAGAAACATTCACCTTTGGAGAAGCATTTTTGAATTATTCCTTGAAAACTCCTTATTTCTCCCCTTTTATGGGATCCCATCATAAATATTTGGTAGTTGATTGGAAGCAAGTATATCATTTTATATAGCTCTGAATTTGTCTAAAACATTAGTTTTTTTTTTTTCTTGGTTCTCCATCTGGCATACATATAAAACCATGAATGGCTTTTAAGGACACTTTAAGTTTCCTGACTACAGCATAATGAAATGTATGTGATTCATAGCATTGTACAGGTTATTCCTTACCCATACATCATAACAGGTTCCATTGGGGAATGTTTTCAAATAGTTGAATAAATATGGTATTTAATGGAGAAAACAGGAACATTTTTTAAAGGCTGTACTCACTAATAGGAAGGGAATTGAAACAGCTCGGTTTAGCAACATGTACTCATAGCCTATATCTTAACATTGTTAAAAGAGTAACAGCAGCCGTGATGATAACATCTACTGAGAACGTATTCTATGCTAGGCACTGACTAAAAGCTATATAATAACTATGATCTTAATTATATCCTAAATAAAGACTAACATTTTCTTGGTGCTTGCATAATGAAACTGTATATACATGCAAGCGCATTTAATTCCCATATTCTCATGAGAGATTATCATTATTCTTTTCGTACAAATTAGGAAACTATGTCACTGAGAGATTAATGTTGCACTGGAAAATTGCAGAATCAAGCCAGTGCAGTCATGAACACCTGTAATCCCAGCAGCTCAGGAGGCTGAGGCAGGAGGATTGCAAGTACAAAGCCAGCCTCAGCAATTGAGCGAGGCCCTAAGCAACTAGGTGAGACCCTGTCTCTAAATAACATATAAAAGAGAACTGGCATTCCTAGGTTCAAACCCTGGTGCTACCCCCCCCCAAAAAAAAAATAGAAAAGATAATTGCAAAGCCAAGATTCATACCTAAGTGATGTGACCAGAGGATATGTCCTTAACCATTATACCAAACAGCTTCTCAGATAGCTTGGAGTGGCTTCAGCATATAAATCACTTGGTGTTCAGCAATTCAGATGATCTCATGAGACGGGACCAGGAGCCTCTTCTCTTCCACTTACAAATGAAGAAAACAGGAATCAGAATACATAAATGACTATCCCCAAACTACCTAAGTGATTAAAGCCAATCTTCTTTTGTGAAATTACATTAATTTCCTGCCATGTCATTGTACCTCTTTTTTTAAAAAAAATAATCTTCTAAGTTCTTTAATTCTTGTCAGAGGATCTATATTACTATATATCCCCAATAACCTCAAGCTCTTTTTGAAGACTACAGAATTCTGTAAAGCATAGCAAAAGACAGATGATTCGAAATCTGCCTCGATAAGGAGAAAAGGCTTGAGGGTAGAGACCATGTCACATATATCCTAAGATGAAATAGAAAAATCTAGCTCCAGTAGCAGCAAGGACTTTAAGATACCATATAGTCAAATGCTATAATATGGCCAGTAAAACAATATGCTGTAGAAATTTTTAAAAGGACAGGTCTTTATGAACAGAGATGAAGTGGGGTGACTGCATAAGGGAGCCATGAAATGCACCTGAAGCTCTCTCTGGGTAGGGACAAGAGGCAAGAGGAGGAGCATTGTGTGTAAGAGCTTATATTTGGCATGCTAGGCTAGATGTCTTATCTATATATCCTCCTTAAATTGCAATTGGACCATTTGCTGTGGTGCAAATTATCCTCAAACTGCCTGGTCTTCAAGGATTGGGGCAGCTCTGCATGTAGCTCTAAGTGTAACAACTGCAGATGAAACAGATACCAACATTTTTTGGCAGGTAAAGGCTGCCAATCTGGGTCACAGACCATAACCCTCACAATAGTACAATAATTAGCCTCTTGGTGTTTCGCTTAAATAGGCCTTTTCCCTTTGTATGTTAAGCATTATTTCATATTCTATTATCGGTGTCTGTTTGCATTTTGGTGCAGTTGTTTCATTATTAATGTAAAGGAGCAATTCAGAATTTCACGATTAATTTTAATGAAGATCTTCCTTATGTAAATAATTGATGAGAACGATGATCAGAGCAGTACCAAGTCAGGAGCTGATATTCTTTCTGTCAACTCTTATCTTCTTAGTTGCACTCATTTTCAAATCCTCCTGAGAACCTTCATTTAGTTGCAGATGTTTTGTGTTCCCCAACTTCTTGTCACTTAGTTCTTTGGTCTATGGCTACAAATCCTATGATAGCTTTATAAAGAAAATAAAACACAATTTTTTGCCATTTTTCTTCAACTATTTATAGGAAGTAAACCTGAGCCAGCAGAAACAAAGTTATTTCTATCCTCCTGGGGTGCAGAGACCAGTGGCAAATGAGTTAGGAGCAATCTAAAAAAGGAAAAACAACTTACTTCTACATAGCACATTACATAGCCCTTTTAAAATTAAAAACTGAGGTGCCAGGGCTAATTTCTCAGCCAACTCCAAAATATCTCTTCTACTCTTCCTCTTCTCCTGGGCCTCCTCTTCTCTGTTGAATGTATAATTATGGATACATTTTCTTTGCCTACAATATCCAGTATAAGATCTCGGCATCACTGAGAAGAAAAATGGAGATCTGTATCTTGATGGTGCTACTTGGCATAAAATCCTCCAAGTTCATATTTTTAGAAGAGGGAAGAGGATTAGGAGTGAGGAGCCACCCTCCTTAGTGCTCAATGAGAAGAAAGACCTAACAGGTGAATAGAAGACATCTCACATACTGTTTGTTCTACTTGCCATTGGATCTTTTAGTCTGATTTTGGTCCCCTTAAGGGGCCTTGATTCTCAGTCTTAGGAATTAGCCCTATGTAGCCATCCATCTTTCTGTGTACAAATTACAATGAACCATGAATGATGTGAATCATGAGTTATGATAAGAAATGTATACATTCAGTCTTTGTTCCCATTCATGACACAGAGTCCCTAAACCCTGGGAATTTGCTGAGTGATGAGTGATAAAGATAAAAAGAGTATCATTATACTATTTAACCCACTAGATTCTATATTAATGTAGAGGCTTTTAGGAAGCTCCTAGATAACCTCAGGATAGGATTAGTTGCCAGAAAGCCAATCATGTGATCATGTCACTGTTTAGCTCCCCACCTTGCCAAGAAAGAGTGGGGATTAGACATTGACTTACTCATCATTGGCCAATAATTAATCAATCATGCCTACATAATATAGCCTCAATTTAAAAACAAATCCCAAATTATATGGTTCAGAGATCTTCTGGGTTGGTGGTGGACACGTGGAGGTGCTGGGAGATTTGAGCTCCTGGGGAGAGCATGCCCCTTTCCACAGACCTTGCCCTGTGCATCTTTTCCATCTGACTGCTCCTGAGCTGTATCCTTTTATAATAATTTGATTAACATACTGTCTTAACTGAATTTTGTGATTTGTTCTAGCAAATTATTAAACCCAAAGAAGGTCTTGGGAACCTTCAATTTATAGCTGATTGGTCAGAAGTACAGGTGACAATGTAGATTCAAAATTGGCATCTAAAGTGGGGGCAGTCTGAAGGGACTGAACTTTTCATCTGTGGGATTTCATGCTCTCCTCAGATAGTAACCAAATTATGCTAAATTGTAGGACACTGGGTGTCCATGAAGAAGTGTTATTGGGGAAATACATATATATGATGTCAGAAGTAAATTTGAGAACACTTGTAGAATATTAGTGAAGACACAGAGCTTTTTTTCCACAGAAATTAAAAAACACAAATTAGAGTTATGGAAATTATGCATTGAAATTGGTGTTGATTAAAGGAAATGAGTTACAGAGTGTGAGTCCGACCTTATTTTACTCTGAATTTGTATTTGGATTTGCAACCATTAATTCTGCTTCCCACTTCTACCCTTTGCTTTCTCATTCTTCTGGACCCATTTATATTATTTGTGAGGAGAGCAGCTCCAGGCCAAAATCTTTGGTGTGATCCGTCAAGCCTGACCGTAGGCAATTATAGAGGCTCAGTCGGGCAGGCCTCCTGAGGGGAAGCTGCCCTCACTGCAGACTCCACACACCACCCAGCCTGTGCACTACAGATTTCTGGAGGGAGTTGAAGTCAAGGACATAGGTTCCCAGTCCAGCTATGATCATATGAATGTCTGTATTCCTAACCTAGGTGTCTCCTTATCAGGAACCTTGGCTGAGGTACTTCCACATAGACCTCTTACCAAGGGGCTTGACAAAGATATTTTTCTCTGCTCAGACACGGTGCTATTCCTAGATGTTTCTCTCTTTCTCCCCCTGGAACCCTGGATCTCTAAAAAGGCAGAGGGCTTTTGTTTGTTGCCTCAGGTAGTAAGCTGAACCACTGCCATCCACCTGTTCTATATGTCTTCTGGGAAAAACATGGAACAATGAGGAGCCCATGACTCTTCTGCATTGTCACACTAAGTGAATAAAAGCTTAATTATTACTTTCAGTTGGCTCCTTGTCCTAACTGACTATCTCTATGCCTTGACAAACTGGCGTTGTAAGCAGGGTGGTAATTGGACACCATGCCTGTTATGGTTTGGAGGTGAGTTGTCCCCCAAAAGCTCATGTGTGATACAATGCAAGAACATTCAGAGGTGAAACAATTGGGTTATCAGTGCATCGACCTAATCAGTGCATTAGTCCACTGATAGGGATTAACTGGGTAGAAAATGAAGGTAGGTAGGGTGGGGCTTGAGGAGGTGGTCCTTGGGGATGTGTTTTTGGGGTATATATTTTTCCTTGTTGAGTGGAGCTCTCTCTCTCTCTTTCCTGATTCCGTGTCCCCAGCTACATTTCTCCACCACACCCTTCCACCATGATGTTCTGCCTCATCTCAGGTCAGTCAGCCATCTTTGGATTAAGGATTCTGAAACTATGAGCCCCCAAATAAATTTTTCCTCCTCTAATTTTTCTTTTCTGGTCTTTTGCTTAACAGCAGAAAATACTGACTAAAACAATGCCCATTTTGAAAGGGCACAATGCCAAGGGTTCTGCAGAACACATCACCAATGGGTCTTTGAAGTGCTGTGTATTCCATCAGCACCTTGCCAGCTATGCTGGTGGGTCTTGGCAAGTGTTAGCAGATTATTCAAAAGCTTCTCAGTCCAGAGGGCACAAGTGGGCCTTCCAAGAGTTGCATTAGAAATCCAACAAAAGTGATCAAAGAAAACTAGAGAAATTTCCCTCATCACTACTCAAGGTCCTCCAAGAATTAGACCTTTGAGGCCCCTTGAGCTATGTTGTGGTTAGTGACTATTATTAAACCCAAACAGGTGCTTGATACTGATAACAGTGTCCCGCAGTTCAGAAAGTTGTGAAAACTCATGCCTTCAGTGAAAAATAATACAGAGCCTCAGGATGGCTCTACTCACATGACCCAGAGAGACTTTAGCAATGTGGTTAGTTTGCCTGCATGGTATCAAAAACAAGTTTGTTAAAATTAGTGAAAGAATGTAGTGTTTCGTGGGATGTGTTGCTACAAATCCACTCCTCAAACTGCCCTGAGAACAGCCACTGTCAANCTATCACTGTCTTCAGAAGATGCCAAAACATCACAGAAAAGCTGTTTCATCTGTCAGACTGCTCTATCTAAAAATATTGCCCATGGATACTCTGCAAAACCTCAGCTAAATAAAGTGAGATTATTTTGTTTATTATCTTTATTTGGTATGGCCTTGATTTGATTAAGGCCAACAGGAAATTCTTATAGACAAAATTAAAGATAAAAGGACTACCTTGGCTTCTGCCCAAAACAAATCTTGAAGCACAGATTGTGCAGCCACATGGTAAGGCTCTTTTATTGGGAAGTGAAGCATTATATGAGGGTGGATTTGGACAAGAGACTCTTGAGGTGCCAGTATGTCAGTGAGGCACTGTAACCAGCCCAGTGTCTCTCAGCATCCTCAGCCATCATTGAGATGTGATGCAGACCTATAGTATTTGGAAACATCTTGCCCTCCTGAATGTGAACAACTCTGCTGTCACATGAATAAACTTGACCCATGAAGCAGTGCCAGAAAAATAAGAGCTATTCTTAGATTTGAATTTGATGATCCATGTGCCAGCTCAGCCTAGTTAAGTGGTGGACCCGAGCAAGTCTCTTAGCAAATCTCAGCTCATTTTTCTTATATGCATCCCCAGCTCATTTTTAAATATAAGATTCAGTATATTAAAATGTCTCAGGTTTCTTTTTTAAGAATTTACAGATAATAATTATGGGCAAGGGAACTGAAATAGTACATGCTTAGTTTTTCAGATCAGAGTTAGTATAAAAGTTCTTTATTTAGTAAATATTTATTGAAAACCAGTTATGAATCACTGTGTTTTTAAAGTGTCTAACAGTGTCTGCCAAGTAGTATCTAGTTGAGTGTTTTTTCTCCTCCCCTTCTTTGTTATAGTCCTCTTAGCTGCAGCAGGAATATGAAATCTTTAGGCAACCTAAAGTTCAAAAACCCTGCATGGTGGTAAAACAGGTGACAGAATTCTCAACCTCATGCTCTAGACTGTATTCATATCAGAAAGTGCATGAGGTTTCCTTTTGTAGGTCATTATTTATCTGTTTTGTTTTGTTTTTCAGAAAAAAATGGAGGATTAAAATTCAATATGAAGTTTATATGAACTGATCCTCTGATGTTTTCCTAAAACAATTGTCAGAATGATTTTTCTTGAGGTCAATGGCAAAGTTTGCTTCATAATTTAGGAAGATGCTATTCGTTTACTTTTTCACTTTTTAAAAATTGTATATCATGGGGCTGGGGATGCAGCTCTGTGGGAGAGCATTTGCCTAGCATGCACTAGGTCCTGGGTTTGATCTTCATCTGGGAAAAAAAAAAAGGAGCGCATCTCTAAAGAAAGAGAGAGAGCTGGCAAAAATAGAACTTTTAATATAGTTTTATGCAAAGAAATGTTCATCACATCAGTACTTACAATGACAAAGCATGGGAATAATTTATACGTATAACAGTAAGGGATACAATTAAATAATGTGATATTATGTTCCTGGTATATTCAAGATGATCAATAAATATTAATTAAATAAGTTAATACATATTTAATAACAGAAGAGTTGTTTATTATGTCTTAATTTAAAAAAATTGAATAAAATTTTAAAAATATTTTTTTAAATGTAGAATAATCTAAAACTGGTATTTATTTTACTTTATATATATATATATATGTGGGTATATATATTATATATGTGTAATATGGTTGGGGTTATGAGTGTTTTCCATTTCAACCTATCTTTGGACTCTTCAGGTTTTTAGATATTCCACAATGAATTTTAAATTTATTGAAAAAAATGGGGAAATGCTTTCTTTTTTTCTTTTTTTCTTTTTTTTGTAGTATTGGGGATTTACGGATTGAATTGAATCTATGCTTTACCAGTGAGATAAGTGAGATACTATATCCACCCCACCCTTTGTGAGTGTGTTTGTGTGGAGACAAGGTCTAGCTAGCTATGTTGCAAGGCTGACCTCCAACTTGTGATCCTCTTGCCCCAGTCTCATTTGGGATTACAGGTGTGCACTACCATGCCTGGCTGGAAAATTACATATTTTTAAAGGAAAAGGTATCTGCACTGCATATAAATGCTTCAAAACGATTGCCAGCTTATTTGTTCTCTATTAGGAAGCATTGAAAAACAGGTTAACTTTACATTTAAAATATTTTTTACGAATTTTCTCCCAGCTTTATTGAAGTATAATTAACAGATAAAATGTATAAACATGTTCAATGTGCTATTCTAATATCACATGTGAAGTTTTTAAATTTACAGCAGAACATATGGCAACACTTGATCCACTTTAGCCCACTCCATCTCACTCTTGACTGTCTCTTTACCTCACTTTTCTGGTGTCTCACCTGCCTGGCACCTGTAGGTCTTAACCCACACTGACCTTCAATTATTACTCTGAGATCTAGGAAACCAGGAAGTATTCTATAAGAATCCTGAAGTACATCTAAAAGCATGCACAAGGGACTTCTTATTTCAATTTACATATTTGCTGTTTGACTTAGGTCACTAAATACTTACTGAATACCAACTATGAGCTAGAAAATGAACCAGAGGATGATGCTACAATGGTGCACAAATGAGGACTTGTGTGTTTGAGAGGCTTAAGATATAATCAAGAAGACACACAGACACATAGGTGATTTCAATTTAATGTGATAAATGAATATAACCAAGGTAGAAAAGATGCTGCACAAGTTTGGGGTAGGAATTCAAAGTCGACTTCTTTGAAAGTGATTATACTGGAGTAGAATCTTGAACAATCTAGAAATCAAGTGAAAATAAATGAGAAAACACTTTTGTAACAAAGACCTCAAAATTTGTTAATTGACCTAAACAACCATCATCATGAGACAAGCCTGTGGAGGGGGGATAATTTTTTCAAACTCTTGACCCATTAATGCTATTCCAAATTTAATGTGAGTTATCAGGACCAGCTGCAGAAGCTCAGAAGGAGGAGAGCAGAGTCACAGGTGCTTGACTAGGCTATAAGGGCAGGAGGTGAGCATGCTGTCATCTCAGAGCCAGTCTTGACTACTTCAAGGTAAGATGAGAGTGGTAGTTACTGACGCCCCCCAGATTATTCCTGATCACTGTTTCCTGTGGTCTGCATGGTCAGCAGCAGTGAGCTTTGTGGTTTAACCTCTGTTTTACATGGGACTGAAGATGACTGTACCATGTCTCAGTCATGCTGAGCATTATTGTAGCCATGCAAGGGATGTTCCCTAATAGGAAGAGTTTTGACTCATATTGTGGTAGCCTCAACACATAGAAGACTGTCTTACACAGAGTACATGCTATGCAGAGCAGCCAGCATGTCTTAAATGGATGAGTGAACCAGTGATTTTAAAGGCTGACACCCAACAATAGTGTTTGAGAAACTATCAGATACATTGTCTTTTCAATGAAATGGAATAATAGTTCCAATGAATGTCAATGAACAATGGCTAAGAAAGAAACAGAGGAGAGTAAGAAACAGAGGAGACTACTGGTTTCCATGAATTAGCTGATGGGGTGGGGACTGTATTAAACAGAATTTAATATTTTTTATTGTAGAAATTTTGAAAACCTGAATTATGCTCTATACTGTGTTATTCAAACTTATTAAGCAAGCAAGCAAGCAAACAAAAATCCCTTCTCTTAAAAAGAAGCTTAAGGGGCTCTACAGAACATAATTGGTTATATTGATGGAGTTTAGTCCTGTAGGTTAGTGCTTTCCATGCATAATTGTGCATATGATTTAACTAGAAGTTTTTACCAAAATGCAGATAATGGTTAACTATGTCCACAGGAGACCCAGGATTCTGCATAACCTGTGAGCTTCCCAGTGATGCTAATGCTGTTTATGCTCAAGAGGTTAATTCATCTTTGGATGGTCTTGGAGGCAAAGAGAATCAAGGATCTCTCTCTGGTTTTTGACCTGACTAATTGGATAAATTCTTGTGCTGTTAATTGAAATGAAATTCTAGACTGAGGAATAATTTGTTAGCAAGAAATGGATTTACTTTAGGCGTATTGAGTTTAAATATTAGATGCCTATAGGAGACATCGTGATTGTAGTTAGATGTGTTGTTCAGTGAGACCAGGACTAGAGGTTTAAATTCACAAGTCATTGGCCCTAAGATAACATTAAACCATGAGACTGAGTGATGTGATTATGAATTAAGGGTAGATCAAAAAGAGGTTTAAAAATTAATAGCTTAAGCATCCTGGACTTTTATAGAGGGAGGGCAGGAGGAGGATGCAGCAACGAAGAATAAGGACAGATAAATGAGGTAGAAAGAAAACTAGGAGACTGTGGTGTCCTGAGATTTGAAAGAATGAAAGCATTTCAAGTAGAGGCATCAACTGTCCCAAATATGCTGAAGACATATAATCACTGCATTTGTTAAGACTGAAGATGTTGATATCTATTGTTGCATAACAAAGTATCTTAAAATCTAGTGATTAAATAACAAGTGTTTGTACCATGTCAAAAACAAAACTGAAAATTTTCCATTGTTTGGTCTTGTTTTGGGCATGGTGTACAGAAAGAGCTAATGCAGCAAGTCAGAGACGGTTGTCCCTAGAAAGCGTTGCTTGCTGGCTTGGTCATAGCTGGCATTTGGGTGTGGAAATGGGTAAGGTTCTCTGTAAGAGGCACTTGCTGTGTCTGAATTGTGTAAATAAATGTCTTTGATACTTCCCTTCCGTAAATCAGGAATTTTGATACATGGTCTAAGTGACCAATCCCCAAGAAAAACCTTGGACCCAGAGCCTTTGGTGAGCTTCCCTAGCAGAGAATTTCTTTGTTGCTGGGGACACTGAGTGTGTTCTGTGTGACTATACTGGGGTGGGTGTTGGAAGTTAGTACCCCTAGACCTTGCCTATGTATGTTTCTCTTGTACTGATTCTGCTTAGTACTATTTCACTGTAATAAATCTTAGCCATGAATTTTTTAAAAAGGTGTTTATTATTTCACATAATTTCTGAGAATCAGGAATATGAGTACAATTCAACCACATGGTTCAGGTCAGGATTCTTCATGTGGTTGCAATTTAGACTTTGGTTGGGGCTGCAGCCATCTGAAGGTTGTCTGAGAAAAGTCTGATGTCCAATCAATGAAAGGATTAAAAAATGTGGTATATATATATATATATATATATATATATATATATATATATATATATATAT
>NW_026000174.1:33828954-33902963 GCF_001458135.2 Marmota marmota marmota | reverse complement strand
AACTTTATTTTTATTGGTTTATTTATTTTTTATGTGGTGCTGAGGATCAAACCCAGTGCCTCACATATACTAGGCAAGCACTCTACCACTGAGCGCCAACCCCATCCCTATATCATGACTTTGTAAGAAGAGTCTTCTTTAGGGAATCTGGGGCGAGAATCATGGACTCAAATGCATCCATAGACCAGGCAAGTGACAGTAAATGAGGGAAACTAGTCAGGTGTGAAAGTACATATCTTTTGCATGTTAAATATAATGAAACCAACATTATTTTTATAAAATTCCCCTGTTTTTCTTGAAGCACATAATCTTTTCAGTTTCTCTCTCATTCCAGTTTTGTTAAAGATATATTAAGATTAAATTTAGCTGAAAACCCAAATAAAGGACGTAAATATGGTAAAGTTTGATTTTTCTCTAAAGGAGAGTGTACTAGATGCAGTCCAGAGATGGTATATTAGCTCCATGATCATAAGAGATTTAGGTTTTTTTATTTTTCTTCATGTTGAGCCCTGGACCTCCATTCTCACATTGGTTCAGGATCAAATTATAGAACAAGTTATAGTCAAGTTATAGAACTAGCCTAGGTGCCTGTTAACAGATGAATGGATAACACATTTTCTTTATCCATTCATCTGTTATGTATATATATAATGGAGTTTTATTCAGCCATAACAAAAAATGAAATTATGTCATTTGCAGGAAAATGGATAGAACTTGAGAACAGTATATTAAGCAAAATAAGCCAAATTTAGAAGGTCAAGGGTCTGGGTCCCTCATATGTGGAAACTAGAGAGGAAAAAGGAAAAGAGGGTATGGGTGGTGGTCGTGGTAGGGTCTAATGTAAAGCAAAGGGACATCAACAGAATAGAAGAAGAGGACCAGAGGGTGAGAGGAGGGCAAGGACCAGGGGAAGTGCTGGGAGTAATATTGATCACATTGTATTGTTAAATTGTGTTCATGTACTAATATTGTACAACAAGTTCCACATTATGGACAACTCTGATGCACCAATAAAAAAAAAGGTTAAAAATTGTTGTAACTATGACTTCCTACTCTCCCCTCAACCAAAAAGAAGAGTTCAATATCATGCTTACTTATGTGACCATCTGCAGGATGTCCTTGGTACTTATGTGCTTGCTCTTCAGTTTCTCATTATGTGAGTAGCTTCCCATAAGCCCCCAGAACATTCTCACTATGTAGCAGCTGACTTCTCAGAGAATAAGCCATCCACAATGAACTTACATCCCCAACAAACAATGCATTATCTATAATCCAATCTTGGAAGTGACATACCATCACTTCTACCACATGCTATCAGGCAGACAGACCAAACGCTATATAAAGCAGGAAGGACATGGAGACTGCATAGTAGCCAATATAAGGATCATAGGGGACCATTTTGGAAGTTGGCAACCAAAGTGATTTTGATGAATGAAGAATGATAGATAAGAAATGTGTGTGTGTGTGTGTGTGTGTGTGTGCGCACGCGTGCATGTGCTTGCATTTTATTATTGAGATCTGCAGAACAGGGGAAGAGGACAGTAGCTATAAAGAGATATGTAATCAAAGACAGTTTGTTTTTATCCCCCCTGCCTCTCTTTATCCCCCTCCCCCTTTCTCTTTCAGTGGTATTTATTCAGTAGAGTGAGTTTAGAAGGTTTAAAGTTAGAAGAGAGAATAGCTGTTTCAGAGAGAACTGAATTGATTTTCAGCAAAGGTGTATTCTAATTCTTCATTGATCACTAGTTATGTGACCTTTGGCAAATTACTTCACTTCTTGGAATTCAGTTAATAATTGATAAAATTGAAATGATATTATACCTACTTCAAAATGCTCTTATAAGTCTCAATTAATAGAATGTTCCAGAAAGTGGTTTATGAACAGGAATGAGCTCTCCTGCTGTGAGCACAAACTGCAGCTACTCTCCCATTAGTTTTTATGCTATTCATTTCCTGAAGATAAGCCGGTTCTGCGCTTTGGTGCTCCTCCACACAGATCTGTCTGCAGGTAGAGTCCCCTGTCATGATCAATATTTAAATGAGAAAGAATATTGTAGTGTTAATCTAATTATTCTATTGTTTGGATTAGGAACTTAAAAATATCTGATCTGGCACTCCTCTTTGGGATGAATAGGAAGATCCGTCCTCAAACCTCAGGAAGAAATCTGATTGACCTAAGTGTTTCTAAATTTTCAATTCTCTAATTCCTTTGAAAACTCAAATATACCAGGTTTAGAGAACAAAGAGAAAACATGAGACAGAGATAGTGAATCAGAGACCATCAAAATCTTCTTTACTCTTGTCTTTCTGTGCCTTTCCTATAGATGTTTCCTCTCTTGAAAATATGTTTTGAATGGTTAACAGGATAGCATGTTGCGAGAAAGAAATAAGCATAATAAAGATAGAATCTTTCCTATTTTATGAACACTTAGTATATCTGCTGTCTCTTTTTACTCAGGGGATTTTTCTCTCAGAAGTCAGTTTTTAATCTGATTCTAATCCAATTTAATCACACTATCTGGAATGAAGTCTTTGGTTTAAATCTGTTCCATATCAATGTGCAAAAATAACTGACTTATCACCACATTCTCAAGCAAAGTAGTCCACATGGAGCTTATAGGTTGGTTTGAGATAATTTGGTTATAAAGCATATCACATGTCTCCTTGTGTGGTGCTAATGAATGGCCAGTGGAGTAGTAAGGTGGGCATTTCCACTGATCTATGGACATTTTAATACATGCCACTGAAATGATTTACACTCCCAATGTAAAAAAAAAAATGCATGCTAGTGAGTTTTAACATCTGTTTATATAACATCTCTGAGTTATGCCTAGTTGGACAGTAGGCAATGCAGGAAAAGCAAACCACAGTCTTATGCCCTAAAAATCTTCCAGAAAGGAGGGGAGGAAAAAAAAAAAAAACTTCTCACCCTGAATTCCATTCTGGCTTTTGGAAGAATACAAGGCTGCCTGGCTAAGCAGTTGGGTTTAGTGAATGAGCAGGGACTCTTTTCCCATGTATCATCTGACTAGCACTTGCCAAGGGAGCTGTGTTTTCCTTCTCTAATTGCCAACCTTCTTTGTTTCACCCTGCTTTTGTTGCTCCCAGCTTTCTCCAGCTGTGTCAGTTTCAGGATCCAATTGTTCTCAACCATTGTGATATTTGCTGTGTGATGAATATCGATAAGGGCTGCCAAAGACTTCTGTGGAGTGCTGAGAGCTTCCAGAACCAAGGGGCCAGAAGATCCTGTAACTTAAAAGTCCATGCTCTCTCTCATTACTATTAATCCAATAATGGTCCAACTTCTCATATTAATATTAAAGCAACTTCCAGAAATTCATCTGTGTTCCTGTACCTGTCTTGTTATAAGTAGGGGTAGTTAATTCCTTGTGGTTTTTTTGTTGTTGTTGTTGTTGTTGTTGTTGTTGTTAATTACCATTTTAAAGATCTCTTTCAACTTTGCACAAATAACTACGTTTTTCCATATTTTCTTATATATTATTTCATCATAATTTTTCAACTTATTTTTGAAATTGTGTAACTCTCAGCATTACAACTGACTTTAATTCTATAGATTTGTATATGTAATGAGGACAATTCTGTTCTGGAAGAAAGATCATGGCAAAAATCAGCAGAGTTGATAAAGATCTCTTAGTTGCATTGATTTTATAATGGTTATCTGTTCTTTGCCCCTGCCCCATGTTTCTATTTGCAAGAAATGATAAATAAATAAATAGATAGATAGGCAGATAAATAAATAAATAAAGTGAAAGGGCCCATCTGAAACTAAGTATCTGAATTCTGATTACTTAAAATATGCAATCATATGTTCTCTTAACTATATTAAAATATTATTATTATAATTTTAATATTTTTTTCCTGTTCAATTTAAGTGATAATTAAGAATCAAGGTGCTGACCACCTTTCCCAGATAGGCATAGTGCTTAGTGCATTTCTGTTGTGCTGTTTTGTTTTTCATTTTCTTGTCAGGGAAGGAGTTTTCAGTAAAGAGGCATTTGATCTACATCCTAAGTATGAGAAGAATTAGGCCATATAAAGATCAGGTATAGAGTATTCCAACTGGATTGAACCAGTATGGCAAAAACTATAGAGTTTCTTCCTGTGAGGGTCAGAAGAAATACTGCTGGAGGTTCAGAAGCAATGTGGGGTCGGACATACTAGGTAACAATCAGGAGTTACCAGATACTAGTAAAGGCCAAGGGAAGAGCTTTGGTTTTTATTCTATTAACTAAATAAATTCAAATGTAGTTACAATTTTCTATCCCACAAACACCAAAAACAAACAAAAACAAATAAACAAACAAGCACATTGAACTCTATCATCTAGAGTTCCAACAAGAGGTAGAATATTAAGAAGGCACATCATCACCATTAAGTGCAGGTGACAATTCGATTAATTGTGATGCCTCTGCCTCCCATGCATTACTAGCATCCCATTTCCTGTTTTCAAAGAGCTCAGCTTTGCATTCAAACTCAAGGACATTCCAAAATATCTGGTTTTGAAAGATCTGTTTTGGGGTGTCAATTTCAATAGCTGTTACGGGAGATAGAAATCACACTAGCAATTTTAATAGAAATAACTTATAATAAAGATTGTGAATGAGATATCAAGTTTACTGCATAACTAAAGAGGAAAATGAGAATGTTAAGGTAGTAACTGCCGGAAGCAGCTACTGTGATTGGACTGGGGACTAAATGCAAGAGGATAGACACATTAAGGCCTGGAGAAGGGACTCCATGGAACCAAAATTCAAAACACTGGGTGTGAGGGACTATTGTACAGCTGGTGCTTACCTGTGGATTATCACGAGAGGCTCTCTGGGCCTAATCCCAGGCTCTGATGAGGTAAAGCCAGATAGCTGGTCTAGATGTCTTTGAGAGGGCTTACTGAGCCTGTGTTTGTGAGTGTTGGACAAACTGCAAACAAGATCCAATGGCTGCTATGTGAACCATCTGTAGGTACCAGAGTGAAGAGGCACTAATGGGTAAGGATCACAAGAGCAGAAAGTGAAAAGGAACCCATAGGAATTAAATAACGTCTATTCTTCCTCTAGCCTTGCAGTATCTCTCCTGCTCACATGAAATTTGCAGGTTCCAGGTCCCACCATCATCATGCAGAACACAGAAGGTGCTGAAAGCAGCCCAATAACTGTCTCAGAAATGCAATGCAGGACGAATCAGTGCAGCTGTAGCCCTTCACTCCCTGAACACTAAGATATTTCACTCAAAATTACTTGACTACCATCCTTATAAGCCTTACCAAGTCCAGAGGCTTCAGAGTTATATATGGACTACCATTACAATTCATGTGGTTCTCAAAGTCATATCTGCTTATGCTATGCTTTATCCTAGTGCTACGGAAACCAGATCACCCAAAGAAGGCTTGCACAGCCTATGGCCAAAGAAAGGCCTTTCCCTTTCTCTAAAGTTCCCCTGATCATCAGTTGGTGAGATTAAAGCTGTTGCACTGACTGCTGATCTGAAAACACTTGAATTAGCCTCAGGTGGCATTTTTTTTATGTAATTAGCTCAGGTACCTAACATGATTCTTCTGTATATTCAGAAATGTGATAATCCATTTTTCTTTTCAGGAGGCCTAGGTACTCCTGAGAATTTCAGTTTTGACCCATACCAATTTTCATATTTATATATACATATATTGTGATTAGCAAACTCTGCTCTTTGGTTTGTATTCTATAGCCTCATACATGGAAATAGTTATAGAAGGCCTCAACATTCTAAGGCTGGATGTACTTTGGCTTGAGGGACTCAGGTGCAAAACAGTCCTTGGGAAATATCTCAAGAGTTTCCTGTGGCATTATAAAGCACAAGCCATTTACTGGTTTACAGAGCTGGTCTCTCTGTGTACAGATTTCTAGGAGGCAGGAAAGAAAAGGCAGAGGGCAAAGACCTGCTGTTTATGTTACTCTTTATCAGAGTATAAACTGATTATTTTGTATATGTTTTAAAAAGAAAGAAAGAAAATTAATTCTGAAGTAAGAAATGCTTTCCAAAAGAAGAGCACAAGTTAATTTATCCTTAGCTTTCCAGTGTTACAGTTGACTGTGACGTGTTCCCCCAAGACTCATGTGTGTTAAAGGCTTTATCCCCAGTGCAGCAATGTGCAGATGTGGGGCTTCAGGGAAGAGCCTGGATCTTGAGGGTTCTGATAGCTGAATGAGCCTGAAGGAGGAAGTATAGGTCACTGGAGAGGAGGCTTTGAAGGGTATATCTTGCTCCAGTTCCTTCCTCTCTCTGCTTCCTGGCTGCCATGAGCTGAGTAGTTTTCCTCCACCACACCCTTCCTCCAGGATGTTCTGCTTCTTCTCATGCCCTAAACAATGGTGTCAGCCAATATGATGTGAAACCTCTGAAACCATAAACAAAAATAAATCTTCCTTTAAAATATTTTCCCAGGTATTTATCACAGTGGCAGAAAGTTGACTAATATACCCAGAAAAGAAATGTGGAGATAGAAATACAAATCTAACTGACCAAAAAGTAAAAAAAAGAAAAAAAATTAAAAAAAAAAAATCCCACATCTTTTTTGCTGTATCACACCACCAACCTAGCACAGTGCGGTGATTGGGGGAGCACAAATTGTTAGGGAAACCAACAAAGTGCGGATTTCTTGCTTAGGAATTATTTCTCCTCAGATCTTATCAGATTTTTAGGCGAAAGGAAGTCCTTGCTGATAAAAGTCCTTGGCTGTGTGATTTCATCCCATCCATTTTAATTTTTTTTTCTAACTACAATAAAACTTTCAGTATAAATCACTTTCCTCTGAGTTCTTTTTCTTTTTCTTTTCTTTTTTTTTTTTTTTTAAGCCAGAAGTTGCTAAATTCTTGATTTGAAAGAGGCGTAATTGCATTCTGAATGCTGGTTTGCACCGTGGTGAGAGAAACACCTGGAACAACAATGAATGTGACTTGCAATGATGCACTAGTTTCAGTTGATTTTTTCATGCTGCTCACAGGTGAAGTCTATATTCAATTTGCAAGGCTTCTCTCGGCTCTGCACTGATAAGGAGGCCTGTGATTTAATCTAACAAGGTAAGCAGAAGGTCTTCACGCCACAGATTAGAAATACAGCTTCCTTAAAGGATTGGGAAACTCAAAGATAACCACCCTGAAATCTCCCTCGGTCCAGGCGCTGAGGTGAAGCACCAAGACAGTGCTCATACTTTCAGAGGATTTGCAGAGGGAGTTCTGCCCAAAGCTTTTTTTCAGGAACTTGGGAGAGGTAGGTAGGGTGGGACCACGGGGACATCACAACCAGCTTACCTTTTCAGTGTTTTTAAAAGGAAACCATTTAAAATGATGTGATGCAATAACAGAGCTTCATTTTTGTTGGAGGATTATACTTTGCACACATTTATCTTGAGTCTTTTTTAAAACCTCCCTGGAAAATGGAAATGATTATGGTTAGATGGCTGGACTATTGAAAGGAAGGTCCAAACTGTTCTCAAAGGCAGCGTAGGATACCTGAAAAAGCTCCAGCTCAGGAATCAGGAGCCATAGCTTCTGTTTTGTGATTATCTTAATGGTTATAAACACAGAATCTTCAGATATATGATTTCATATGGTCTCCACATTCATACTGGAAGTAGACACGGAGGAGAATATTATCCTTATTTATAAATGAAAAAGCAGCAAAATTCACAGGTGATGGATGACTAGAACAGATATATCAAGTGCTAGAGCAAAACTCGAGTCCCAAATCCATGATCCTATGCTTTCCCCCTATATTAAGCTTCCCAAAGGTATAAAACATTTATCATCATCAAAAATATTATTATATTGATAATATACAAGGTGGCCTGAGTTCACAGGAAAAGTATTATTAAAAACACTTTCTATAGAACTTCATTTAATCCTCACAAGTTTATATAAGTATGTTTGGTTACCAGGTACTTATCCCTCAAGAAAACTGGCTGAACTTTTCTTTCATAATCTATATAATGGGGGAAATTGGGGGCAGGCATTTGTTTTATATATATCTGGTATATTAGTGTTTTCCAGAAAGAATCAGTAGGATATGTAAAGATGCATCCTTCGGAAATTTATTAGGGAACTCTACAACTTTGAAAGAGGGAGGATCTAACCCCACCTACTCCATTCAGACTTAAAAGCTAATATTCTCTTGAAACACCCTCACAGACACACCCAAATTTCTGTGTATTTTTAAATTCAGCCCAGTTGGCACCTAAATTGACCATCATGTTTGACTAAAGCTAAGTTCTATGCTCCCCCAAGTCCCCTTCACAACATGGTTCCAGATTAGAGTTGATGAAAAGAGAAACTTAATCAGGATGGAGAGGGAGAAGTAACAGAAGTCACTACTTTAAAATGATAAAATTATCAGACATGATGATGGATGAGGGTGGAAATACCTGGCAGGTCTCAACCCTTGCTCTCTATCCTCTGTTCTACATCTGGCCCTGATAACCAATGATGGCATCAAGCCTATAGCCAGGTGCTTGGCTACAGACTCCCCAAAACCATGAAATACACACGAGCAACCACTTCCCACACAACTACCCCTTCACAGCACTGCTATAGTGGCCAGATGTGCTTGGCATTTTGCATTTATTTGTAAGCTCTGATGTGTCCATCTGTACCAGTGCTTTGACTGGTTAGAGACAATTTCTCTGATACCATCACATTTTCCTATTTCCTCCTCTCACCCCATATTTATATATGGGTTAATGCATAAAATAAATGTCTCACTTCTTTAACACTTATTATGAATGTTTTCATATCTGAAGATTGACAGACCAAACTTTCCATACATTTGTAATCTGTAATGACTGGATAAGATTACATATGACAAAACTTGACATAATGTAATGGCAAATAGATACTACCTGCAATTATCATCAACTAAACATTGGTTAAACTTCAACTCATGGTGGTCTGTTTTTTGTTTGTTTTTTTGCATTGTGCTTCTGCTCTGTCATGATCCATCGGTCAAAAGTTTTCTTCCCAAACTCAGTAGTACAATCTGTCAAAATCTACTTCAGGAAAAATTTAATTCCAGAAAAAAAATGGTGTATTGGTCTTTGAGTATTGCCAATTCAAATTCCTAGGATAGGTGGTGATTGTTCAAACAACTAGACTCTATCAATAAGAATCATGAATTGCCTGCATATATATGTCCTTCTGAACTAGTGTGAGAGTATGCAGATCCTAGGATTTAGATTTTTTTTTTTTTTTTTTTTTTTTAGTACTAGCAATTGAACTCAGGGGCACATAATCACTGAGCCACATCCCCAGCCGTTTTTTGTATTTTATTTAGAGACAGGGTTTCACTGGGTTTCTTAGGGCCTCGATAAATTGCTGAGGCTAGCTTTGAACTTGCAATCCCCCTGATTCAGCCTCCCAAGCCACTGGATAGGATTTGGATCTTAATCTACTTGGTTACAAAGTGTAATAATACTCAGTTTTCTTAGAAAGCAAAGAAACAATGTAAATAAACTTTCTTATCAGATGTCCCATGCAAAAAGAAAAAAGAAGAATCTTAATTATATGTGAAGTAGAGCTGATTTTTTTATTTTCTCACATTTTTAAAAATTAAAGTACAATGTGTACCCAGGGAAATGTCCAGGTCTTCAAAGTAAAGTCCAATGAGTTTGGTAGTTTTGCTCACCAGTATTCAGTAGTTTTCTGGAACCACCTAATGAGAAACAATTTTAAATATTCAAAATGCTTGCAAGCCAATTATTAAGCCATTGGTGCTATAAAATCAGACTTAGTGGAAATATTAACACCAAATTAAAAATCTACAAATGCTACAAATCACAAGGTGTTTTTTTTTTCCCTTCTGAGAATCAGCTTGTCTGCACAACATTATAGAAAATAGATCCTACCAAAGTATCCAACCACATCTTCAATTTTGTGCTTTATGTCTCTATGCCAACCACCTATATTCAACTAATGCATGGATTTTTTTCCTCTTACATTAGTTTGGCTTGTTCTAGAACTTTATATAATAAAATAGTACAAAATACTTTTTTGTGTCTCTTATTTCTCTCAATATACGGGGTCTGAGGTTCATGTAGGCTGTTAAAATTAACACTATTGCATTTTCTAGCATTATATAACATTCAATTTGTGTAAATGTATCAATAATTTTCTACCCATATCTTCTTGCTATATAATTTTTTTCCTTTTAGTGTCTATTTTGAGTAAAATCTCCCTTAACATTCTTGTCCAACTGTATTTGTGAACATACTTTTATTTCTCTTGAGAACATGTTTAGAAGATGAACTACTGGCTCATAGGACAGATGTATACTTATCTCTATGAAAAACTGCCACACTGATTATTGAAGCATTGGATTTAGTTTATATCACCAGTAACATGTGGAAGTTTTATCTTCTCTCATCTTCACCATTATCTCTTATTATGTAATTTTTAAAAAAATTAGCCATTCTGTTTGGTGTGGAATGGTATTTCAACATAGTTTTAGTTTTCATTTCCCTGACAACTAATGATACAAAGCATTTTTTCTTGCTCTCAGTGACAATCCATGTATCTTCCTTTTGTATTTTTCCTATTTGTATTGAGCTGTTTGCCTTTTTATGACCAAATTACAGGAGTTCATTCATTCTCAGTACAGGTAATTTATCAAATATAAGTATTATGAATATTTTCTCTCCATCTGTGGCTTCCTTATTCATTCTCTAAACAGCATCTTTTAAAGAGAACACGTTTATTCATTTTGATGAAGCTTATTTTATCAACCTTTTCTTTTTGTTAAAATGCCTATTTATATATGATCAGTCTGAGTCCTGTTTATAAAATCTTTGCCCATCTTTAAGGTTGCAATGATTTTCTCCTATGGTTTCTTCTGAATGGTTTCTTTATACTTTTGTGTTTATATCTGTTCTTATTTAGTGTCACCTTGCTTTGGGTTTACATTGCTCATCTTTCGTTAACTTTTCAAAGTAGAATTGAGAATGTGGTCATTCATTTTAAATCTGTCTCCTTCTCTAATATAAGCATCCTTTACAGCTATGGATTCTCCTTTTAACATTTATTTAGTTTCATCTTATAAATGTCTTTTGTAGACTCTAACTTTCTGACCAGTTTTAGGTTCACAGCAAAACTGAGCAGAATGTGCAGAGATTTACCATAAAGCATTCCTTCCTCCACACATACCTGGTGTCCTTGATCATCAACATCCCTCACCAGAGTGGTACCATTGTTACAACTGATGAACCAACATCAACATGTCTCTATTGCTTAACATCTCTGGTTTCAACTAAGACATTCTGTTCATTTGGATAAATTATAATGGCACAAAGCCACCATTATAGCATCCTAAAGCAAAGGTCTAATATACTAAAAATCCTTTGTGTTCTGTCTATCCATACCTTCCACACCATCCTGCAAAACTTTATTCATTATTGTGGCTTGTTTTGTATTAATATATGCAATCCACAGAATACCTACAAAGGATATGAATGTGTGCATGCATGCAGGCATGTGTGTTATGTATTAGACAATGGTGTACCTGGGATAGAAGCAAGGGGGATTTGGTGAGATCCACTTGCCGAGGTAGGAAGTAGTTTATCCTTCACTTTTCTTAAGATGGCTGGTACATGGGGAGACTGGGGAGGCAGGGTGAGAGAGGGCATCAGGCAGGGTAGATACCATCAAAGTACATTGTATACATGCATGAAATGTCCCAATGAAATCCAGCAATTTGTACAATCAATGTATACTAATAACTAAAATAAAAATGAAAAAGGTAATAATAAAAAGTAGCTTTTATTTAATGTAGCTTTTATTCAGCTACATTATCATTTGTAAATCATTATAACAAGTACCCTCCTAATGTGTGCTGGGGTAGGACAATCTTCCATCTCCTTGGCTGGAGGTGCCCCTACTTTCAGATGCCTTCTGGTGCCTTCTTTAGACTTTCATTTTGGAAATGGTTCTCACCCAATTATCTTAGCTATGGTCAACAACACATAATATATATTTCAGACAAAGATACTGTTTCTGACTCTCAAAAGAAGTGTAACTAAGATGAAAATAATCAGCTATCTCTGCATGCCTTTCTGGTGAGGAAAAAAAATCAGCTTAGATGGGCAACCAACTGCCCATCTTCAAACACAACATTAAAACATGATTCAAATCTAGATTGGTTAATTTCCAAAGCATATGTTCCCAAGGTACAGGGTCTGTATGGCATTTCTGAAGTCCCAGCTGCTTGTGAGATTTATTTTTTTTTCTTGGGGTTTTAATTTCCACCCCTGTGAAACAATATTATTTTCAAGTATCTTACACATCTCACAGAAAGTAGATGGAATAAGGGGAAGACTCCACATAGGGAATGGATTTTTCCATGGTCAATCAGGAGGCATTTTTGCCTTTAGTTTGTGCTTTCTCAGGTCGGTGGCTGGATTAATGTAACATGGATCAGGCCTGCCATCTTACCACTTCAGGGTCTTTTGCTATATCTCTGAAATGCATTTGCAAATTAATTCTTCAGTGTTTTTCTATTTTCTAACCAGTTGCAAAACACTGAGAAATATTGGTTTCTTTAAATGAAGGGGGATTCTTAGGAATGTATTCATGCAGCCTTAGGAATATGAAATTTAAAAGTTTCCAAGACATCACATACATCTTCTTTCAATTCCCAGTACTAGAGTAAAGTAGAGGAGAATTTTCTAAACCTAAAGAGAAAGATATATTCACATACAACCCATTTGTAAAATATCTTTTTTCTTTTTATAACTCATTGAATTTGTAAAGAAACAATGCATTTCTAAGCCATCATTTTACTTATTCCACAGATTTTGTCTAAACGATAACTATGAGCCTCTTTAGAAGGGGCAAGAGTATAATTCCAAAAAAAAAAAAAAAAAAAAAAGAAGCAAAAGAACATGTATTGCCCTATGAACTTAGTGTATTATAAGTGATTGAGTTGTAAGAATTAAAATTACTGACTTGTTTTCAAGGAGAAAGTGTAGAATATTTTATCCATTTAGGGTAAGATTAGCTGTAAGTTTTTTTATAGTTATTCTTTTTTTTTTTTTTTTTTTTTAAGNTTTGGTGCTGGGGATTGAACCCAGGACCTTGTGCATGCAAAGCAAGCACTCTGTCAACTGAGCTATATCCCCAGCTATTGTTTTTATTTTGAATAGTGGTGAAAATTACATAAAACAACATTTACTGTTTTAAAACATACAATTCAAAAGCCTTTTGTACATTCACAATGCTCTGAGACCATCACCACTATCCAGTTCCAAGCTATTTTCATCATCTTAAAAGAAAACCCTGTCCCCGTTAAGCAGTCACTCCCCATTCCCCCTTCCCCAGGACCAACAACTACTAATCTGCTTGCCTTTATGAATTTGCCCATTCTGGACATTTCATGTAAGTGGTAGCATACAGTAAGTGATCCTTTGAATCTGTTTCTTTCACTTACCATCATGTTTTCGAGGTTCATTTTATGCAGGGACATGTATCAGTACTTCATTCTCTTTAAGACTGGATAATATTCCATTACATAGAGACACCACACTCCTTTTTACCTGTTCATCCATTGATGGACATTTGAATTGTTTCTACCTCTTGCTGTTGTGAATAGTTCTGTCATGGACATTCATGTGCAAGTTTTTGTTTGAACACCTGTTCTTGGTTCTTTTGATTACATTCCTAGAAATGGAACTTCGAGGTCACATGGTAATTCTGCTTAATGTTTTGAGGAACTGCCAAACTATTTTTGAAAGCAGCAGGACAATTTTCCATTTCCCCCAGCACCGTATGACAGTTTAGGAAGGCATTTGCTGTCATTTGCCTGCAGTTTGGAGTAAGGTGGGGAGTTCTGGGATATGAGGAACTGTTTCTCTTGTTCATTCTTTGACCATACCTCCTGGTTGTTTCTCTGGCTGAGCTTTCAGTTTCCTCTGGATCCTGTCTTGGACCTGCAAGTTTTTTGCTGGCATTGTATTCATACTGCTTCTTCTGGAAGCAGCATTGATGGCATTCTGATTGTCCTTTGAGGAATCAAGCCTTCACTCAGTGCAGTTTTCTGGTGACTGTTATTGCAGGTACTTCTCCATTACCTGCCAAAGTGAAGGCAAGAGGATCAAGCTCACCAGGTTCTCTCTCCCTTGGAAATTAAACCTTAGTTGAAAGAGGAAAGGATAGAAAATGTTGAAGCTGACCCTTGGAAGAGATTTTTTCATGTGTCCTTATTATAGGAATCTTCAGAATTGTACTAGTTCCTGCCCCTTCTGGTTGTTTAACTTCTCATTAGATCTGTGAGCCATCTATGTCCTTCATAAATTATTATTTGCTTAATGGAGCCAGAGTCTGATTCTGTTGCTTTTAACCAAGGTCTTGGATAGATAGATATGGAAACCAGCCTGAGTGCTCTCCCACATGACTGGAAGTCTGATGCTTTTCTTGTCATGCCAAACCTCATGTGCCTCCCACAGGGACTTAAGGATGACATTGTTGATGGACAATAATACATGGAATTAATTAACTTGACTAACATACCTGGTACTGTTGTCTGAATGTGCCTTCCCAAAATTCATGAATTTAAAATATAATTCCCAATGCAACAGTGTTGGGACATGGGTCTTGTGGATGTTGTTAAGGTCATGAGATTCTGCCCCTGTGAATGAGTCAATGCTCCACAAAGGGCTTGTGCAAGTGGGTGAATACCTGCACCTTCCATTCATCTGGTCACTTGTCTATGGACATGGAACACCTGATGAGCCAAGCCTGAGCTCTCCATGTCTATGCAGAGTGTACAAGCCTACTTATCTTCCTGAGGACTAGGTACAGCCTGGTCCTGGTTCTTTTCTTTCCATGTCAGTTCTGTGTTTACAAGTTCCCAACATTCTTCAGACCCAAGACCTTAAAGAATTGACAGTGGAGAAAGGATCATATCGATTTTACATACATCTTTAACATATATTGGAAAGAGCACGAAACTCAAAATAACACCTGAACTCAAATCTTAGCTTTCCTACTGGCAATATGGCCTTGGGCATCTCTTTCAACTTCTCCTGAATCCCAGTTTCCAGTTTGAGAGATGAGAGTTGTGATGGTCCCTGCTTCACCTATCTCTCAGAGAGGTTGTAAGGATCAAATTAGTTGACTGTGACAATAGCCTAGCTTCCACCCAATTGTGATTCTCAAGGAGTAGGATCTGGCTTTTTTTTTTTTTTTTAAGAGAAGCTTCCATCCTTTTTTTCCAAGTAGGTATATCCAGGAACTTTTCCCCTTCCCCCTATGCTTTCTGAGCCTTTCCAGCAGAGACAATTTAATTTATAATACATAACCATACCTGTGAAGAAAAACAGCTCAGCTGGGGAAAAATGAGAAACACAGCTAGGAATCTTCAAGGCTCTTCCATACTTATTTTTCCAGGCATAAATTTTCATTTATAAAATTCTTATGAAATTCATTTGGAAAAATAAGAGACCCAGAATAGTCAAAGCAATCCTTAGTAAGAAGAATGAAGTAGGAGGCATCACAATACCAGACCTTAAACTATACTACGAAGCTATAGTAACAAAAACAATATTGGCACCAAAATAGACATGTAGACCAACAGTACAGAAGAGAAAACATGAAGACAAACCCACATAAATACAGCTATCTCATACTAGACGAAGATGCCAAAAACCTACAATGGAGAAAAGGTAGCCTCTTCAACAAATGGTGCTAGGAGTACTGGAAATACATATGCAGCAAACTGAAAATAAATCCCTCTCATCGTGCACAATACTCAACTCAAAGGACCTAGGAATTAGTCCAGAGACCCAGAGCCTTAATAGAAGAAAAAGTAGGTCCAAATCTTTATCACATCAAATAGTTACTTATCAGACTAAAGAACTTCCCGTCTAGTTTTAGTTTACTGACAGTTGTTATTATTTTATAAATATAAAAAGCTATAAAATTTAATGTTCAGATTTTCTTCTCTGAATTCTGAGTTGACTTTTCATCCCCCTCCCTTTTCCTGCTCAGTAGTGAGCTACACTGAACATTTACAATTGTGAAAATTATCTTCAATTTTTGAATAATCTCACTTAGTAATCATGTATTAGCCTTTTTATACAGCCTGGGATTTTATATGTAATATTTTATTCAGGATTTTTATGTCTATATTTTAATTTCTTCTTTTTCTTATGATGTCTTCGTATGTTTTTTTTTAAATTTTTAATTTATACATGACAGCAGAATGCATAACAATTCTTATTAGAGCACAGTTTTTATTAGAGCACAGTTTTTCATCTCTCTGGTTGTATACACAGTATATTCACACCAATTCATGTCTTCATACCTGTACTTTGGATAGTAATGATCATTACATTCCACCATCTTTAATAACCCCATATCCCCTCCCTTCCCCTCCAACCCCTCTGCCCTATCTAGAGTTCGTCTATTCCTCCCATGCTCCCATTCCCCCACTATGAATCAGCCTCCTTATACCAATGAAAATATTTGGCATTTGATTTTTTGGGATTGGCTAACTTCACTTAGCATTATCTTTTCTAACTCTATCCACTTACTTGCAAATGCCATCATTTTATTCTCTTTTATTCCTGAGTAATATTCCATGGTGTACATATGTGTATACATATACATTGTGTATATCTGTATCACCTTGGTAATATGTTCTAAGCCTCCTTCTTCAGGTTCTGTGTTTGAAAAGAAAGCATGTGATTTGTATTCAATGGGGCAATTAGATGATATACACATTTGAAAATGCTCAGCAGCTGTGTAACATCAAACAAGTGCAAGAAATGCTTATGTGTTATGGGTGGGAAACCCGTGATGCAAATTATTCTATTTTCTATGACTAATGTTCAAATATCATTTGTTTAATATGACATCAATTTCTCTCTGGACCTACACATTTCCTCAGAATCTTTTTCTGTAGAAGGATTTGGGAAGCCATCACCAGTAGATCCGAATAAGACTTTGTCCTTGCTGAATTCCTGCATGTGGCCTTTGGAGTCTTCTATTCACATTCCACTTCCATTCAATTATTCAAGGATCTTCAAGAAGAAAAAATAAAGGGAAAGGGTATCTGTTTACTCTCCAACCACTTGGATTCTTTGGGCGAGTAAATACAGTGATAATGGCTACTGCAAAAGGAGAATGAAATGATTTCTGGATAGAAATTCTCTCCTCTAGTTAGAGGCTAAAATATTTCCCAAATCCCAAAATATCCTTGCTAGCTATTTCAGTTGTGGATGCCAACCTTGGAAACACCTGTTTGTCTTGGCACAGATGGGACTATGTGGTCCAGTATCACACAAAATCATCCAATTGACCAATAGAATCAATAGCAAAATGTATGCAGATTCAGGACACCTCTAGAAGAAAAGACAAAAGTTGCTGTTGCAGATTTGACTCTCCATGGGAACATCAGAGGCATAAAACAAAGAGGTGGGGGGTAAACCCATGATCAAAATAGAAAGACAAATTGAGAACCCAAGTTTCACTCGAAAACATATTGTGATCTATATTCAAGAATCATTTCGTAGTTACATTTCTGTATCTTGGTACTCTTCTTTATTACTTGTCTATGGATACTTTTCCTTTTTGAAGAGAAGCAAGCCCACGAAATAGCTTATATTTTGTCATGAAAATGACAAATTGATATGAGTCCCAGAGTACTTATTCACTGTTGTGAGGGGAAAAAACAATTATGCATTATTCCAAAATAACTGCAACAGCTAAAAATTGAGGAAGTAATACCCAAATGACTGTGCAAAATAAACGGGGAGAATTGTGAACTTTTTAATGTGGAGTTTTCAGCCTGAACTCAAGTTATAAATATCAGCAAATGTTCTACTGTGCTTCATTGCATTCCTCTAGTGCAATTTGTTTAGTGCTTTGAGATATGAGACAGCCATATATTTTACTCTCACTGCTAGTAGCCAATTTGCAAGAAAGCAAGTAATATAAAAATGGCTATTTACTCTGTTACAAGTGGTACAGTCCATTATTACTCTCCACTGATGTTGTTACAAGGATAGCAAATCAATAATCAGTTCTCATTCCCTAACTCGGTAAACCATCTGCTTCCATTATTGTAAACTATGCTCAGTTTGGATGCAACCTTTACTGCCATGCTAGCAGCTGATTCATTTGACAAGACCACAAACATCACCACAGGAAAATTATTCCTTAATTACCTTTCTCTAAAATTTAAATGGTTAAGTGCTAGGGATTTTTTTTTTTTCCAATGGGAGAAACCAAAATTACAAGATGCTGTAAATATATCAACAAAATGAAAGACTTTCTCTAAATTTTCAAAAAGCAAAGTCCATCTTGCACAGCTTTTTCTGAATTAAGATTGCCCAGGTAAACATTGGCTGTAGTTAGGAATCCTCAGTAAGATGTTTGATCACAGCCCAGGGGACATTGCTTCCAGAGCAACTGGTGAGATCAGATATAAAATCCTAAAAAACAGAGACGGAAATTGTTGAAAGCATTGCAGGATAAAAATTTAATGGCCCCAAGATCAAGTATAAGTAATATAAGTTAGTGTAACTGCTGATCCCCCAAGTCTCCGTTGTGAAAATGGCACAGTAACTTCTAAGTCGATGCACTAGAATTCTATCATTCTTGGTCAATTCACATTTTTAATTCTGTTACTCTCTTCATGCAAACTCACCCTTCTTTTCCCCAGGTTTCTATACTAAGTTCTGAAGAGGGAACACAAATGTTGGCATGTGATATGTATTCCAACCTTGTCTCTTTCTGGTTTATCTATTTCTGCTTAGATTCCTTGCGGTTTCTACTTGCCCCAACTTGTCTCAAGTGTGTCCCTTTGGGCAGTCATAGAAGGCACAGAGGCACAGAGAGGGGCCAACCTTTGCTATTTCTTCTAAAGTTCCATATTCTGCTTCAGGTTCTCCTTCTGGTCTGCAGGGTCTCTCAGCTCACTTCTGTGATTCTTCACATGAGCCTCAGAAGAATCGGTTGCTATTTTTAGTATTTGGAGGCTACAGGTGGATGCAGAGCAGGCATCTCCATGTTCTCTCTCTCATTCCTTGCAGCCCTTTCTGCTCTATTGATTTCACATTAGTGCTACTCAAGAGACACTGCCAAAGTTTCTGACTGCAGAGTTACTGATACAACTGGAAAGGCATAGGTACTTTTTGTAGTGAAATTCACCAGCAATCAACACTTGCTGTAGGAGCAATCAACACTTGCTTCTTATCCAACTGCTTACTTACAGTTCATAGAACCTATTCCTAATTGTATGGAGCAGGAAAGAGGGTAAAAACTAGGCATTTGTGATCCTGTATCCTTTCTAATATTTCCCAATTGTAACTGGTTCAAGACTTTTAATCTTGGAAGTCAAGAATTGAAATATTTGTTTATTTCCCCATACTAATGATATAAAAGCAATAAATGTCCTTGTACTTTGTTACATGAAAAAGTAAGAGAGGTATTTGAGAGAAAGAATGGAGAGAAAGAATAATCTATTTACTACTTAGACTCCTGCCTCTGTCAGAGGATTTAATTGCTAAATTTTATGTGACACAGCAGAACAAGGATAGTCATATCTTACAGTGTTTATTATACTCAAACAGAAACCAAGTAATTGTTCTTTCAACTTTGTCCCTTATCAGATTGAAACAAGTTCAAGGGCAAGCCTGCATCGATTCCTTTTACTTTGGGAGGAGGATGAGAAATAATTTTTATTTAAAATGGAATGTATTTACTGAGAATATCATTATACAAACATGTATAGTCAGATGATTATAGAATTAATCAAGCAACCTATGCAACCACCACCCTAACAAGGTTTGAATAATGCAAGCCCATGGGAGGCCCTGATGTCACATTGAGTCCCCTGATTATAAACACTTCCTTCACTTTATAGGCCAATTATTTCTCTTGATTTTTAAAATAATTTTAACTCAATACACAGGAATTTTAGTTTTGTGATTTTAAACTTTATATAAAAGAAGTCATTCTATATGTTTTGTGCCTTTCTTCTTATGTTCAAATTGATGTTCTTAACTGTTTTGTATAGCTGCATTCATTCATCTGTGTTGACTATGGAGTTTCAATTTACATGAACACATCATATTTTGTTTTTCTCCTACTCTATTCTTGGACTTGTATTGCATTTCCAGTATGAAGTTATTTTGAGCAATGCTGCTACAAATGTTCCCATACAGGTGCCCTGGTGCAGGTAAGCACATGTTTCTCTAGAACGAATATCTAGTGCCAAATTTCCTGGGTCATAGAATATACAGATCATCAGCACTACAAGATAATGCCAAGCGAATTTTTATGAAGTTGTAAACCTTTGGACTCCCAACAGCATTGTATGATCACTTCTATAACTCCAACATCTCTTGTTATTTGCCAGATTTTTAAATTTTTGTCAATCTGGTAGGGTACAGTTATTATTAATTTTGGCTTTCATTTGCAATTTTCTGATTACTAAGGAGGCCAAGTTCACTTTTATATGTTTATTGGCCATTGACTTCAATCTTTGATGAAATCTCTATTCAATTTTGTTTTCTTTTTCCTTTCTTCCATTCTTTTTGTCTCTTTTTCTTAATGGATTGTAAAATGTTTACAAATGTTGGTACAGGTCCTTTTGCAATGTAGACATATTGCTAATCTTACTTGCATTTTCATGTTCTTGTAGTGTCTTAAGATGATAAAATTTTAAATTATAATTATGGCCAAATATATTCCTTTTCCTTTCTACAGTTAGTGTTTTTTATAGTTTGCTTCCTGAGATTATGAGGATAGTCTCAAATCCCCATATTTTCTATTTGACCTAAGTAAAACCTTTTTATGTGTATGTGAGGTATTTGATCAATTTAATTTTTTTCATACAAATACCAATTCTTTCAGAAGTATGTTTTTAAGGTCTGTGTCTTTGCTATCGCTCTGCAATGCCACATTTGTAATTGTGTGTGTGTGCGCGCACACGCGTGTGTTTACGTGTAAGAAGACACCTGGCTTATTTCTGCCCATTTACCTGCTACCTTCTAAGAGAATTTACTTATATTAATCATCAGTTAATACAAGAAGTTAGCTTCATGCAAAGCTTAGCCCTTTGCTTCCTCCTTGCATTTGGGCATTGATCTCCCCGCAAAACTGTACATTCTACCCTGCTCTTCAGACCATTAAATTTTACAGAGGTAGGTTCCATATTTGTAATAGGAGCCCTGTTAGTTGTCTAATGCTATTTAATTAAATCTATTTAAATCTTGGGGATCAATTTTATGAAGTACACTGTTGATGGACACCCAAGTCTTATTTTCAGAGGAGCTCTATCTGTATAGTATAACTTTTTAATGACCTCTATCTCCTTGTTTTCTTCATGATCTCTCAATTGCTTCTAAACTTATGCAGAGAACAGTATGCCCATTTATTAGGACTACATATAATATAGTTTCACTGATATGTATTATCAGTGTTAATATATCTTAGTGTCTCTTTCAGCAAGACTTTCATAATGACAGAAACTATGGGTTCCCATAAAAAAGAATATCAGACCAAGAAAGCCAAGAGAGAAAAGAAAAATAGGTACCTGTTTCAGAAACTCATCCAATTTACTATGTAAGCTTTGCTTCATTCCTTTCCCAATTATGTTCAATGTCTTTAACTGTCTAGACAGTCAAAAGGAACTACATATATTCAGCAATTGCTCAGCCGATTTTGACTGAAAGGGGAAAAGATGTTATGCTAAGAATGTAACAGGGATTTGCTGGAACAAATGAATACTCAGGTTTGAGCTCTAAGTTGTCAGAGGAATGAGTTTTTATCTTTAAGGAAGTGTAGTATCCTTCAGAAAAGCTTCACACCAAATGGATTGGAGAAGACCTTAGTGAACTCAGAGCCATTAAAGACATGCTGATCCATAACAGTTTCAATGAACGCAAGTAAAATTGAAAGGTCCTGAAAGTAAAATTGGAAAGAATAGCATCAGGTCATGGTCTAGGGTAATGTGATGCTAATTAGGAAGTATGTAAGAGGGCTTCATCATGCAGAGTTTTAAAGTTAGGGCATTTTATGACAGCAACACCACCAGTGATGATAAGAAGTATAAAAGTTGACAAATACTAAATTTTTGTGGGATAGGAGGACTTTTCTTTATTAAATCTAACCTTAGGCACCCTTGGAATTCTTAAATACTGCAGAAACTATTGAAAAGGTAGCAAATTCTGTTTCTAGACAATTCAGCAAACTGTCCACCTTCCAATAGCAAGCTCTTCTGACTCTCATTCATCTTCCATATTTTTCTTATCAAATATATACTTACCCAAATGTTGCATGCGTTCAATGCTTTTCATTATGACAAAGCATACATCAATTCTACAATTAATAGTGATGCTTTTGGGTGCATAGTGTAGAAGTTATGGGTGGTGGAATATATAATGAAGTTGTAGACACAAAATACCTACCTGTGGCATAGACAGTGAAACCTGAGTGCTGTAGGTAATCGAGTTCCAACAAAGGGATTACGTTAGTTTATTAGGTTACTAATACAAAATACCTTAACCTGAGTGACTTATAAATAGAAACTATTGATTTTTTTTTTTTTTCAGTTCGAAATCTGGGAAGTCCAGAATCATGGCACTGGCAGATTTGGTGTCTTATGAGGACCCACTTCCTGGTTCACAGACTATCTTCGTGCTGTGTCTTTGCATCATGGAAGGGGTAAATAAGCTTCCCTGGGCCCATTTCATAAGAATAGTAATCCAATATATGAAGGCTCCACTCTTATGACCTAAAGACCTCCTCAAAGAGTCCATCTCCTAATAGCATTGCCTTGGGTTTAAAATTTCAGCTTACAAATTTTCAGGAAACAAACACTCAGCTCACAGAAGATACCATTTTCCTTATTTCTTTCTAACTTATATCCATGCCACAAGTACTGATCGCCCTCCCAAGGAAAGATGAGTCTGTCTTTTTCATGAATGAACACATCTGTATCCTATTGATAAGGCACTATTCCAAAATACCAAATAAAACTCCAGGTATTTTTGAAGTAAAGACAAAGGATTTATTCTGGCCAGGGCCAAAGGAGCAGAAAGCAGCCAGTTCTGTAGCCCAAGACACTGAACACAGATGAAGGGACCACTTAAAAAAAGAAAAACCACAAAGAAGAGGCAAGTAAAATCACAAGAAACGTTTCATAAAAGCATCACTAAGTTCTCAGAATTGGCACCTCCCGTACCTACTCAGGAAGTAAGCCAGGACCAGCTCCATAGTTTAAACACGTTGTGGTCAGGATGCAAGTAGGTGAGGGTGAGGATGTCAGCTTCTATGTGACGGCTCATGCAGAAAGCGGGGACAATTCTGCACAGGGTGAGATGTCTGAACAGAATGGGATCAACCCCATTTAACTTTCAAATCAGCACATAACACTATTGCCAGTCATATCCCCCAAACCATTCATGGGCAATATCTATAGTTTGATTAAGATCAAAGAATTGAAAATGGACTCCTGCAGTTATGGAGTCTTTTGGAGAACTAGCCTTCTGCTGGATTTTCTCACGTTCCTTTTCTGTTTATAGTTGTTAAGCTACATTTTTCAAACTCCCTTTCCTTATGGCTTATCAGAGTCTAGATTAAAGAGAAGAATCAGAATACTTGACAGTAGAATACTAGAGAGTAGGAGTATGATAGATTGTCTTGTCTCTCTGCCTTGAGCAATATCCTTGATAGGGACTGTGTTCCCCCTGGGACTCAATTGTTCTCACCAAGCTACTTGTTCTTTGTGGTTTCTATTCCAACAAGGCAGCTCCCACCTTGCATCTGCCTTCTGACTCCGGTTTCTATACTTAAGTGACACAGCCTCCTTACTACCCACCTCAAGACTTCTAGCTGCAACTAATCTATGGCTTGGCTTCCTCTGTTTAGCTTCAGAGCTCTTCCAACACATGTGTAACTAATCCCCTGCATTACATTCCCTCTCTGTGAAATACCTAAAGTTGTTCCTACTTTTTTCAGTAAACCCAGAGTGAAATATTCAATGATCAGAATAAAAGACAAGACATAAGGTTGGGTAACATGGTGGAAAAATAAGTCAAGTGAACAGAAGAAACATCATTTAAAATTATTTTCTAATGTGGGAAGAGGAAAAGCATAACTAGCTAGATGATCAGTTAGAAATTAACTCTTAGGTAAGTGCTAATTCCACCTCGGCCTTATAGAAACTTTGGCAAATCACTTCATCTCTCTATGCTTTAGTTGATTCCATTAGGAAAATTGTGTTAAAAATAGTAACCATTGTCATAGACTCATTGTGAACATTAAGGAAATTTTTGGCAATGCCTTTTCATAGCAAGTCACTGATAAATGTTATTTATAATAAGTCCTCTAGATAATTTGTGAGTTGGTGATACTTAGAATTGTCTTGGCCATTTTGGGTTATTTTAGCTATGTGTACACATAAAAGTCATTTTCTTAAGTACAGAGTCTCCTCTAAATAAATGGATGGATAGAGTAATGGATCAATAAATGAAAATAATGTGTGGATGAATAGAAAATGCATAAAAATGAATGAACGAATGCATGCCTAAAACTGTCACATTAAAAGCTGAATAAATAAATGTATTCTATAACCACAAAAACCATATTAGAAAACCAAGTAGTTCTTAAGTTCACTCTTTTTCTCTTTATATTCAGAAGAAAGACCGGAGAGGAGACAATGCATCCAATTTTTTCATACCTTCCTTGAGTATTTAAACTTTTACTCTATTTTTTCTCTAGTTATTCTTCTCAAAGATATATGCTCTAACATCACTGATACCATTCTATTACAGGCTTTAGAGCCTTATAAACCAAAAGGACAGTGGCCTAGATAGGAAGAAAGTACTGTGAAGGACCCTAACCTGAAAGGCTCTTGGCCAGTGTTGCCTCTGGCATCACCTGTTCTTGTTCCCCAGTAACACTGCTTATTCTCTAAGTGTGCTTGATTGACCACTCTGTAAGCATCTTGGCTCCTTTATTCCAGAAGACCTAAAGTTAAGTTCCAGAGTTCTCTCAGTGGTGAGGACTGAACCCAGGGCCTTGTGCATGTTAGGCAAGCACTCTACTTCTGAGCTCTATCGCAAGCCCTGAAGTTCTAGAGTTCTTAACTCCTCTATTTCAGATGCCAATGGGCCAAGAAATTGTTTTTGTACCAGTGCTTTACTTGAAAAATCCACACTGATATATATTTTCCTACTTTTAAATCCAAAACTGGGTTACCAAAACACTGTCCTTGCTTGTTATCTAACAGTTTCATATTTGAACACATAAGACTCTTCAGGGCCCTCTGCCTCCTTCTTCAAGTTGTTTACCATTTCCCCTTCCTACTAGTTCACAATGTTATCAGTATGTAAGAATGATAGGATCTACATACAGATGCCACACTGTATCACTCCTCTATGAATTTGCTTTGGCTGTTCCCATCTCCTGGTACATTATTCTTCACAGTCTTTCATCTCAATGCAAAGCTCTCCCAAGGTTCCCCTTGACAATTTTTTCCCCAAAGGGCTAGATGGTCTTCCTTTATACTCCTTGAGCATTTTATGTTGACTTCTGTCACAACTCTTAGAACTTTCCCTTAAATTCATGGTTCATAACCCCTTAATAAATTTAAAACTCTTCAAGTACAAGGCCACTATTACTTCATTCTTTTCCTTCCTTGACTAACAAACAGTGGGCACTTAATAAATGCTTTTCACCTGATACCAGTTCAAAATAACAAAGAATTTAGACATAGAGTTTCAATCTACATATTCCTCATATAATCTAAATAATTAAAGCAATTGTTTTTGTTCTGAATTATCTAGGTAATTGTATATGGAGAAGATAATTGCAGCACCTCATACCTGCTGTTTTAATATCATGAGTTGTTTCCACTCTCTAAAAACAATACAATAATGTCTACATTTTGTGTATAATACCCTTGATGGTGCCCTTGCCTGTAATGGAAGAGGATAATAATTTGTTGATTATTGCTGTAAAAATGAGTAGAATCTCTGTGGGCTAGCTCAAGAATCACCTGTTCTGGTCACCTACTTGATCCCCTTAAGTGGGGCTTCTTTTTGAACACCTGAGTTTTGACTTTTAATTTCCCTTTGAACTGTGGTTCAGTTTTTGGCTCCTTAGAAATACAGGATGATTAAGCTTGATTGGACAATTGCAAAAGTGACTGCCTGACAGCCTTCATGAACGTGAATGACTGGTGCAAATTGAGTATAAGCTTGGTGAAGCCACTGAAGAAGCGAAAATTTGAGCCAACCCGCTCAAAGCCTTCTGTATCATTTTAAAAGTACATTTGTCTTTTAACGTTATAAAAGTGCCACAAGGCGTACAGTTGACTCACAAATTCACTCCATTTCTTAACTTTACCTAGGAATGGGATACCCTGCATTTGCCTTTCAAGGAGAAATGTTTCTTCCTTTGCAGGGTTTCCAAGGAAAATGATACCCAGCCTTTTGTGTAGCCTAATATGTATCAGTCCAAATGACCACAAATTACCTAATAGAACTTAACTATTGTATTTTGGGTCCGTGTCCAGTAGGTCATCATTTCCATCATGAATGACCTGCTTGCTACCATGTGTGTATGATACACTTTGTATCATCCTTCTTCTTGTCTTCACAGCCTGAAGGCAGAATGTGAAGGCTGAACAGCTATGATTTACCCGGTTCTGCATCCATTAAGAATAGTGTGTTGAAGTTGCTCATTCATCTCCTTAGAGAGCGGGGAAAAGGATGCACTGTGCATTTGGATAATGGTTCATATGTTTCAAGCTCTGAAGAGGGGCATGGTTCAATCCCTAGTCAACTCTTGGCATAACTTCCTAAGAGAATGAGGTAAGAGGGCAGGGCAGTAGAAGGGGTAATATGAGAACAAGTATCAAAGGTGACTGTTCTAACAACAAACATTCACTGAGCATCAGCAACATGTATTACTTTATAAAGTAATTCTTAATCCTATAAAAGCCTCTCAAGCTCTGTAGTCTTGCTCCCCCCCTTTTCTCATTTATAGGAAACTGGCATTTAGAAAAGCTAGTATCTTGTTCATAGTCAATCCAACTAAGTGTCATGGAACTGGGATTTAAACCCAGGTCTGTCTGGCTCTAAGATTCTTGTTCCTTCCACTTTATTGTGTGTCCACCAGATTAAACCGAGCACCAGCAAAAATTCAAATCTCAGCCAGGTGTAGTGGTGTACACCTGTAATCCTAGTGGCTCGAGAGGCTGAGGCAGGAGGATTGTGAGTTCAAATCCAGCCTCAGAAAAAGTGAGGCGCTAAGCAACTCCGTGAGATCCTGTCTCTATATAAAATAAAAAAAATACTGCTGGGATGTGGCACAATGGTCAAGTGTCCCTGAGTTCAGTTACCAGTAGCCACCGTACCCCCCCCCCCGAAAAAAATTCAAATCTCAATTGGTGCCATTTATTTCTTTGTCTTTGCTGACCCCAACCTCCTGTAAACCTACTCACTGTCTCCTGACCATCCTGTCTGATCCTCATGAATTCTGAGCTAGTCTAGTTCCACCCACACTCAGGCAATCAACAAGTCGCTGATCATATCCTCCCTTCTAGAGATCTTTCAAAGTAGTTCACAGGGGCTCTGCCCTAAACATTGGCAAAATTCACCCCTAGTCTTTGGAGTTGCTTTTCCCAGCAATGTTTCTTTATCAGTTTGGTGCATTTCCTCATTTGGAAAGTAATGTATCTCTCGTCTGAATGCCTGCAAGCTTCTTTCCCTATTCATTCCTATGATTCTAAGTAGCATTGTCCATTGTCCAAAACAGATGTCCAGTGAAATAACCATTTAGTACCTAACATAAATACAAGTTCATAAATGACTGAGAGAACAAACATGAACCATAGACTATTTTGTGTGTGTGTGTGTGTGTGTTTTCCACAAAAGAGAGTTCTTGGAACAAGATGTGTGTAGGTACTTAGGGGAAAGTTCTTAGTTCATGCACCACATATCCCACTATGTTTTGTTTGTTTGTTTGTTTGTTTTTTGTTTTTTGTACTCCACACTCAATCCACAAACTTTTATTAACTTTGGAGTCACTGTGTGCTGTTTCTCAGTTTTATTATTGTGTATCATGTGGATAGTTCACAAAGGCCAGTCAGACCTTTTTTTCTTGGTCTTAGTTCCTCAGCTCCACCCTTAAATTTTGTATTTTTCACAATACATCATTTTTTGGTGTTCCAAGCTGTGGACATTTTTAGTAGTTTTTCCCATTGTGGAGCGAGAGTGATTTCTCATATTTTCTACGATTGCTATGTAAAGTGGCTAGAAAGATAAATCTCCGCACTGAAATGCAGTGTGATTGAACCATCTAGATCCACAGTAGAGAGGCAGATGATGAACAAGCTTCTGCCAGGCACTGGACAGCTGGATGCATTTCACAGCTCACAGTGCAACCCTGCTCATGAGAACAAATGAAGACTCACAGGTCTGTGAGAAAGCAGCAGTGGGATGGTTGCAGACAGCTGGATGTAATTACCCACCTCACCCAGAATGCGAAAGTGAAAATTAACAGCTGTTGAATCATGGGGTGAGAGTGCCCTTCTAGCCGTGCATGGGCTAGGCACATACTATTTCATCAAATGCAACATAGCAAAGTCCTACGGAGAATCACAGTAAAAATGGCAGTCCTACAAGAAGCAGCATGAATCTTAGGTCCTGTAAAACTCAGTCCCAACCACTCAGTCTGACATAATAGAGCTGCCCTCCTCTTGTGAGGATCCCACTCTCAATATCAGTTCTCTTTTCTAGCTTAGTTCTTCCTTTTCTGTGTGTGCTTATTTCCAGGAAAATCTTCCTCTTAGTAGGCAACCTCACGTCTTCCTTTCTAAATCTTTACAGGCTACTCCATATAGCATTAGCTTTAGAATCACAAATTCACTGCTCACAGCTGTGTGTTACAAGGCAAGAGCACAGCCTCATTTCCTCATCAGTAAAATTTTTATTATCACCTCCAATTTTTCGGAGTAAGTATGAAATGAGAACTTGTGAAGTGCTTAGTACAGTCTCTGGTAGGTAGATTAGTTCTTTACTAGTTCTTTTCTATGAGCCTCGAGGACAGAGTCCTGGTGAGATGCCTATTGGATAATAAGTTGTAGATTAATAGGAGTTGTTGGCTTATGATCCACTTCTTGAACTAAAAATGACCACATTTCTTCAGAATGGGTCCTTTGAAACTGTGTTTTAATGAAATGGAGGAGGAATTAGTAAATCTGTATAATAAACTATAATGATTATAATTTAATGAATTTAATTGCACCATCAAGAGATAACAATTGATATGATACAGTGCTATCACATATGCAAGGAGGATTGTTCTTTTCTTACTGTTAAAGGGGAGATGTTTGTGGCACATATGCATACACAGGGATAAAAGAACACCAGTCTCAAGCTTTATTTGGAATACTGTCGAGTCTGAGAAAAATCTGAATTTGACTTTCAGAAATGAATTCATGAAGCTCTATATGTCTGAAATTCCAGATAAATATATGACTGATATATTTCTGTAATATGGTCAGAAGTCTTCGGGGAGGGGAGAAAGGAGCTATTAATGCAACTTTCTGCTTCTGAATTTTTGCACTGTGCTGGTGGTACACTAAGTGGACACCAAGTGCTATTGACCAGCATAAGATGAAATGGCAATGACATCATCACTTACTTCTTAATATTTACTATTTAACACCATCCCAGAATTTTCTTGTATAAAATAAAATGGTAATGACCTCATCACTTGCTTCTTAATATTTACAATTCTCTTTTCAGCACCATCCAGGGCATTTTCTGTCATTAAATGAACTGACAATGACCTCATTACTTGCTTCCTAATATTTACAATTCTCTCTTCAACTCCATCCAGGGTTTTCACTCTTTAAGGCCTTAAATTCAAATTTCTCTAGTAAAAATTAATTCTATAGTGTAGAGGTTCTAGTCAATGTATCTTTTTGTACACTTTAGATAGACGTATATAAAATTATACAGCCATGTGTCTGCTCTAGGTCAAGAGTGAGGCTTGTAGTGAAAGTGAATCATTAATCAATACAATGTGGGTGAATTAAGATTTCTTTTAGCTGTTATGACCAATCCAGATATAGTCAGAGGACTTTTGGCCCCTGAAAACTTATGTCCACATCCTAATGCCGAGAATCTTTGAATGTTACCTTATTTGAAAAAAGAAAACAAAAAGATCTTTGCAGATATAATCGTGTTAAAGTTCATGAACTGAGTATGTAATTCTGGGTTAGTGAACAGTCCTTAAATCCAATGATAGATATCCTACAAGAGGCACACACATAAGAGAAAAAGACATTCTATCCAGAGTGGCAGAGATTGAAGGGATGTGGCCACAAGTCAAAAACCACCTGAAGCCCTCTAAAGCTGGAAGAGGTAAGGAAGGAAATCTCCCCTGGATCCCCTAGAGGCAGCACAGCCCAGCTGGCTGCTAGATTTCATACTTCTAGATCCTACCACTGTGAGAGAACACATTTCTATTGTTTGAACGCACCAAGTGTATGATAATTTGTTATAGGAGTCACAGAAAACAAATGCACGTGGCGAATTTTAATTCTGACATTCTCCAACAACAAGGATACCTTTTCACTCTGTTCAATAACAACATTTTTAGGTCTGCCTCACTTATATTTGTTCTTGGCATTTTTTCTTATCTGCAGACTATAGCAAGATAACCAGCTCTTTCTCACGTGGATGATGGCTACCAAAATGTGTGGTTTGTATTAAGGGAAAGGTTTTCTGTGGCTCCATTTCTTTACATCTGCAAATGATGTTCTGAGGGCCTGCCAACAGGCCCTGTGCTTTTTGTTGTCTCATCCTAACAGGTCCTCCTTAGTCTGCTTTGGTTTATCTGCTTATGAATCAGTGTGAGGTTGGAGCACAGAAGATCTGGAGCACAGGTTTCTTACTCTTCCATTCAACTGCCATAAAACTTAATCATAATCAACATGCCTATGTGAACTAACCCCATATTCATTGCCTGAGCAATGAACAGCTCAATCTTAAGCCTTAGGAATGAGTACTTTCTCCAAACACACCACTGGGGAAATAGAGATATTTATGGTGAATGATGATGCTTTCAACAGTTAAGCATGATGTTGATGTTGCACTCACTTAAGAAGCAAGGGTTGTCATTCCATGGAATTGAACTATTCAATGGGAATATCAATATTCACACTTTCAGGGACAGAGGCAAAACATATGGAGGAAATTCTTGGATTTACATGCAAATAAATGCTGTATGATTAAAATAAATGAAAAGAGGAGGAGGGTATATATGCAGGCAGAGTAAGGAGAAAGCAATTGATTTACTGACCTATAAAATTTGAAGGAGCATTAGATAACTTACAGGGTTTCCTGTGGTTCTAAAATAGGGGTGTGTGAAAAATTGATCCTGTGGGTACTATCAGTCTACAGACATGTTTTGTATGGTTCAGATTTATTCTATTAAACTTGGATGTGAAATTTAAAACTCATAATATCACACATTAAAATCCAGATTTATGACTTATCTTGAAAAATGGAAAAGTTTGGGAATACTGGGCCCACATTTTCAATGGGCAATAATGAGCTGACAATCCCCTGAGCCCTCTGAGGTATGCACTCTGGGTCACCTCTTTCTTTCCACTTACTCTAGGGACTCCTCTAGATTACATTGTCCCTTATTATACTTGATACTTTCAAATCTGTTTAAAGCTTTTGTCACTCTGATTTTCTAGCTTAGTGACCCATTCATTCAATGTCATTTTAAAACCTCATACATAAAATCACCTAAGATAAATTCTTCCCTGGGACTGCCTTGTCTGCACAGAATCCTTTCCGCTCTCTCTGCAAACATGATTGAAGACCATACTGCACTATTTTCGATCATTAAACATGTAGTATACCAGATTTGGGTCTGTTTTCTTCAAAATGTCTTCAAGTTTCCTAAGGGTCTGAAGTTACTGTTGGATATTTTTGATAAATTAATGTATTTTATTTTGCATTTAAAAGACATATTCTCACTGCCTTCACCTTCATTTTCAAAATGATAGAGCTAAAATATAACAAAATTTGGGAAATATCATTTATCTTATGAGATTGGCATATCAACTGCCAATTTCTTCAGGTAAATTTGCATTTTCACATGTTTAAATCTTTCTGATATTTTAGTTTCTAATTATTGCTTTGTCTCAATTATAAATTCCTCTTACCTTAAAAATTTTTTTATCACCTTCAGATATTAAAAAGTTTCTGAAAAAATTAGGTACATATCATTTTTATAGTAACCTAAATCATTTCTCACCAAAGTTTTACCTTATTTGGTGAAATCTGGGGCATTGGCTACTACATTCTAGCACTGTTCTAAGAATAGTGTTTGTTGTTACTATTCTAGTTTAATCCAACAGACTCTTATCCTCTTCAGTGTTCTATTACCCTGCACTGGTGTTATAAGCCAAGATGATATCACTGTCACAAACTACTGAACTTACTATGATTCAAATGGTCAAAAACTAATTATTTAAATGAGGGCACTACAGAGGAAAAAAAAAAGTTACAGATCCAGTTTTTGATGTATTCCTTGACCTTATTTCTGGACATGCCATCTCATGTAGTTTGATTGCTTTGTGATAGCACAGTGCAGAGCTTCAATTTCTAAGGAAAAATGTTGTTCTCACTGATATTTTTCCTAGGTACATAACAGGAGTTTCATGTTTTCAGAATAGTAAATATAGACGAATTGATATCTTAAAAGGCATAAATATGTGAATGAATGAAAAGGTGAGTAAATAAATGCTTACTCCTTTAGTAACTTCCCATTGATGTTTTCATTTCCCAGAATGACCAGGGCCTTCACATTACCGTGACCTGTAATGTCCAGCTCTAGTCAACTCCTACAACCTCATATCGTTGCTCCTTTACTTAGCCTTCGGTTCCACTCATGACCTTCGCGTACCTAGTGTCTTTCTACTGCAGTCCTTAGCATTTACTTCTTTTGATTGGGAAGATATTCCCACAGCATTGTGCATAGGTGGCTACTCCACATTCTCCATCCCTCCTTGCTTGTCACCCCCATTTAGAGATTTTCCTTCATTATTTTGAAGTGAGATTCTCTGGTTCATCTCCATTTTTTTTAATTCACTTTTTTTCTTCCTAGTATTAATACAGCCTAATATTATATTGCTGAAGTAAATATTTTCTAGTTTACTTCTTTTGCACATTAAGTTACAAATGCCATAAGGATAGTGACCAATTTTGTCTTATTCATCTCTGTATCTGAAGAGCCTGCTACATTGTCACTGACTTAATGATAGAATAAATGGTGAATGAATAATAAAATCGGAAATCAGGTTATCTATGTAGGAATTCCTTTCAATGCCATATTTCATCGTATGCTGGTGTGTGTAAGTCTTAAGAAATAGTTGGTTTTGTAAACTGTTTTATTTTTCCTTAATGTTTGCCCATAAAGACTGAGATTAGGTGATTGAGTAAGTGGCTTATTGTTATTCTGCATTTGAAAATGCTGTCCAGTCTTGTAATCTGAATGTTTCACAAAACCATCATGAAGATTTTCATAAAGCAGTAGCACAATTAGAAGGGAGATGGAACACAGAGACAATAACAGATACAATATCTCATCCATGATTGTCTTTAATGTCATCCACTTAGGAGTAGGAAAAGTTATCTTGAAATTGAAATGTGGATATACATTTTGAATTCTTAGAAAGCTGGCATGGGGATAAACAGACCTATTTTTCTATGATTAATTAGTTGTGAACTCTGGGCACAAGTCACTTAGCTACACTGAGTGTTGGTTTACTCATCCATAGAAGTATATTTGAGTAGTTAGTCGAATAGCTGTCCAGCTGTGCTTTGTTGAAAGCTATAAACTGGGGTCAAGTATGTGAAGGGGTCCCAAATGCCCTACCACTATACCCCCAATCTATCCAGAGAAACCTTGCTTTAATTCAGTTTTTATGTTGGAGAGCTCAATAAATTTTGATTTTTTTCAATTAGTTGTTAGTACTTAAGAGCATTTGAAATCTGCTAGGGTAGATTGTTTTCAATATCCGTGGTATTTTTTATAATAAGAAAAATATAAATTCAATATTTAAAGACTTAATTGAAAATTCATTCTATGCAAGGCACTATGTTAAATGCTGTAAGATGATATCCATACACAGTTGGTTTATAGCCTCACCCAGTCTAAGGTTACCATAATACAAGGTAAATGTGTATTAGAAGGACATAACAGTGACATAAGCACAGACACATAAAGTTCAGAAGAGAGGAAACTTAAGATAGTTATATGTATGTATATATGCATGTTGCATATGAATATATGTAATATAAATATGCATTGCAGATTGCAAATGAATATTATATATGTCCATGTGCAACTTTTGTATAACAAATATGTTATATGTGCACATATATCTGTTCATATGCAACCTAGAAAGAATGAAGCAAATGTGTGTTTAATAGACATGTGTCTAACATAGAACTTTCATCTGCCTTAATAATCTGCTCTCCTGAGTCACAAGCATTTCCCATAGGAACACTGGGAGGATAGCTGCAATTGCTCATGGGTTTTTTCATATTTCTTGCCCATATTATGTCAGCATCTTTGTGTTCAAGGTGGTACAGGCAATGGTTGTGGTCCGTAAGGAGACAGATTTGTCAAACATTGCTTTGGCTCATTAAATGGACACCAATTTTACATTGCAAATTGTTGCATGGTAGCTAAACATATTGTATCAGGAAATTTACCAGATTTTTATTTATTTGTGTATATTTGTTTTTACTATGCTGGGGATTGAATCCTGTGGAGCCCATACACTAGGTAAATGCTTTACCACTAAATCATATTCCCAGCTCCAAAACTTTTAAAAAGTAACTTTAAAATTTCATGGTTAAGAACATATTTCAGGTAGTATCATATTTGCTTAGAACATCTGAATGGGTTCAAAGATTGTTAGTACCTTCTGAAGGTCCATATAATGCTTATCTTTAAAATAAAGTTCTGTTTTATTCATCTTTTCATTTCTTCAGTATAGCATGTACCTTAAATATAAAGTACCTTATATATAAAGAGGGGGTGTTCATAAGGTCTTATTATGTTGTGCAGGCTGGTCTCAAACTCATGGGATCAAGGAAGCCTCTCATCTCAGCGCCCTGAGTGATGGGGACTATAGGTATGCAATACCCTTCCTGACTCAATGTTATTTAAAAAGTGAATCTCATCCATTGTTTTATAGGCATATATACCTTATTAAGAGGAACTGGCAGTGGTTTAAAATGTGCTAGAAATACCAATAACATGTTGTCAACAAGTTGCCCCAGATTAAATTTACCCCATCAGTTCTCAAGTGGAAAGAAGAAAATATTGAGTCTTATGATCGTATTTGTAAAATCAGAGTATTTTAGGATGTTGCTACCAATCCTAATGGAACTGCAATAAAGTAAGAACATATACAAATTAAAAAAAAAAAACTGTTCAGCTTTGAGAATGCCTTGGGAAAAAAAAAGTGGAAACACTTCTCAAATACACAACAGTATGCAGTCATCATCTATATCAGAGATACATAAAGGTTTTCTGCACAGGAAAACATAATAACAGTTTTGGCTTTGTGAACAAGAAAGTATTTATAGGAACCACCCAACTCTGCCTTTCTATCTCTACAACTGTAGAAAACCTATTAATGGACAGACCTATCTGTGTTCCAAATAGGCAAAGGGTTGGTTTTGACACATGGGTCCATAGTTCCACTATATACAATTCCAGATATATAAAATCACAAACAATTATTGTAAATGTCCTCATTTTACCACCAATATTGGAAGTTCTTTTAATTGGATAGTCATTAATATTTTCAAAAGAGTAATCTTCAAATTCTTTACTCCAAGCTTTCATTTAAGGAATTAAATTAAAATAGAAATGTTCTCTAATTTACCACATTATATCAGTCTTTGAAAGATGTAGTATTTCAACTGCTTTTATCAGATGTAACATGAACTTGATTTCATTAGTGAACTTCATTTTCACAAAAATATTATCTATTAGACAAAAACCAATAATAATATTGATTGAAGATCATAATTTTAAGCTAATAATTATTTTAGGATTTAAATATTTTGAGCATGACTGACATAACAAGGTAAGATGTTTTGATGTTGAAAGAATGAGCAGAAAACCATTGAACTAACTTAATTCAGAAGAAGATGTGATTTACCTGAAAGTAAAACCAAAGTTTGAATTCTCATCTCAGTTAAAATGTCATTACATATTTTGTTAATTTTATATAACTCAATAGCTTCAAGTTTTAAAACTATTGTACTGGCTTATGTGGAAGTATTCATTGTTCTAAAATAACAGAGCACATGAATAGATTTTTTTCAAGTGTCCCCTTTGTCCATATGAAAGGCAATGTGTTTTAGTGTAAAACAGTACTGGACAAGAATTGCAGGCCTTGGTTACCAAACCATGGTAACCATTTACATGCTGTAAATCAACTAACACTGAAAAAGCTGGTTATCAGACTCTCAAGTGCATGTGTATATAATAGAGGGATAATCCTATTCACCTGTACTATGATGATAACTTACATTAATAACTATTAAAGTTGTTTATTAGTTATGAAATTATACATAAAACCAATGCAAAGATATTTTTGCTTTCACTGCTAAAAAAGTAGTTTTAAGCATTGCTGCTTCTAAATTGCAAGTTAACATTTTGTATTTATTTTTTATTTTTATTTTTATTTTTTATTTTTATTTGCAGAAGGGAGGATAGAGTCCTTTTCTAAATAACTATTGAATTGTGTTTGGAGTCCTTCCCCACTAAATTTAAGGTATCATAATTGCCTTGGGCATGTTTAAGCTGGATGAGTGGGTCTCTAATTCCGTTCAACAGTTTGAAATATAAGTATGATGCAATTGGACTCCACATACATATTTTTGTCAATACATTTCACAGTATACAGTGGATGGGACAATATCACAACAGGCAACTTTATTTTTTTTTTTTTAGAATTTGATCCAAAAATCAATAAAAGTAAATAAATAAATGGTGCTGAGTCTCTATTATGTTAGTACACAAAATAAACCAAAAAATACATCAACATTTACCATGAGATCATTTAAATGTGTTTGCAAATGATCTGATAAGGGAAATGTGATTTACAACACTGGGGACTTCTCTTAACAACCATAGACTTAAATGCACTGCACTGTAGGTCACCTAGACTAGGTTAGCAAGAATGAGCAAAGTGGCAGGTCTACGAGGCGACCCCCAAACACCTTCCTCCAATGGAGACTTTGGTAATTGTGGTTAAAAAAAATCAACTCTTATTCTTCATCATGTTGGATGATCATTTTGTCCATTTTTTCTCCTGTGATGAGTCCATTTTAAATACTTCAGTTATTTTGAAGACACTCCAAATCCACCGAACAGCAGACTCTCCCATTCTGTACAAAAAGGACACAAGTGTTAATGTAGGGAGACATGTAAGTCCATCAGCAAGGAGTCTGCGATCTTTATTTAAAAAGGATGCTATAAAAACACTTATGAAGGAATGTAAGGGAAGAAAGCATGGATCAACCCTGCAGGGTCTCCTCTTGCTGGGGTTCTGCTAGCAGGGCCACATATGGCCTTACTTACACACTCAATGTATGCTTGACATACTGACCCACCAATCCAAGTTTTCACAAAACTTATTGTCTAGACTTATTCCAAATAAGATTCTTTCCAAAAATAAATCTCTTAATGATGATGACTTGCCTCTTAAAGGGCTAACCAAGCATCACAAGAATCTGAAGACAAATCCAAGATGGGTTCCAGAAAGGCATGCATCTTAGGGATCAATATAATGTCTCATATGATGATTAAGAAGGAGATTGTGCTTATCCAGTTGTATACATTTTTGAGAATTACATTAAGAATCAAATTCATGTAATAATCTCAATATGCTTTCATAATTTTGTTTAATAACTCTCAAATATGATATCAAAAAATAACATTAAATAATACAAGTGTTAATGTAGCCTGGTCACTTGGTTTGCTCTGGTGGAGGGTACAAATGGGGCCATAGCTCTCTTGCTATGTGAAGTCTGATATTATCCTTTTCCTACTGGGGCAACATCTTAAGATAATATTTTCCAGGTTAGAAAAAAGAAATTCACATTAATAACATTAATCATTAAGGCATTCCCCAATGGGCACTTTGATAATTAAACAGAATGAACATCATCACAGAATACTGATTTTTTTCTTCCATTGACAGTTTCATGAAGGAACTCATAAAATTTTCCAGCATGAAAGGAAGTAGATATTTTTTTCTTTCTCTCCTCATTTCTTTCATTTTGTTTCTTTCTTTTTCTAACATACAGGTCAAAATAGCATAAAATTGGGCTGAGTCAGTTGTTAAAGTTCTGCAATTTAAAATCAAGCCAGACTGTTTTATTCTACATTGTTCATTTGGAACTAGCCTTTATACAAGGTGCAGCTATGATCCATTCAGATACATGAACATCCTGTGGGATGTAAAGGCCTGTTTCCACAATGCCCCATGGAACCTACACACTCAGAAACCAGAGTAAACCTCTTGCAGATGTTCTGATAAACTGTTGAAGCCTGAATATTTCAGGGAACCCAATTACCTTGCATTTACAGGTTGTGCAGGGAGATCCGGCCATTGTCCATACTGCACCGCTGAGTCTAGAAACACCGTAGCTGTCCAGGCAAGTTTTCCTGATATCATAGGCAATGTTATCAGCCAGGCAGGGGTCACTGACACAGCGGGGACAGCACTCCCCTTCCAACATGGCTGTGTATTCACAGCTCAAATTGGGGCAAGCGAGTGGCCAGCAATCTACCTCTCCTTCCTGTGGAGAGAAAGCCAAGAATGACGCATCATTGTTCCTAGGCACAATTTTATCCCAAAGTCCTATGAGGTGAAAGAGAGCACAGTGATTTTCACCATTCTCGTCATTGAAAGTCACTGGTTAGCACACTTGTGGGTTTCCCTCTTAAAGACAATTACAGTTATCAACCTTCTTCAGGATGCCTTTGCTGATGGTCTTTGCTCTTTCTGTGGTCTATAGAAAGAGTTAGGTCAGCTTCTCTGTGTGTCAAACACAGCCCATCATTATTTTTAGTTTGATACTATGATTATATCATAATCATCAGTACTGTTTCTCATTAAGTTTTGAAATTTCAGGATTTGAGCTAGTTTCTTTTTCTTCCTTATACTTAGCACACTTTTGGTGAAGAAATAATAATAAAATGAATAAATAAATATGGAGGTAAGAGATACTAATTTCACTTAAGGTCAAAAATAGAACATGAAATATAATATTCCAACAACTTCATAAACTGATTTTGTTATGGTTTAGATATGAGGTATCCCCCAAAGCTCATGTGTGAGACAATGCGAGAAAGTTTAGAGGTGAAATGATTGTGTTATGACAGTCTTAACCTAATCAGTGTGTTACCCTGGCAAGAATTAACTGGGTGGTAACTATGGGCAGGTAGGTTATGGCTGGAGGAGGTGGGTCCCTGGAAGCATGCCTTTGGGATATATATTTTGTCATTGTTGAACAAAGAGCCCCATCTTTCTCCTTCCGGGTACCAAGTCCCCAGTGTTTTCCTCTGCCACACACTTTTGCCATGATGTTCAGCCTTACCCCAAGTCCTGGGAAATGCATCCAGCTGTCTGTGAGCTGAGACCTCTGAAACCCTGAGCCGACCAAATTAACTTTTCCTTCTTAAAATAGTTCTTGTCAAGTCTTTTAGTCACAGCAATAAAACAGCTGACTAAAATGTTGCCAGTAACAAATTTAAAGTTGAAGTTGGGCATTTTCAGAAGAACCATTTCAAAAAAGTTTTCAGTTTCATTGAAAAAACTATATTTCAGTTTAAATGGAATTTCTATCTATGTGTCTCAGCATCTGCCAACTGGGACTCCATTGAGCTCCTTGTAATAGAACTGCTTCTTTCTGCAGCCTCTTTTTCTGTTATCATGACACTTATTATAACACATGGTAACTAATTATTCAGTCAGCTTTACAAGACTCCAGGCTTTTACAGATAGAGATCATTTTTGTTTCACTCACTATTATCCAGAGTCTGACACAGGCAAAGTCCTGATAAATATTTATTAAATATGACCCACATTATTTTCAAGTAATTTTTAAGTTAATGTTCAACACCTTCTGTTTTATTGAGACTGGGGACAGAATATATGTTTTGAAATTCTTGTGAAAATTCCATATAAAAAATTAATACCAATTCTTCTGGCTACCCAATTATTGGCTTCTAGAAAAAGACATGCAGTATCCCAGACTGGTATGGAAGCCAATCTTATAGTCATATTGGATATGTTCATCCTTAGATGAGGATTTGGAAAAAAAAAATATTTGCTGCAATTTTAATTTCTTTTTTAAATTTTTTTTCTTAGTTGTAGTTGGACACAATACCTTTATTTTATGTATTTATTTTTATGTGGTTCTGAGTATCGAACCCAGCACTTTGCATGTGCTAGGTGAGCACTGTACTGATGAGCCACAACCCCAGCCACTGTAATTTGAATTTCTGAGTTATAATCCTCAAAATTAAAGGACTAATATAGTACTAATACAAGGATTATGTTATTAAGATTATCTGCACATTTTGCCTGGAGACTTCAGAAAATTTGATGGAAACTTAAAGTATAGTTTTTTTCTGAATGTGTGTTTCTGTAGAGTACCCGTATAGTACACATATAGCATTGATACTTCAACAAATGTTAAAACTCCAGCTAAGAGTGTCCATTTCAAGTTGACTCATGCAGAATTATCCATAGTTGTAAACCTACCCACAGATAAAACACCATATTCACGGCAAAAAAATATGTCCTAAAAGCCTTTCTATCCTTGGAAATCATGGTTTGTGTAATACTTTGAAACAGAATGAATCAGGTCCAGATATCAAGCCTTTTTTCTGGACTTCTGAAACTTCATTATACTATTAATGTCCTTATATTAATATCTAAGGCAACCTCCATTTGTCTACATGGATGTTCGGCCTCTGAAACTGATTTTTGAAGGTAGGAAATAACTAACAATGTAGCAACCATGTTAAGTGCTGTCTATGTGTCAAGTACGGTATTTGTCCTTCACATACCTAAGAGTCCTAAGAAATAGCTATTCATACAACTATGCACATTTGAGGAAAAGAATGATGAGTGAATAGATAGGACCTGCCCAAGGTAATCATACTGAGCTAGCACATGAGAGAATCTGAATTGTATTCTAGGTCGATATCATTCAATCTCTCTGGTATTTCTACTATATTGAGTTACATCTCATGTCAAAACATCCAATGCTTATGGAAGAAGAAATAAAAATTGGGCTCTATAAAGACCATAAGTATCAGAAAATGCTTTGAAAATTATCTATTGTGCAGGGATTTTTCTGGATACGGACTTCCTAAGAAATAACACCTGTAAACTAACATTATGTAAAACTAACATTGCTTGGGTCAAATCTGTTCTATAAATATGTTGTTTTTGTTCTGCATAGTGTTTTACATACAGTCTGAATGCCTTTAGGCAGAGCATATGCCCCTTGGTTAGGCATACCCCAAAATTCCCTCTAAGGTAAGGGAAGGAGTTGGGAACCAGCCAAATTTATAACCCCTGAGTTTATAAACTCTTCCAAAGTACAGGATGTCACCATCTACAGCAAGCTGACATACCAGACACCGACACTGCTGGCAGCTGTGGGTCCAATTGTCTCCACTTCGATACAGCTTATGTCCATTTTGATCTAAACATTGACTTGTGACTCTGGTGTCGCACTCTGGGCAACAGAAAAGGTCAACGCTTGGATTCTGGCAATCACAAGCTGTCCGTCGGCAGAATATCTTCCCGTCCTGTTTAGAAATGAGGTTAAGGAGGTTTCATCATTAGGGAAATGATGGGAAAGCAACATTATAGAAACCTAACCTTCTAAATGCTTTACAGAGCTGACAGAAAAGATTTCCTCAAGTCATTGCCATCCCCAGTCACCTCCCTTTTGTTCAAAACAGATGGATGTTTACGTGCCCTTGCAAATACCCTGTTTTTTTCCCCCCTTTTCTGAGGAGTCACCCAAGGCAAATAGGGACACTGCTAAGTTTAAAAAGAAGTCAATATGTTCTTTGAAAATTATTTTTTTCCTTAATGTTTTCTTAAAAATCATATTTCTGAATAAGAATTACAGCTAAACAAAGCAGTTCATAACACTTACCTGGTCAAGAACTCATTTGAGTGGAAAATCATGCTACTGCTTTTCTCACCTAACATATTCAAATTTTATCTAATTTTATCCCAGTTCCAACTCTACTAGGAAATCTTATTGTGCCCTTTGTAAAGAAGAATTAACTGAGGCCCAGAAGGCTAAATTCCTAATCCAAGGTCACAGAGAGTGGCACCTCAAAAAAGTGTCACAAGGTTCTGTTGTTTTAAAACAAATTTTCTACTGTAAGACAGCCTTTGAGTAGACTATTAGGAAAAAAAAATCATAATCACAAAACACTTTCCATTTTGAAGCAGTTGAGGACTCAGAGTTATAAGCATTAAAGATCAACAACACTTAAACATTAAGACTGAACATTCTATACCATGTCTCATTTCATGTCTGTAAAGTAAGACCTGTGGCCTTATGGTTATATCTTACTTTGTCAAATATTTATAAAACTAAAGAATATCTGGGCTGATAGTTACCTTAAAGCCTTCTCCATAACAACCATATTTAAAATCAAGACTATGATTGAAGTTTTCCTGTCCTGCAGAAGTCATCACTGTGGGAGGCCAAGTGTGCATCTCTGTATCTTAATGTTGATAGTTGGACTCTCTCTCTCTTCTCATGGATCTTGATTAATACCCTTGATAATCATAGAACCCCCAATACCTTCTATCATATTCCAACTCTTCAGTTCTTACAAAATAGTTCTTACATATCCACAGAGCTGTCTCATCTCTGGCTTAAACATCTCCAACTCCTTGACCAGTCCACACCATGTTCAATTCTTTTGCTCTCACAATTGTCGTCTCCTTCTACACTTTTGAGTATTTTCTATCATCACCATCATCAATCACCTACCATAAAACTGAACACATATCTTCTGCCACACATAAGCTATGTCCTTTATGTGTATTATCACATTTATGTGATGATATGTGGAACAGAAATTCTTGTCTTCATTTCTAAATAAGGGAGCTGAGAGGGAACTAAACATAAGCCTTCAATAACATGGAGTGAATTGGGATGCATGTCACTTTGTTAAGTGCTGTTCTTTCTTTTCAGCCTGATTTATTGGTTATGTCATAGTGTTGACTTGTATTAAACTTAATTAAGATTAACCCCTCAGTAAGCCCTATCCCATCATGTAAGTTTGGTTGTTTAGGGTCAGCAAATATATTACTTGGTGTTTATCCCTACTGCATTGCACTTTGTTAGATCCATCTCATCTCTTCTTCCTGCCACAATGTTTTTTAAATGTTGTTTCTGTCATACAGCATGAATGCCTTCCTTCACAGCTTAGTGACATCTGCAGACTTGATGGACCTGCCCTCAGGGTCTTCATCTACTTCATAACTAACAATGCTGAATCAGACAGGGCTTCCTAAGATAAATGTAGTGTCAGCTAAAGTGGAAAGCTTTAGAAAGCTTTACATTCTTTATAGAGAATGAAAAGGAGATACTAGCTACATATGTAATGACTTAATAGTTGGAAAAAATGCTTTCGCTCAAATTGTATTATTGGCTATACTACAGAGAATGAAAAGAAGTCACAGTATTCTGAAAATATCAGGAAATGAGAGATAACACACATAGAGATACTTGTGTGTTTGCAAGAATGTATATATATTGAGAGAGAAAGGAGACTCAGAGGTCAGAGAATTCAGGTAGCTTGGACAAAGAGGTATCCAGATTCCAAGAAACTTCTAACAATAGTCTTTTGGCTTACAGCTAAACATTACTTTAATTCACTCCTATACCTTATGAAGTCATGACCCCAAATGATTTCCTGGGAATTCATTTTATCCAACCAAAGCTAAGAAATGTAATGAGCAACAACAAGAAACCATTTTGTCAGCTCCATTGTCTGTGGCACTATAAGACTCTTCCCAAGGAGAGAAGGACTAAGCCCCAGGAACCAATATGCCCAAGTCCAAGCCCAGCATCAAATAAGAGGATAAATTCTCTTAGAAGAGTTTACTATACTTTTGGCAAAGGAACCCAATCAGAATGCCAGGTTTCTTGCCATGTGCTGATTAAATAAAAGAGAATAAAAATGAATGGATAGCCTCCAGAGTAAGTGCAAAATAAAGCAATTTCCTATCTCATCAATTATGTGAAAATACCAAATGGGTCCTTCTTAGGTTCTATGGTGTTTCAGAACAATGGCTGTGTTCACTTTGGCTTTGAATTACAGGGTAGCTGTCAAGAAAAAACATTTTTAATAATGAAAATGTCACAGGTGCCTCCATGAATTCAATGAGAACATGATTAGGACAGTTCACAGTTCACAGTGCACAACCACACAGGAAACCAAATATGGGAAGGGAATGGAGCCTACCATGGTGAGTCGGCCCTCTTGCCACAGACCACTGGGTCACTTCCCAGAGTTGGACTTCTTTCCCGGCTGCGTTGGACAGATCAATCCCAATTCAAATTCCAAAGATATTATTTCCCCTCTCTTCTGCCTCAGAAGCTAAGTCTTTTCATTCAGTTTTATAGTGAAAGCTCAACTGTAAACTGTAAGTATCATAATATTTATGTACATTTTCTGAATTTTTGAAAACAGGGGCATATAATTTGGTAGAAATTTAAAAAATAATTTATTTTTATTATGTCATGGAAATTATAGATTTTGTATTATAAATCATACATCTTAAATTGTATATTCAACACAGTTGTAGCAATACTCCAGGTTACATGATATGGCAATTTTTTTTCTGCCATTGAGTTCTGAAAACTTTAAATCAAGGAGGTGGACTTAGGTGAAATTATTTAGGTAAACCGAATAAAAATATAAACTGAATGTTGGCAAACTGATGTCCAAGTCCAAATTCAGCCTGTTGCCTGCTTCTGAAAATAGTCTTATGGGAACACAGCTTCCCTCATTCATTGACATATTGTCTTTGACTACTTTAGCATTACAATGCAGAACTGAGTATTTGGGACAGAGATTTTATGATCTGCAAAGCTTAAAATATTTACTCCTGTCCTTCAAAAGAAAAAAGTCTGTTGATCTTTGGTATAAACTATAAATTAGGTAAAATTAGGAGTAGTGCTCCAAACCTATTTTTATCCCTTCTCACATGAGTCAGGCTGTGCTTTCCAATCTTTTTTTTTTTTTTTTTTTTTAACCAAGTGTTAATTTTGCCATTAGGTCACAGCATAGTTCACGATTTGGTGTCTTAGTATTTCTTATTAGTTCCTGGGATCAAAACATCTTTGATGATCATTTTAATGAAGCAGGAAACTAGGCCCAGTGAAGGGGAAATGATTTTTCCATGTAGAAATTAATAACAAAATAGAATCTAGACCCAATCAGGCTTTTATAACAATGGTTTTCTACCACTACACATTCTTGTATCTAGAGGATGATGGAGGGTAGCAAAAAATGATTTCAGCTAAAATGAGACCAGAAGGATTCTTGAGGTAATAATTCTCTAAGTACAGTCCCCCAACCAGGAACATTAGTATCCCCTAGGAACTAGTTAGAAGTGCAAATTATCTTGCTCCACCCTAAAACTACTGAACCACAAATTCTTGGGGGAGACGCCAGTAATTGGGGTTTCACAGCCCTTTAGGTGACTGTGGAGTAAGAAAAGACTCAGAACCATAGAGGGGGGGAACAACCCAACCTGATCAACTGAGAATTTATCATGTCATGACTCTCAGCCTCTTACAATTAAAAGGCGGGATATTTGGAACATTACAATAGGAGAATAAAGTTGGTGAAACAGAAATGGAGATCTTGTATTCTGACTAAACCTCTAGAGATCTGGGAGCTCAATAAAACCTGCCAATATGTTCACCTTTGAAAAAATAAGAAACATGATCTTAAGGGCTGAACATCCAAGTGTTGCCATCGAAAGCACTATAAACAACAAGGTATTGATAATGTTCCTGATCGAGTTCAAAGAGCAAAGTGAAATATCTTTATGAGTAGGTTGCAGGAATCTAATAACTAATTTATTTACCCTGGGCCCAGACACAGACTGACTCATCTCTCATCTTCATAAAATCATGAGTGAGTATAATTAAGATGGAAGGGTCATTTTTTTTGATAGCTCCTTGCAGATCAGTGTCTTCTCTCCTTGTTAGAAAGAGATGCTTGAGTCCTTTAGGTGTTGCTAGTATGGTTATCATCCTCAGTGTCTGAGAAAAAGTTCAAATAAAGTCAGGGGAAAGGGTCACCATAACAGAGAGCCTCATGTCCAAGATTTTCTTCATTTCACCCTCGTTTTCTGTGTTATCACAGAAATTTGTGATTTTATTAAGACAGATGATTTGCTATTTATGGTATCCCTTTCAATACTCATTTTTATAGTTCCCAGAAAAACTCAAGATTTGGTTCTGCTCTAGTATTTAGGATTTAGTTAGAGAATGAATGTTATTCACTTTAAAAAAATCTGAATAAAAGCAAAGAAATGAAATCTAGCCTTCATAGTTTTATTTCCCCTTTCTTTCACCAGATTTTCTAGTTATTAATGATACCACAGTGGTTCCCCATAATCCATGGAAGATACAGTCAAAGACTTCCAGTGGATGTCTGAAACCATGGATAGTTCAAAATCTCATATATATTGTTCTTACTATACATACATACCTATAGTAAAGTTTAATTTCTAAATTAGGCACTGTAAGAGATTATAATAACAAAACAACATAAAAATATACTGTAATAAAAGTTATATGAATACAGTCTCTCTTGCTCCCAATATCTTATTGTGATGTACTTATACTTTTTGTGGTGATGTGAGGTGATACTATGCCACAAGATGAGATGATTATATGAAGTAAACAAAAATGGTATTGTAATATAGTCTTAGGCTACAACACAAGATGTTTTGGAACACAAGCACTATAATACCACCAAAGTCTATCTGATAACCATGATGGCTACCAAGAGATTAATGGGCAGGTAGCATATACACCCTAGATACCCTGGATGATGGCATAATTCACATCCCAGGCTACACGAAGCAGGATAGTGCAATCATTCAGCTCTCTACTTGGAACAACAGGCAATTTAAAGTTTATGAACTTTTTATTTCTAGAATTTTCAATTTGATAATTTTGAGCTGTGATTGACTATGGTTAACTGAAAATAGTGAAAGAAATAATAAACAGAGTGGCCTACTATGGTAGTAGGTGTGGATATAACGTGTACATGGAGGAGTAGATGTAATAGAAGCTAACATCAAATGTAAAAATGTCCGACTTACAAACCTTGGCTTTCTCTTAGTGGTACATAGATTCTATTCACCTAGGAAAAAAGCTAAGTCTCAAACCTCTATGAAGATTTTTTTTGCCCCCAAAATAGAGAAGCCATAATAACAGAAGCTCAGTCTCTGACATAATCAGTTATCAAAACACATTATTTCACTTCTGTGTTTTCTCTCATGTGATCTCACCTGTCAGTTCCTCTTTCAGATTTTAACCTTCACTTTCTTGAACCTTTATCTCAGTCTAAGTGGTTCTTTCTAGTTAGCTTCAAACTCCTCAGGCCATCTATCATGCTGTCAATCAGACCAATAACAAGGCATCCCAATCATAATCCTTTGCTGCCTACAGGATGACATATTCATGCCCTACTCCATCTCCAGCCTTTATCTCTAGGCTCATGATCAACTATTCCCTTCCCATACTTTGCCCTGTATCCCGTAATTTTCTTCTTACATCTAGCATAACATATATTCTTATGCTTCTGCATGTTCACTGTTATGGTTTTTTCTGTTTGGAATTCACTTCTCTCCTGAGCTAAATTTCTCTTTAGGATCCTATTCAGGGTTATCTTCTCTGTGAAGCCTTCCTCTATTTCCTTTTTCATTCTCTCACAATATACCTTTCATTTTCTATATTCCCATAGCAATGACTCAGACTTTAACAGAGTGACAGGTGTTTAATTATATATCCACTTCCTTCTCCATCTCCATGATCCCCAATAAGAACACAAATAGTTATAATAAAATGCTGCATTTCATAGGCACTAATAAACCTAGGACCTTGCTACCTTTCCATGAAACTGAAATAGATATAAATATGACTTCCAAAGGCCCTGGACAAATTTATGAATGGAAAGGCTACATATGGGTACCTATAAAAAGAAGGTGGGCTATAACGGAGGTGTATGTACCAAACCCAGAGACAACTTTTTCACCTGGTTTTCTGTGATCTAGATAATGCTGAAAGAACATGGGTTCCAAGTAGTTTAACCAGTCTCCTGGTGCCCAATGAACTAAGTGACCTAAAGGGGCACAAAATCTTGTTACTAAGTACTAAGGAAACACAAAGAATCTAAATAAAACCTCAAATCCATTTTTACTGACCTAGCTTTATCATTGAACTCCATTTATCTGTGGACGTGCTTGAAGGCCTTTCTTCCAATTGGTATCAAACAGTACTAACTAACCTGGTGTATTTACTCTGAGAAGGTGGTTGGGATGACCTTTTACAAGAACTCTGACTCTGCTCCTTTCAATAGTGACCCTTGACCTTTGTTAGCTTATGTGATTCTGTGCTGTATGATTTGTTTTAATTTGAATTTAAAGCATCAAGGATAGAACTGAAAAGAGAACACTTTATACCGTAACCTTGATTTTATTTCACATCTTCCAAGATGATACCACGATAATTGTCCATTTGGATACTTAAGTACTGGAGATATTTCTTGTAAAATTGGAATGGGACAGTTTGGACTGCAAATGTTAAAAACAAAAAGCAGGGTCACAAATAGTTCATTTTATAAGGATGACTTCTAGAAGTGATTTGAGGTGCTTTATCAGCTCCTAAAATGATGCTCTCTATAAATGGGTAATGAATTCAATTAGAAAATGAAACAACAGCAACAGAAAGATTTATGGAAGGAAATCTTCCTAATACTTTATTCAGAAAAGAGGGAGATGGTGGTGGTAATAGAGGTGCATCTTATTAACAAAATAAGATTACAAGGATTGCTCATCTCCTGTGGCAATTTCAGACTAATTCTCATAAGACTTTGGAGATACTTTAGGAGTCGAAATGAAATAAATCAGGCTGCTTGGATTATTAACACAGTTAATTAATGAAGCCCTGGGAAATTTTTAATGATTGGTAGGTTCCTTGCTTTATCATGGACTGAGATGAAACAAAAACTTAAAAGAGAAGTTTGGTCTCTCTCACAGTAGTCAATATACAACTAAAGTCCCTTGCCTATTTCAGGATCTGATGACCTAGAAAATCTTAAAAGGACTTCAGTTCAGGTTGTAATCATCCTCAAAAACTTTGGAAACACAATTCTTTCTCAAAAAATAAATTCATCCCCATTTTGCTGGCTGAACAGGGGCCCTATTTCTAACTTCTTCCATTTACCCTTCACAACTATATTAAACCATAAAGTGCTTTTCTTCCTCTTGAAATCCTTTGTCCTTTGAGTTAGCACTGCATTACTAAATATTATACTAAATAACTAAAACATTTTTGAAAGAATGTCCCAACAGTTGCTAAGATAATGCTGAATTGACAATTTGAGTTCAAATAGATTGGATTGACAGATTGCCTGTTTAGTTTAAAAGATAGTAGTGAGTATCATCATAGAGTGTTACAGACATCTGACAATATGGAAGAAACTATCAATGTTGGGGTATGCCAATGGAACGCAGGTTCTTATATAAATATTCCATATTTACGACAATTACTTGACTCCCTAGAGACTGTTTCTTCATCTTTCAAAGTTGTGATAAAAGAATAAAACAGGATGCTATTTTTATAACTATAGGATGATTGAAATATAGCATATGCTCAATAAATGCTACGAAAAAAATTTGTGTGTGTGGAAATGAAGTGTAAGTTTAAGGGGGGAAACAAGTGTTAGAGGGTACAGACCTGGTAATATAGCTCTACTACATAGGCCACCTCAGGTCTGTTGAGGTGTGGCAGACTTAAATGTAGAAGGATACATTTCTAAGGATATCTAAGGATATCCTTACATATCTAAGGATACATTCTTAAGACTCATTCCAGCTCTGTGTCTAGGGAGTAGAGTAAGAATTTATCAGGAGACCTAACTTTTAAAGAGGCAACTAAGCAAGTAATTTCTCTTAGTTACCATGCCCATAAAGCCCAAGATTAATTAGTCTCATCCGAATAGGCACAGAAATACAAGCAAGAACTACAGTAGAACAATAACAAAGGAAAATAAATATGTGCGATTCACAAAGAAGAAGTAAAGCACAAGAAAATCAAACACTTTAATAGGCCCATTTTGCAAAGCATAAAGTAAAAACCACATGATGACAGAATTTTATTTTCATAAGCATTAAAACTCCCTTCCAAACAACTTACTGTAAGAAATAGCCCAGCACTGAGAATTATAAAGAAGACATCAATTACCAAGGGGCCACGCACTATCACTATAATGTGGTTGGAATGGAAGTCCACCTGTCTCTGACCACGAGGAGCAAGTCTGTGAGCCTTGAATTTTGACTGATGTTACCACAAAAATGAGCAGGTTCACACAGAAGATCATTGCAGACAAAGAGTTGTTTTAATCAGCAAGTTTCTGTAAGTGTAAGTGGAGTGCTCTTTAAACCTCTCACCCAACAACCTTAAAGGACCTGCAGACTCTCAGTAGCAGATCAACATTGACTTCCCTGCCCCCTGCTACCCCTTTGTGCAGTCTCTTGTCAACTCCACACCTCACTTTTCACCAAGAGACCAATCAATTCACAGGAGATTTGCCTGCCCTTCAGCATCCTCATTAGTTGTATTGTGGATTAGAACAGGAGAAGCCTTTTCAGGAGCCACAGGAGAGCCACAGGTCAACAGCCAGTGGGAGAGCTGTGAGGAGGCAGAGGTGAAGAGGAAGGTAGAGAACAATGACAATTCTGCTACAGCACATCAGCCTCACCTTGCAGGAACAGACAGAACACCTGTCTTCTTTCAGGGTCCACACCTGTCCATTGTGCTTCAGCCCTCCCTCATGGGGGCAATCACCAGAGCACGAGGGTCCAGAGGGACAGAGGCAGTCAAAGCCCCCTGCCAAGTTAATGCAGGCAGAATCATTCCAACAGGTGTGAGTTCTTAAGGCACATTCATCAATGTCTGCAAAACATAAACCATGGAACTTGAGAATCTAGTCAGGTAGACTCAGAAAATAACAACAATGTGCAATGACATTAACTACAATTATTGAGCATTTACCTGTGCTAGATTGGTAACATGTATTATCTCTTTTACTCTGCAAAGCAGCTCCCTGTGGAAGGATCTGTTCTTGTCCCTATTCTGCAAATAATAGAGCTGAGGTTTTTAGAGTTAAATTACGCATCTGCTGTCATACAGTTAGGAAGTGGCTGGTCTGAGACCCAAACTTACAGTCGCTTGATTCCAATTACCAAAATCTCCAGTAGCAGCTATGAACTGCCTTTAGGATATGCTCAAGAACTCATCTATCCAGTGGCCATAAACACTGTTAATTCATTAGCTGTAGATACACCCCATGGAGACCTAAGTCTTTTAGAAAATGTGTGCATAGATAAGCCACTGAGTAGGAACAAGTGAGCAATTACGGCAACCTGTCCCAATTAGATTGCCCCAAGATCCTGAAGTCAAGGCTAAAAGAAGTGGGAATAATTCTTAGCAGGTGCCTTATCTGATCAAATGCTTTCATTCTAATGGCCAGCTGTACTTGTGCTCCCCTTAAAAAAATATCAGAGCTATAGTAGGGCATGGTATGGATGCTGATAAAAGATATACATATATGGTGTTGTTTTAACTGAAAGCCAAAGGTTGAAGGAAAACATAAATCCAGTCAGTCCATTCTGACCATTAAAGCTTGAGTGACCCTAACATCATCTCAGCCACGTACATACCTGTCCAGCCCTGGCTTGTACTGCTTCCAAGCAGTCAATACATAACCTCACAAGGCAGAAGATTCCCCTTTTGAAGACTTAAGAAAAAAAAAGAAATGTCTTCCTTCATTTGAGATAAAATAGATTACCCAGTAACTTCTACTCATTGAAGTTACAGAAGTACCCAAGGTGACTATTGATAAACTACTAATTGCTGGACTTGATACCTGTAGACTGGTGGAATATTACAATAATAACTTATTCTACATCCTAAAGTTTATCTTCAATTATGTGTAAAGTTATAAGCATTTGGTTAAGGATAATGGAACAGAACTTAAAAAAAAAAAATCAGTAGTGGTATGTTCCACAAAAGTTCAGAGCCGTTTCTGGAATAATATCAATTTTACCAGAATTACGATACATATATATGTCTATACATACACACATATAACATAAAACTATATGTGCATATATAGTCCCACAACAAGTTATTTTTTCATGAATTATACTATAAGATCATAAGACAAATAATTATTCTCATTTCACAAGGGCAAACTGAGGTACAGAGAGGTTAACTGGTCATACAGTTAGCACACATTAGAACAGGGATTGTATCCTGGGCCTAGTTAATGAACAGTGATTCTGTCTTTGAAAACTATGGAAATGATCCCAAATTATGATGCCTGGATTCTGAATCAACCACAGTCAGGTATCCCTCTCCTCTCCCCCACTCAGGGTCACTGGTCATGTCCATTCCATTTTGAATGCACTTAACATATGATGCTCCTTTCTAGTTGCCTCACTCATCTCCTCATTCTTCTTCCCCAATTCTAACTCTTCCCAACTGAAATTAGCATTGAATGAAGAAATCAGGGGACTCATGTTTGAAACCAAGCACTTCCTTTTAATTCAGTGTTTACCATGTCCAATTCACCTTACACATCACAAGACTAAGCCCTAGGACACATCATTTAGCCTATCTAATCCTCCTTTATCATCTACTTGTATATTACCCAATCCACAGTCTCCTGAACATTACAATATGGATAATATAATAAGGTTAATTACATGGTTTCTTGATTTGATAAAGGTAAACTTTAAAGACCAAGTTCAAGCCCCACCTTCTCAGATAATCATCTGCTAATATGACGCTAATTTGCAATAATCACTAACCTCTTTTGAGCTCCAATTGCAATAACAGTTGGTAGAATATGGCTTAGCATTCAGGCACATACTATTTTGGAACAACACTAAATGCACACATTTCCATTATTCTTATTCTCCTAAGCTTTGCTGAAAGAAACTTAATTACAAATATGCAGCCTTATATTTCTATGATTATATTTATAACCTAGTTTGCATATCTAGGAACATCTATAGATAGACAGAAGGATGGATGGATAGAGAGAGAGAGATAGATGTGCCATTATGTAGGAAATAAAATAATAAAATTCAGGTTTCTTCAAGCTGTTGGTTACAATCCTCATATTCATTACTGAGAGACTTAGCATTAGCCTTCAATTCACCCTCCAGCCAGTTGTCATTCTAATATACTGATTTTTTATTGTAGGCAGAGTGGAAATATTTGTAGACTTGTATAAGTACCAATGCTCTAACTTACCACCCCTAGGAACAGATTTAATTGATATAAAGTAGGATCCAGATATCTGGGCTCTGTTCAGCCAGGTGAGAGCCTCTGATCTCAATATCTTCCATAGGACAGTGGCAGTTAAAAAGCAGGCTGTCTGTGTCACTCCTCTGCTCACCACCTTTCAGTACTTCTCCAGTGCTTATAATAGACAATTCAAGTTATCAGCATTTCATGTAAACCCTGAAAACTTCAATTGTTGTCTTCTTTCCTTCCTTCTTTTATTCAAAAGCAACAAATAAAAATTTTTAGTTAGGCGAAATAAGTTCAAGATCTATTGTGCAACATGGTGACTGCAGTTAATGGTTAACAATGTAATGTATTCTTGAAAATTACTGAGAGTACAATTTGTGTTCCCACAATGAAAAGGAAGTATGTGAAGCAATGCATAAATTAACTTAAATTTGCTATTTCACAATAAATATTTATTTCAAAATATCATGTTGTATACCATAAACATATGCAATTTTTGCACATCTGTGTATATGTATTTATATATATCAATGGAAGATCACAAACAGATCATCCCATTTCTGTGTTTGTGTCTTGGAACATATATTTTCTCTACTTTTTAATAATCTCTATAGAATGAGGTGAGGTATGAATAAGTTAATTGAGAAGTACTTTCTTTACTCTGTTAGCTTCAATCCTACACAGTCTTCAAAAGCCAGATTTACAGATTAACCATCACCATCCCTCATTCTGCTAGACAGCCAATATAGACTTTGATTTCTATGTACTTTATACACAATTCCATAGTAAGGGTCAACTCTAAATAAAGAGTTACATATTTAATATGTCCATCTCCATAGACAGTGAGATCATTGAGGGCAAGGACTACATTTCATTTCTCTTTCTCTTCCCAGTGCCACAATAATGACAAAATAACAACAACATAAAATACTGTGGATGGTCAGTATATTCATTTAACTGAATTAACCAAATCCAGAAAATTCACAAATCAGTACTATTATAAAGCCCACTGTACTGAAATCTGGTCTTTAGAATATTCAATGAGCACAAGGCATAAGCAAAGCCTACTCTTCAGAGGAATCATTTTGTTATTAAGTTCTCATCTGTGAAAGCTCTTTGGGTCTAGTTTAAAGTAGAATAATACAGCAAAATAGTAACACACTGAGATAGGAAGACAACTCCCATTCCCAGAAAAAAGCACTCCATTTTCCTGTCAAATGTTTGAGAATATGAGCAGATGAAAACCCATTAACAAATCACTCCAAAAATATTCTGGACATTCAATTTCAGCCAATCCACTACCAGTGCCTACAAAAGGATCTATACTGTATGATCTCCTCTGAAATAATCTCCAAGTTAGCAATTAATGCAAAGTATAATATGCTTTTCAAATATTTGGTTATTTTGCATTTACAAAGTTGCAAACATATTGGCAGTGTATTCCTCTTGTAAATTTTAAAAAATGAGCATAAAGACAAATGTACCTAGCATGCATAATAAACATAGGGTGCAAAAGCAGGATTTGCTTTCACCTCTCCAGAATGAAAGAGTTTCACAGTTGAATATAGGACCATATTGCCTACGGAGTTCCATGTAATTGCTTTACTTATGACACAGAAATCTAATTCTGCTTCCATGCAATTTAACAGATTTATGGAAAGCCAGATGTTAGCAATTATGGAAGCTGACATTATTCATATTCTTGGTAATACAGACCTGTTTGCTCTGCACAAAGCCAACTTAATCTATTATACATATCCCAAGGCATCCAAAAGGAAGAGGTGCCCTATTTACATATTGCAACTGTTGTTCTCTGCTGAGCAAACACAAAGATATTCACCCATAAGACTTACCCAAATCATCAGACAGGCCTCCCAATGACAAAGAGGCAATGAAACAAAAATCAGGCAAAATATTTTGCACTCAAATCTATAATCGTTACAATGGGATTTTTTTCTTATTGTAAATAATGGCTTCCTGTGAGTTCCTTGTGTTTATCATTATACATTCAGTACTTAAATGTCCCATGTTCAAATGAGACTTTTTTCAATAAGATTCCATGGCTTAGCTTGCGTTAGAACTAATTTCCTTGCATTGACATTTTCACAGTTTCTGAAAGCTGTTATTATTGTAATCAATTTTGCTTTTGAAAAAAAAAAGTCTATTGTGCCTAGTCAATCTGCTTTCTTCGTTGATTTGAGGTTCTTAGGTTACTTGTGCATGTAAGAAAGTATAATTCAGAGATGTTTATATCAGAGGCAATCAAACTAGCCCCAACTTAGCCCCAAACAATTTTCCTACCCTTCAAGAAAAATGGCTTTGCAGAAGTTTTAGTAGCATACATAGCAACTGTAGTTATACCTGCCTCAGGAACTGAAACTTCTACAGGTTGATTTCAGAGATAAAGGGAAACATTTTTCCCCCAAGGGTTTGGTAGCAGTTAGGTCAAAGAAGTGAACTTTTTCATTACTGCATATTCCTCTTTCTTGAATATCTTTCACAGCACAGTCTTATTTTCAAACTCAAAACAGGTGATGTGTCAGAAAACAAAATTTAACCTGGGGTTTGAATATCCAGCTGTGTGCATTCTGACTTGAAATCATTAGTAGACATTAGTGGCTCAGAAATGAGAACAGAGCTTGGGGGTTTATTAGTGATAGACAACATGGAGCACAGATGCCTTTCCAATAGCTAAAGCAGTATTGCTGTTTTTCAAATGGCAGAGGAAAAAAAAAACATGTGAAAAGGTATATACACTACACATCAACAAAGTAAGTGAAATAAACAAGTAGAGAAACCTTAAGTGTAATGTTATTTGCAAAATAAAAGGCTTAAGAAATATTAAGCTGCACGGTAATTTTTAGAACTAAAATAGGAATCCATAGCCTCGCTCTGCTGTGTTGGTCATACCATACTTAGGATATTTCTCTGAGAGCACAGACTATTGTAAATAAGGTTGACACACTTAGGACATATCAGAAGAGTTCCACCAGCACATTGAGGGGCTCAGATCATCTCACTTTAATAGAATATGATTCAGTTTCAAAAAGCAAAGAATGAAAGAAAAGTGAGGTATAGCTTCATCTTTTTGAAATGCTGTTATATATCACATAGGAAGAGTTTCCAATGTGCCTCCAGCATTAAATCTTTAGTTTCAAATCCAGCTCCCAAAAATTCTTGAGTCAGAATGACACCCTTTACTATGGCATTCCTCTTATTGTTCAGTATACAGTTTTGATGTTCTGCAGTGAATCTCCCCCCTTTAACTTAGCAGATCTCTTTTTAAATAAAGGAGGAAAGATACTCTTTGGACTCACTGGTTTTGCATCTGGTCTGGCTCCAGATCTTATGTCCTGGTACCTACAACTAGCAGCTGAGTTCATTCATTCATCTCTACTCCTCCTGAATATGTGCAAGCTTCCATGTGACACTGTCTTTAAAGCTTACATTCTAAAGTTTCTCATGACCAAGAGTTCACGCAACTATCACCCTTGCCTAACAAATAACAAAACGAACGTTGTTACTGATTATCTCAATCTAAGAGCTCTCTCCTCCACTGTTCTGGGATATACTATTTCCTTTTCACCTTCTTACCTACTAATTCACCTAGTCACTAGTGGTCATCAATAATTTTACTAAAAATCTCCATATATTTATTGATCATATATTTTGTATCAGACATACTACTAAGGACTGGAGATAAAAATGGAGAAAAAAACAACATATTCCTATAAGTATGGAATTTTTGATCTCCCATTTTTAAACTATTAATATTTTCTAAGTTTCCATCTTTAATCCTTTATTTCTTTTTCTCCTCAGTTGAGCAGTATTGCACATCAAGTAAAAGCTGAAGCTTTGGAATCCAGCAGCTGTTGACACTAGTTAATGTGGCATACAGCCCCAGTCTGTGACTGAGGTGGTTTCTGTGACAGGTGACTTTCAATATTCAAGTCAAGAAAGTTCCATGCACATAGGGACATGTAAATCAACTATGTTTTGGTCCAAAATATGAAATGTATTAGCTTTATATCTTTGGGAAATCTGCCTAATATCTCTGACCTTTAGTTTCATCATTTGAAAAATGTAGATAAAAATATACTCCATGGGCAGGGGTTGAAGCTTAATAGGAAATGCTTGCCTTGTGTGCAAAAGGCCATAGCTTCAATCCCTAGCATGACCAAAATTAAATAAACTTGTAGGTACTCACACACACACACACACACACACACACACACACACACCCATTCTTTTAATTTGGACAGATACAATAAAAAGGTATTATACAATAATTCTTCAAAAAAAAGATTAGCTTTAACTGCCATTATTATTGCTTTTCCTATTGTTTCTATTTTTTTCTCCCACTCTCATTTTTCTATATTTTTTTTCTCCCATGAACTCCACTCTCTCATCTCGAGGATAACTCAAACCTGAACCCCAATTCTGATTTCTTATTATGCAGCCAGCCCATACCACCCTCTGTTTGCCAAGAATTTCCACACAAATTATGAATTCTCACACAAATTCACATGGTTTTGATCAGCACATTGGCCAGCAAAATCTAGAAATATTAATACTCAAAGTTCTCTGAGATTTGATCTATAAATCGGATGTTAAAGTATGTCATTCAGCTTTTGTTGCTGTGACCAAAATACCTAACGAGAACAAGTTAGAAGATAAAAAGGTTATTTTGGGTTCACAGTTGCTGTTCATGGTTGGCCAGGTTTGGGGTCTAAGATGAGGTAGAACATTATGGTGGAAAGGTGAGCTCATGACATGTGGGAGCAAGGGATCAGAGACAAGATATAATCCCCAATGGCATGCTCCCAGAGACCTATTTTCTCTAGCCATGCTGTATCTACCTACAGTTACCACTCAGTACTCCATTAAAATTATTATTCCATTCAATGAATTAATCCACTGGTGAAGTTAATCATAATCTAATCATTTTACCTCAGAATATTTGTGCTTTGTCTAACTCATGAGATTATTTTTGGGGGGATGGGGGGAGTACCTCATATCCAAGCTATAACATCAGGTTAAAAGAATAATGTTGAAAGGACTTAATTTTCTAACACTCCATAAACTTGCCTTGGTCACTGACTACATTTTATTTACAGGACACACAAATTTGTGTTTCTTTTACTGCTGAAGGAGAAAACAGTTCCTTCCAGGTAGGAAAACAAGAGCAGAATGAGGGCGAAGCAGCCTTCTAAATTAACCACCTTGGTTTACTTTCTGCTGTAAAAAATCATACTTCTGTACCTAGTGATTAAATCTGCTTAAAATCAATACAATTCTGACCAGTGGAGAGGATAAATAGAAAATCTATAAATATTGAAATACTTGCTACCTAAGGAGAATTTTACTGTGCACAGAAGCTTCTTCAAGTATTGATGACAACCATCTTAGATTTATATGTTTTATATATCTGCTTATGAGTAGAAAGGTGGGATGTATTATAGCTGCAGTCTACTGAATGCGTAATACCTGCCCATGCATGTTCTACTATTACAGTTGCTATTTTGTTTAGACTCTTTAACAAAATTTCATTCTTTGCTGGAAAGAATTACTCCTTTCTGCACCTTGACTTTACATTGCTTATATCTCCTTTATATTACTGTGAACACTTAGCTCTGAATATTCTTTTCTATCTTCTTTATCTTTTCAGATTTGTAAAATTCTGGTCTTATTTCTCCTTGTGTCTGTCATAGTAGCTTTTCTAGTGTCTTTCACCTACTAAGAAATGCATAAACTTTTGATAAATTTGAATTTTTCTGAGTTATGATAGAAAGAAGCCCTTGCCTTTCTTTGGTGGCTTGTTTTCTTTCTGGCAAATATAGGAGTTGCATTAAAGATTTCCTAAGATCTTGTCCTTTTCCAACTTCATATGATTACTTTTCACCTCTGTAGGGCTCAGCTTGTAATTCCAGGGTTAGAACATGAGTAGAGTGATAGATGAAGAACAAGATAGAAGTAAAGCTTCTAGACAAGCTTCACTTGGACAAAAGCTTTGGACAAAAAAAAATAAATAAAAATGAAAATTTGTTAGAATTAAATAGTTTTCTTGGATATTCAATATTTACTGAACTATCTCTGATGTCCCTTACTGAGTATTTGCAATCAAGTGCTAAATAAAAAAGGAGAAGCATTGTTTTCCTGTCCACTTGAAGCTTTGACAAGGTAATCTTTGGTAACAAATATGCATGGGGGAACCCAGCCAGGATGTAATCCAAAGCCAGCTTCCTTACTTTGACAAATCATTCTTTCAAGCAAGTTGTCAGAGGAGAAATTATTTCTTCTCCCTTATGTGCCATTGAAAGGTCTCAAAGAGGCTACTAAGTAATTTTATTTACTACAAGAAAAGTCCTGCAATATACACAGAAGGCAAAGGGCAGAAAACATTGTCAGTGGTGCAATTCTAACACCAGGTCTCAATCTAAATAACAGATTTAGATGACAGCAGCTGAAATTCACCACTTCCATGCCTAGCTGTCTCCTTTTACCACTCTGCTTATTGTGGTCCCTAGCTTCTTGGGAGTTAGTCAGGGCTCTCCCCCAAACTTTACCCTAGTGGAACATTTAGGGCATTGATCAAGGACAATAATTCAGACAGCCATGCCAAGAGGGGCACTGTCTGCTGAGAAGACTAAGAAGCTATCTCCTGTTGTCTTTCCTTAGAGAATTTCATCTCTTTGATCTGTTTGTTACCTCTATTCATATCTCTTTTCCTGTAGAACTCTAATCAACCAATTTGGTCAAAACAGCTTGGGCTGCCTAATATTTTGAAAGGGGTCTTGAAGAGATCTACTTCTGGGAAGATCTAGAAAGATTCTGCAGGGGAAAAGGAAAAAAAGATGCCCAGAATAGGACACTTGAGCCCACTCTGCTCTAGACTTGTGGGAGACAAGTTCTCTTTATTTTGAACATCTTTTTCTGTGTTTGTGACAGTAAGGAAAGGTAAAAACATATGGGCCCAAACCAAGTTTGTTTCAAGGAAAAGTAAACAAAGCCACAGACAAAGATTCCATCCTTGACCAAATAATGTTTCAGACTCCTCTAAGCAGACTTAAATAAATGATTCTGTCTACCCGACCCAACCAAACCCCATTTAAAAAAAAAAGACTTGAACAAACATTGGACTAATTCTAACAGCTCAAGGCCACATCCCTAGGATGACAACTCAAAATCCCTTAAATACCTGCCTGGGAAAACTCAAGACCATCAGAATTTATTGTTTGTTCTAGCCAACATCTTGTCATCTTGTCTCTCATTGTCTTTGAGGAAGTAGGAGTCCAGCTTCTGTAGATGCCAATTAACAAACCCAAATAGGATTTAATGCCCTCCTTCTTCCAGTTTTTTTTTTTTTTTGCAAATTCCACTTCCCTGACTCTTATTCTCTCTTTAAATCATTCAGTCACCTTCTGCATACTCTGAAGTTTACACAGTGCCCTCTTCACTACTGCAGTAGTTTATTACTAATTAAAATACGCTCGTACCACTTTAACTAGTGTCCAGCTTTGTTTATCTACAATATCACTTTGTTTATCTTTACTACTGCCAGCATCTTTAATTCCACTCAGGCTGCTAACATATAAACAAAAGGAATCTTGCCTTTCACATAAGGTACAGCCCAGCTCATCAGGGTAAGTTGTGGACAGAGGACAGTGTCTCCATTAGTAACAAAACCAAATACTCTGAGAGTTTCTGAGTTAATTCATTTGTCAGTCAATATTTATTGAGCATATATGATATGCCAAACACTACTTGTAGGCACCAGAGATATGATAACAAATAAAACCGACAAAATTCCTATTCTTACAATGCAAGGTTGTATCACGGGGTGGGGGGAGGGCAGGATTTGCAGGTACTTTGATATCCTGCCTATACCAGGTACTTTTATTGAGTTAAAAATTAACACATCTTTATGAAGTAGACATTTCTCTTTTTATTATGTATAACAATCATTTACTAAACTCATACATACTAAATAGAATTTTCAAAATACTTTAAAAGTCATCCTAGTTTTTCCTTCCAAGAAACTTAGGATGTCAACATCACCATCATCTTCACTTAACACACAACTAAACTGAGGGTCAATTAAATAATCATTGCTTCTCAAACATTTCTATCCAAGGTAATCTCCATGGTAGAAAAGAGGCAATTCTCACCTCTAGGAGTCCTAGACACACATAAGGGAATAACATGAGTATAAAATTTAATTGAAGTTTAAGTTTTCTTTTTTTAAAATAGGTGTGCCTTCTAGTCAATATTTAAGTTGGATTGTATTCATAGAAATAATTTTTCCCTCAAACTATTAGGAAGATTTCTCTCCTGTATTTATATACCCTTGGATGTAGCACAAGATTTTCAGCTCTACTTGGACCCCAGTAAAACAGGTATAAGAATAAGCAATACAGGGGGAGGCCCTGTATTGCCTCACCTGCAGCTGAGGCCCATGCAATTAGTAAGTTCCTGATACCGAACATAAAGGTCAATGTGCCAATTTCAAGTCAGGCTTATCCCCTCTAATGGCACAATGTCTAGTTCCCACTTCTGTAGAAAGCAAATACAAGAACATTATGCAAAGAACAAAAAGTAAATCTCCAACACTTCACCCAACACACAGATTCTCTAAATATTGACTGGTAATTTATATATATATATATATATATATATATATATATATATATATATATATATGGCAGTAATTAAATGATGAAGTCAAGGTCCCTATCCTAAAGGCATTACAATTAATTCAGCAGATAAAATCCTCACCATTTATCCCATAAAGATATTTAACTCATTCTTGAACATTTGTCCTTCCAGGACCATTAAAATAACATCTTACTGTTTTCTCTGGCTATTCTCTTCTTCAAAGAGCAGCTAGATTGATATTCTGATCATATCACTCTTATCTTCACATTACTTTTTAGCAGAAAAATGAACCAGTTCAGATTTTCTAAGATTATAGATTGAAGAATTGGTAGAAACTTATATTTGAATACATACCTTACTCATGTATATCCCTAGGCAAATTGATTTAGTAAGTCATTTTCCTAAGTTCTCAGCTGGGAAATTATTATTATGTGGCAATGAGAAAATTCAGACCACTTTGTTATACCATTTACCTCTAAAGTGGAAACTCATACTAAACTTGAATGGTGGTTGTAATAATCCTAGTACAAAATCTAACACTCAGTAGGATAATGACCATGTTCAATAGGTGACTGCATCTGAGGGCTTTATTTTTTCATAAGAAAGACATTGTAAGCAAAAGGAAAAGTAGCAGTGAAATGGCCCAGGTGCAGAAAGCCACACTGAAAAACTCATGATAGAGGATCTGAAATTTTGTGGGAAGTACTTCTATATTGTTAGAGCTATGTTTTATATTAAAACAGCTATTTCTATAAAATTTTCACACAAATATTTTTACAACACCGAGAAACACATATAAAATAGCATTAAAAACTCAGCTTGGAACACAATAGCCTTCATAATCTGGCCTCCATTTCTATCTCTGAACCCATCATTCCCCACCTTTAACAAATCTGTATACCAGATCCTTTTTCTACATTGGACATCTTATCAGACAGATCATAACAACTGTGTTTGAACACAATTAGATCCCTTTTGTGACTTCATCTCCAGCCAGACTGCAGTCACTCTCGGCAATATTTCTCTTAATATGTATTTTGCCTGGAAACATTCCTTCTCATTCTTTTTATTGTTCCAGTGAAAACACATTGTCTGTAAAAGATTCCTATATACATTACCACCCGCAAATGCCCCAAAGCCAAGAGCTAGCCACATTTCCTCAAAGCCTCCTATTTTATCTATTATGTGTCTAGCTGAACCATGACATAATCTCCCCAACCTCTGCCCACCTACTTTCTCCCTCTTCCGGTCTGCAAAGACTGTGTCTTATTCCTCTCCATATGCCTAAGACTTAGCATGGGAATCTGCACAGACCAGGCTCACTCAATAAATGCGCGGTGAGTAAGTGATTGGTGATTTATGCCAGCAGAAGTTTATTTGATTTGAGTACTACAGTTTAAAATTCTCTGCTCATAAACCCACAGGTAAATATCTCACAGCAGCATGAGTAACCTCAGACTAGAACAAACAATTCAATATTCATCTCGAAGAAGTTGTAGATGCTGATCTCTGAATAGCAGCTTAGACAGGATCTTTGTCTCTAATACATCCAAGCCAGAAATTTCTATAATGAAACAATTGCTCAAACTGAGCCTCAAGAGGCAGGAAGCTGACAACTACATGGATTTCAATACCAAGGAACAACTCAGAAATTGAGAGAAGAAGGCCAGTGAATACACTGGAGACTGAATTATAAGTCCCCAGGCAGAAAGTGCTGAGAAGTTAAATCAGAATGGCGACTGGGAAGATAGAGGCTGGATCTTGTTATTTTAATAGTGGTTCTTATGTTGCTGAGGGTCAGCATCATTCTAAGATCCCAGGAAAAGATAGCATTCCACTTCCCCCAAAGGATGGAGGCACACAAACACACGGGTTTCAGAGCATTCATAGGTACTTCCAAGGATTTCAATGAAACCTCTGAGGCAGTGGTTTTCAGACCTGCGTAAACATCAGAATTAACCAAAGGGGGCTCATTAAAACACTAATCACTGGGTCCTGCCCCTGCCCCCAGTTGAAGATTCAGTAGGTCTGCAGTGAAATAGAAAATATGGCTTTCTAGCAAGTTCTCTGGTGAAAATTAGGTAGTACTTATTTAAGCCTCACAGTCCTAGAACCAAGGCCCTAAGCTACATGGAGCACTGTATTCACAGGAAATAAGATGATTTTAAGAAGCCATATTTCTTAGAAATGCCCACTTATTCCATTGTCACACTGTAGACAGAAGAAGGAAAAAGGAGCCACTTAAAAGTGTGGCATTAAATGAAAAAGCTTCTGGAGAACAAAGGAAATAATTAACCGCATAAAGAATAAGATGACAGGAGGGGAGAAAATCTTTGCCAGCTATTTTTTTTTTCAATAGAGGATTAATATCTAGAATACATAAAGTACTCAACACACACACACACACATACTTCAATAAATTGGCAAATGAATTAAATGGGCACTTCTCAGAAAAAAAAAGTACAAATGGCCAACAATTACATGGAAAAAATGTTCAACATATTTAGCTGTCAGGGAAATGAAAATTAAATTTACAATGAGATTCCATCCTACTCCAGTCAGAATGGCAATCATCAAGAATACAAATAACAATACATGCTTGCCAGGATGAGGGGGGAAAGAAACTCTTACACACTGTTTGTGGGAATATAGATGAATAGAGCCGCTGTAAAAATTAGTATGGATGTTCCTCAAAAAACTAATGGAACTACATCTTATCTAGCTGTACCACTCCTAGGTATTAATCCCAAAGAAATAAAGTCAGCAAACTTTAGAGAGCCATTCATTCCCATGTTTATAGCAGCACAATTCACAAAAGTGACATTGTGGAATTAACCTTGGTGTATGTCAATAGAGATGGATAAAGAAAATTTTGGTATATATACATAATGGAATTTTATTCAGGCATAAAGAATAATGAAATTATGCCATTTGCAGGAAAATAGATAGAGTTGGAGGGTACAGTGTTAAGGGAAACAACCCTGACTCAGGAAGATAAGTGTTGTGTGTTTTCCCTCATGGTAGAGGTAGGGGAGTAAATGAAATGAGAAAGAGAGAGAGAGAGAGAGAGAGAGAGAGAGAGAGAGAGAGAGAGAGAGAGAGATCTCATGAAAATAGAAGAGAGACAATTAGAATTGAGGGAGGAGAAGAGGAAGGGAAGGTAAAGGGAGATATACTGGGGAGTAACATTGACCAAATTATGTTATATGCATGCACAAATATTCCACAATGAAATCCACTATCCTGTATAATTAATATGCAGCAATAAAAATACAATAAAAAGTCACAATGAGTCTAACTTTAAAGGCTTATAAATAAGAGTTGCACGATATAAACTTCAAGATCCTATGGCAATAAATAAATAAATAAAGTGTGTCTATTGTTGCTTGTTTTCTAAAAATTCCACATTCATCATGCGAAACAAGATCTAAAGAAAAGCATATCCACATAGCAAAGCACATTTTTGGGGAAAAGTATCAGTCTCGTTCCTGTGCATTATCCAACTCTTGTCCTCCTGCATGATCAGTGCAGATTCCCCCTCTCCAATAAAGCCTTCCTCAAAGCTCCCCCTGCAGTTCTTCCTTTTCTCTGAATTACCACTGGGCCTATAACACAATGCAAAATTGTCAACTGGAGCCTCTGAAATATTGCATCACACATTCCTTTTATATCTAAATTTGCATCTGGATCCTAGGGACTGCTTCTGACAGGTTGTAATCTGAGACAGAACATTATCAAGTCTCAGTTTACTATACTGGAAAGGAGAGAAAATTTTTCAATGTAAGAGAAGAGATTAGCCTGATAACATGGAAAGGAGACCAAGTATCCATGCAAAATAAAAATATGTTTGTCAAAAATATTATGACTGGGACCATTTAGCTTAGGGACAAGTCAGTTATATCCCAATAAGCCACTACAACATCACTCAATATGTAATCATTGAGTTATTTATATTTTAATGACCTTATTACAAAAGAAACAGAAAAAAATAGACATGGATTAAAATTATTTCCTCATAAAAAGGTGAAAATAATATTAAAACATCTAATATGTAGGGAAAAGTAGTATGCTGGATACATGTTTGTAGTTTGCTGCAAAACAGAAAAGAAAACCTCTTCAGAAGCAGCTCATCATTCAATGACACTGAACAAATAAGGCTTTCTAGAAATTCCTAGAGTAGGGTATATTAATTACTGAGTTTTCAATTAGTACATTTCTACATAGTGCCAAATCCAAAAATTGTCTCAAGAGATAAGGTTTTTAAGGCCAAATAAATTTGGGACATTCATGATGCATCAGCAAAGGCTCATTTTCTGTATTTATTAAATGGAGATTATAAAGTTTGCCCCCAAGAGAATTGTTTTGAGGATAACAAGAAATATAAAGCTCTTAAAAGTACCCAGAACATAAAACAATGACTTAAACTTAGATATTATTAATACTTATTTGTATTATTATACTTATGAAATATCGAAACCCTTCCATCCTTAAAGTCCAATGGTTTATATACAGTCTGGTATGACTGCTCTTTAATTCTGTCAAATTCTTACCTGTGTATTTTATTGTTATTTGCAGTTATTTATGACCTATATCAGAAAGCTATTGGTTGTTTCATTTATGTTGATTTCTATTTTCAACTTGTAGTTTCAACTTGGAGTACTCCCTAAGCAATACATTTTCTGCATCTTCCATACCACCTACCTTAATGCTAAGACTACTTTGGACTATTTTTATGGATATAAAATTTATAGAATTAACCCAATATTCATGAAGAATTTTTAGTAGTTTTCTAATTCTCCTTTGCTTTAATTATTATCCATATGATCTTCACCTAGACTACAGTTGAGGTCCCTGGCTCCCCTTATACTATGCTGTCTTGTTTTTCTGATCCCTGGCTAATCACTGTTTATAGGAAGAAAGAGTTTAAACAAAGAGAGGCTGTCATTGGAAATGTACTCAATAGGGTTGTGGTTGGCTCAAGGGATAGACACAGTAATTAGCCTGAGGTCTTGCTAAAATAACTCCCAGGAGCATCTGGTTCCAAAGTTCAAGTGGAAAACCACATATAGGAACCATGCATCTGTTCCCACATCATTGGGTGAAGTATCTATCACAAAAATCAGGAAGTGCAATTGTCTTCCCAGAGAAGTCTCCAAAATATAGTCTGTCCTTCATACTGAACAAGTCCAGGCTTACCTACATCTGACTGGACTTGAAAGGGAGCAAACTTCTGGAGGGCCTGAGGGACCCACTTCTCAACTAATTGGTTATATGCAACTCTGTGCCCACTGTAAGGCCTTTTCTGGGGTACAGTGAATCACTTCCATTCAATGTTGGAGAATACTCTTTTTTTTTTTTCAGAGAGAGAGAGAGAGAGAGAGAGAGAGTTTTTTTAATATTTATTTTTTAGTTTTTCAGCAGACACAACATCTTTGTTTTTATGTGGTGCTGAGGATCGAACCCAGGCCGCACACATGCCAGGAGAGCGCGCTACCGCTTCAGCCACATCCCCAGCCCGGAAAATACTCTTAAACTCTCCATCCCATGAACTGATGACACTGGTCCCTTTCCATATTCATTCAATACACAGGTCATCTTTCTGTCTATCTGAACCTATTAATGACATTTGACAATTTTGTGCCATGCAACTAAAGTCTTGATTCAAAAAAAAAAAAACCCCATACCCTTCATGGTGATTCAAGTTAAATGTACAAAGCTATTTAAACAGTTTCAGGATCCAGTAGCATCTGCCTTTGGGAAGCCCCTTCAACTATGAGGAATTTATTACTTGGATACAAATCAAATCTAAAGCTCTTTGGAAACAGATATAAATTTACAATCCAATAATATTCCACTAAATATTATCAAAGAAGGTGAGGGGATTCTGTTTAACCAAGAATACTTTATTCCTGGGTGGGTCTTATTGTTTGACAAAGAGAAAAATCCATCAGTGTTCCAAGATTGGCGTCTGTGCCTCTGCCTCTTAAACTATCTTAGTTTGAAATAATCTGATTCACAAAGATTCTTTCCCCACCCTAGCATATCTGTTCCCTGAAACAAAGGAAAAAGAGTCTTTTGGTCCTGTGCAACCTTCTTTCACATTAGAATAATTTGTATTAATCCTGATCTGGCTGCCATATAGTCATAAACATTTTAGTTACCTCTCATGACTAGTTTATGTCCTTATTTTTCAAGTAATTTATCTTCAATTTAATTTTATAATAATTAATTGCATATATATTCTTTATATATGCTCAACTAATTATCTTTAAAAGTGAAGGATCAATAAATGAATAAAAAAATAGATATTAGTTAAAAATCTATCTACCACCTCTTTTTTACTCTCTGTACCATACCTATTCCTTTTCTACTCTGTATTCACATCATCAGAAATGAAGAGAAGGTAATGACATCAGTGGACATCCGGTGATATTGTGATCAGGGCTGAGGTGCTATCAGACTAATTGTCAAGAATGTGTCATCTTGTCATTCCACCCATGTCCCAGCAAAAAGGCCCCAAAACATAATCCACTGGGTAAACTAAGTCCCCAATGCTCATGTTTCAGATAGATGATTGCAACTCTTCTTCTGGACCTCACTCATTTTCTCGTTTCCTTTGCCTTGTCCAATTGACCATCAGCTGCTGCTCTGGCATGCATTTCCTCTACCTGTGGGCTCAGGGTCCCCTTCCTTCCAGAAAGCATTATAGCACAGACATATTAAGGATGGAAGGTTTAGGATAAAACACTCCTGGATTATAGCTGCTGTGAACCATTTATCAGCTATGTAAATTGGGATGATTTATCTTAATCTTTGGGTTTTTATTTTCCCCACCTTAAAAAAATGATGATAGTAAGAGAGCTTCCCTCCTCTGGTGGTTGTGATACTAAATTTAACAACACATGTAATTGCCCAGCCTAGTGACTGACACAGTATTGGTGCCCAGTTAATGATCATGACTAACATTTATTGAGCACTTAAAACATAAGTACCAAGTGCTTTTCTCCTATGCTAGCTTATTTAATCTTCACAAATACTCCACAGCTACTTGGGAGGTTGGCACTTTTGTAAATTGTTCAGCACAAAGTAAGATCTCAATAAATGATCTCATATTAGTATCAGTATTGTTTTCATTTGGTAGGTTAGAGATACTAAAGGTTAACAAATTGTATCTACTATGTGTCAGAATATTTGTATCTAAGAACACTTATATTGAAAACAATCTACTGCAAGTATTATTTTAATCATTGAAGACTAATAAAACTAAGAGATGTTAAATATCTTGTCAACTGCTGCTCAACTGGAAAGTGGCTGAGTTGAGAGGTTTTTTCGTTTTGTTTTGTTTTGTTTTTTGGAAGGGACATGTAATGGGAGAACTAACCCAGGGGTGCTTTACCACTGAGCTACATAACCAGCACATTTTATTTTTTACTTTGAGATAGGGTCTCATTAAGTTGCTGAGTGTCTTGCTAAGTTGCTGAGGCTGGCCTTGAACTTGCAATATTCCTGTTTCAGCTTCCTGAGTCACTGGGCTTACAGGTGTGCACCACCACGCCCAGCTCCAAGTTGAAATTTGAATTTAGGCCTGGATGTACTTACACTTCTCCATTACACTGTATTGTTACTCAACTGTGTCCCTAAGTCATGAAGCTCAGCCTTCACAACTCCCCAGGGCCTGGCCTAATGACTGGTGCAGTATACAGACCCCTACACTTTAGTAAGTAGTCATCGATAGTAGAGATGGAGTATCTCCAGATTTTACTCCCTTATCTCTACTTTTATGAGAACTAGGTTCTGAGTAGTGCAAACAAAACCTAAATCCTTATGCCATTTTAATTACCCTGACATATCAACCTATTATAATTTTCTTCCCAAGAAATTTCAGTGGAACCTTCTCTAGTTGTGTTATTATTATTTATTATCTCTTTTAATGATGACAGTAGTTAATAATAAATAACAATTTATTATTAATAATATTAATTATCTGTTCATAATAAACAATTTAATATTTGTTGCTATGTGGGGACAGCAGTGGCAGCAGCTGACCTGTCTGCTACAGATAGCAGACTGGGAAAATGCTTGACCCAACTATGTCCTATGGGGAAGGCAATGATAGGAAGCTGTGAGATGCTATGTCCTTTGAAAATAAGCCTATGTCTTCCTCCAGTGCACCTTGATCAATAAAATGTATTTTATTGGAATCTAAAGATTCTTTTTTTTTAAAGAGAGAGAGAGAGAGAAAGAGAGAGAGAAAAAGAGAGAATCTTTTTTGTAGATGGACACAACACAATGCCTTTATTTTTATGTGGTGCTGAGAATCAAACCCGGGTGGCGCCCACGCTAGGCGAGCGCTCTACCACTGAGCCACAATCCCAGCCCTGAAGGTTCTGATTGATAACTAAATATGTGCATGATCCATATGATTTAACTCAACACGAATCTGTAATAGATGTGAAAAACCTTCAACTCTACTGTAGGAATACAAAATGATTAAGAATACAAATCTGATCTGGTAAATTCTCTAAAAGAGGGTCAAATAAATTGCTGCGGGGACATAAAAGAGGGAGGATTTTTAAAAGTTATTATTTCTTAGATAAAAGCTATGAGAATGATTCTGTGCATTGATTGAATATTCTTTCTAATCACTTAGTATTTTAAAAAATGACCTCAGTGTAAGTCCCACACCAAATCAAATGAATCTTAATCTGCCCAGGTATGAGGGCATCATTACAGGTATTTTTAAAAAGCTACCTGGGATCTATTGTTAAACAGCTTTGAGAATCGCTGGATCAGGATATAGAACTTCATCAGGATTTTGACAAGCAAATTTGAGGCTTGTAAGGATAATCAGGAAGAAGCATAGAATCAAAGGAAGAGCAGGAAGACAGCACAGGATTTGTGGAGAGCAGACTAAATACTTGAATTGGCTGAAGCATCCACAAAGGATGAATATGAAAGCATATCTGAATACATGATGCAAAATCACTTTTCTTATTTTAAAAGTTGCTTTATATGTTTCTGTTTCTATTAAATGGAAAGAGGAAGTAAAGTTTCATATGCAGGACCAAGATCATGGAGACAGACTGATATAAGTAAGAGATGTCAGAATCTTATTTTCAAAATATGTAAAATAATGTTCTCTACACAGGCTTTGCTCAGTTATTAATTCTCCTCATTTCTAACTGATCCTGATCACTATGTCTAGATAAAAAAATTAATGCCTCCCAACTTCCATACCAAAACCAAGTATCACCAACTTCCACGACTGCCTCAAAACACAAGGTGTAACAACAGACCACCGTCCCCTTCTTCTACAAATATTAATTTGCAAATTTTTGGGTGTTCCCCTCTTCTTACATTATAGATACACAAGCAAATGAAACAGACACATACACTCACACACATACACACAGAGAGATTTTATCTGACAAACTTCTCAATATTGTTCATCTTGTTTGTTTCTACAACACCTGGGACCAGTCATTTCTTCAATCATATAATCTACTTCAGGAGAAAGAAGCAAATGTTAAACAGTTTTGCTCATAACCCAATAAATATTGCATGAGTTTTGTTCTTATGATGTCAATAATATTCAATGCTTACAGTAACTGGTGAAATCAATAGAACAGGTGCTATTATCCTCATTTGACCAAAAAAAAAAAAAATGGCGTTCTAGTCAGCTTTTTCATTACTGTGGCCAAAAGACTCAGTAAGAACAATTTTAGAGGAGGAAAGTTTTATTTGGGGGCTCATGGTTTCAGAGGTCTCAGTCCATCGACGGTCAACTCCATTCCTCAGGGATTGGGATGAAGTAGGACTTCATGGCAGAAGAATGTGGTAGAGAGAAGCAGCTCAAAACATACCAGGAAGCAGAGAGAGAAAGAAGGAGAGAGCTCTGCTCAATAAGCACAAAATATATACCCCAGAGGCACACCCCACAATGACCCATCTCCTCTAGCCACATCTTACTTGGCAACAGTTACCAGTTTATCCCTCTCAGGGGATTAATTCACTGATTGGGTTGAGGATTTCATAACCCCATAATTTCACCTCTGAACCTTCTTTCATTGTCTCATACCTGAGCTTTCAGGGGACATCTCAGATCTAAGCCATAACGAATGGCATGGAGTGACACAAGACTCTTCTAAAAGCCTGAATGGCCACATTTTTACAATCTAACGTGGCATCCTGCCATTTTCTGGGTAGAAAGCATATCTGAATACATGATGCAAAAATCACTCTTCTTATTTATAGTTACTTCAGTTGTTTCTATTTCTTTTAAATGTAAGCGTTAATAGTAGATGTTATTTAGAGCCCATTCTGATGTGCTAATTTTCAGTGCCACAACACTGTGTTATTAAGATTCAGTATATTTCAGCTCACAAATCTAACAAGAACAGATATCTTAAGTTTCTTATATGTACATTCCCAGAGGTTGAATGCAGTGCAGGAATGATGATTGATTTTTTTTTTCTGAAACAAAAGACTCCTATGGCTTTGTGATATGTAACAACTTGTGTCATGCACCACAATTTTAAGGACAATGTCAAGCCAAACAGAAAATAAATCTGGCTTGATAGGGTCTTGAATGTCTGTTCCTTCAATAATTTGATATAGCTGCATGGAACACCTAGTATTTGTCTACATTATTCTAACCACTAGAAGTGTTCTGGTAGAAGACAGATATGGTCTCTGCCCCCAAAGAACTTGTATACATATCGAAAGAGAAAAGTAGACACATTTTAATGTACAGCAAATTTGAAAATTAAAAATGCTTAGAATATATTACAATGAAATTGTAATAAAGTAAGAGTTGATATGAGATGTAAATAATGGGAAAGCCATCACATCAGACAGGTGTCGAGTGCTCAAGAAAGAACAGCACGAGCAAAGCCCCCAAACCTGGGAGGAGCTCATTGTCATGTTGCAAGCATGACAGTCAAAAAGGCTATCATTTTAAGTAAGTCCCATTTGTTGATTTTTGTTATCAACTTTTGTGCTATGGGTGTCCTATTAAGGAATTTGGAGCCCTACCCCACAATATGTAGATCAGAGCCAACTTTTTCTTCTATCAGACGCAGAGTCTCTGATTTGATATCAAGCTCCTTGATCCACTTTGAGTTAACTTTTGTGCATGGCGAGAGGAGGGGATTCAGTTTCATTTTGTTGCATATGGATTTCCAGTTTTCCCAGCACCATTTGTTGAAGATGCTATCCTCCCTCCATTGCATGCTTTTAGCTCCTTTATCAAATATAAGATAGTTGTAGCTTTGTGGATTAGTCTCTGTGTCCTCTATTCTGTACCATTGGTCCACCCTCCTGTTTTGGTACCAGTACCATGCTGTTTTTGTTACTATTGCTCTGCAATATAGTTTTAAGTCTGGTATCGCTATACCGCCTGATTCGCACTTCCTGCTTAGAATTGCTTTTGCTATTCTGGGTCTTTTATTTTTCCATATGAATTTCATGATTGCTTTATCCATTTCTACAAGAAATGCCGTTGGGATTTTGATTGGCATTGCATTAAACCTATAGAGAACTTTTGGTAATATCGCCATTTTGATGATGTTAGTTCTGCCTATCCATGAACAGGGTATATTTTTCCATCTTCTAAGATCTTCTTCTA
>NW_026000174.1:33817192-33828303 GCF_001458135.2 Marmota marmota marmota | reverse complement strand
GATGGGGTAGAGAGAGAAGATGGGAGGGGAGGGAGGGGGGGATAGTAGAGGATAGGAAAGGTAGCAAAATACAACAGTTACTAATAGGGCATTATGTAAAAATGTGGATGTGTAACTGATGTGATTCTGCAATCTGTATTTGGGGTAAAATTGGGAGTTCATAACCAACTTGAATCTAATGTATGAAATATGATATGTCAAGAGCTTTATAATGTTTTGAACAACCAATAAAAATAAATTAATTAATTAATTAAAGCAAAAAAAAAGGCTATCATATAGAGATGAATCCAAGAAATAGGTGACAATATCACCTAAAGCTGAAGGCATTATTAGATGATCATAGTAGGAAAACAGCATAATCTGATTTGCACATCTATTGGTCCAGGAAATTTTGTGAACCAACATGATATTCTCAAACACCAAAGAAACACTGAGTGATAATCAGATTTCTGTCTTTATGAAGTTCACTTACAAAAGCATGAACATGAAAGGAATTCAAATTAATAATGATGCAAATTGAAATGCCACTAATCAAAACAACTCTATTCTCTCACCCAGATGCACAGTTTTCTAAGTTTTTCCTAGAGTTAGGGATCAATACATGGATGACGCGGGTTCCTCCTCAAAGAATGCAGAAACTTCACACAGACATGGTTACATGTACGTGTGTACACACACACACACACACACACACACGTGCGCCACTCAGCATTGCAAAGAGAAACCAGCATTGGTGGGATGGGAGTTGGGTATGATTACAATAATGTCTCTTGTCCTAACTGGGACATTTATGAGAATGATAGGACACCAGTGATAACTACATCACAACAATAGGCATAACTGGGACTGTCCCTGGCATCTGTTATATAGACTTTTTGACCAAGGTTTGGTTCTAATCTTGTCTCAAACCAGCTGTGTGGTTAGGAGCAAGGTATCATCCTTTCTGAGACATATGATGTATTACATTGCTCTGATTTATTGAACAACAACTGCCAAATATCTCACTGGAGAGACAGACAAATCAAGCACATTTCCAGCTCAAGGTCAAGTCAGAAAGCAAAGAAATTGTACTGTATTACAATACTTGAGACCACTGAAACCCCTACACCAGGGTAAAGTCTGGCGTTAACAGAATTGAGGAGTGATGATAACTCATATGAAGATATATCAAAGAATACTTCATGGGGACTTGGTGAAAAATGAGCTGAATCTAGAGAAAAGAACAGAAATTCATAAGAGAAGAATCATGTTCCATCCCAGATGAGAGGACCAATGTGTAAGGGCACAGAAGGGCACAGCACCATGGCAGGTCCAAGCAGTTATAGAGCTCGTTTAAGTAGGTGATCTCTAAGGTCCTACGCCCTAAAAATCTAAGGATCTCTCCTCTCAATGATGTCAAATATAATTTGTAAAAATTAAAATTTTACTTTCGTCCTCAAAGAATCATATATATTAATATTCTGTTTCCACTCCTCGATGACAGCCATTTGATCTATTTCTACTCACATGACATCTATTTTTATGAGCTGCACATATTCAGATGTACCTGGAAGTACATAAAAGGACTATGTTGAAGACCCTGGATAAATGCAAACCTCCCCATGAAATTATATATCATTATGTCCATAATAAAATAGATATGGAGGGAGTATAGAGCAGAATGTCAAAAATGCAGGGACAGTTAAGATCATAGCTAACGTTTACTGAATATTGAACAGGAATGAGTTCAATTAATTATCACAATTCTATGTTAATTAGATGTAAACATTAGTTTAAAGATAGTTGAGGTATATATTAGAAAAAAACTTGCCAAAGTAACCTGCTTAAAAATGGCAGAGCTGGTTGGGCATGGTGGTGCACACCTATAATTCCAGTGATTTGGAGGCTCAGGCAGGAGGTTCGTGAGTTCAAAGCCAGCCTCAGCAAAAGCGAGGCACTAAGTAACAGTGAAACACTGTCTCTAAATAAAATACAAAATAGGGCTGGGGATGTGGCTCAGTGGTCAAGTGCCTCTGAATTCAATCTCTAGTAACCCCTATTTTCCCCAAAAATGGCAGGGCTGGGATTTGACTGAAGAAGTCTGGCCCAAGGGTCTATGCTCTTAACTACTATAATACATCACTACATGCCTCTCACTAGTTATGTTAAGACTGTGGGGGGACAATTCATGCTATATGCCCAGTGTTCCTTAATTCATCTTCACTTTAAGACAACACAGGGCATAGGGTGGAAAAATACTAACTGGATTTGAGCAGTGGCTTTTAGGGAGAAAAAAGATATGCAATGAGCAGAGACAATAAATTTTCACAATTAGATTCCCATTTTCTAATTCATCAGCCTGAACTTTGGGGACCCACAGTCAGAATGTTTGCCCTCTAGGTCTGTCCAATAGTTAAGAATTCAGCTGAGCCCACATGACATGAAAGACCTGGATTGGCTAAGGTTCTCATGGAAACAGTTAGATTTCTAATCAGTTGTTTGGATTACATCAAAGTTGTAAGGTCTTGAAGGTGAAGAACTCCATCTGTTAACCTCCTGTGTTTAGCATTTAAAAGAACTACAAGCAAATGGCAATTAGAGGTGGCTTTGCAGGCGATGGTGGTGGTGGTAATAGTAACAATAATAAGGTTAATGCAACTATACTGTGTATGTGCATCGTTCAAAGCTTGCAATTTTTAAATACATCGTATCCCATTTAATCCTAACATATGTATATTATTATCCCAATTTCCATACATGCACAGATGAAGTATCAGAGATTATAGAGACTTTGGAAGTACAAGAACTAGGATTTACACTAAATTTTCTAAATCTAACTGTAGCACTATCTCCTCTTCTCCACAGCTGCCTCTCAAACTGTCAAAAATTTTAGAAAGTCTTCCTGGTATTCCATAGACAGAACTAAACACCCATAGCATACCCAGGTTTTGTTCTACCAACTGCCCCAATTTCTATATAAAAAATTCTAACACCACACAATGCATAATCTCTGCTCTAATCTCTAAATTGTTGAGGGAGGAAATTTGAAAATAGATGAATTTAACCAGTAAGTAGTCATGTTTTAACGCTGAGAACCAACCCAACACAGTACCAAAGCACGCTGCCTCTCATACAAAAGTCCAGGTGGATGGAGGGTATGACTGAGTGCTTACCAATACAGGACTCCCCGGATAGTGAATAGGTCCCATCGTCATGAAAACCGCTTCTGCACTCACAGTGGTACCACCCTGGCAGGTTAACGCAGCGGGAATGGTTGTGGCACTCAATGATCCCCTCTGTACATTCATCAATATCTGCCTCAGAGAAAAACACAAGCCCACCAGGACATTAATCTCTTTTGACACTAACCTTTTAGTAAATACCCCAAACATGCTCATGTCAACATATCAACTGTAATTGTTTAGTCACCTGAAATGAAAGTTACAGGAAGAACCAAATCCCATTATTTCTAGAATCATACACACACAAAAAAAATTTGAAAGTTTCATTCATAGATGCTTTCTCATGCTTTGGACAATGAATGACACCTTATGCTCACTGGCAAACAAAGACACTCCTTACTACAAATGCTACGTTGGCATCTGGACAACCAAAATCTAAATTCAGAACACTTGGCACCATTTTAAAATTGGTATGCCTGATTTTTCTTGGATTCAGCATTTCTAAATTAGTAACTTCAGATATTACTTTGTGGTCTTTGAAAGATACTTATGAAAAAGTATAATATATATAATATATATAATCTGCAAAGCTTTGAAAAAAAGAATGATAACATGGAGGGTTTATTATCAGATTTCCTTGGCTAGTAGATAGTTTTTATTGGGAATAACTTTGACATCTTAAGAAACTAGCGTTCTTTGAAACACAGTTTGGGAACTATAGTTCTAATTTATTTAAAACTGCTGATTGACTATGCTAGTCAATCAAAGGTCTTCATTCCTCACTTATTTCTCATGAAAGAAGTCTCCAGAGCTTTGTTTTTTCTCTCTGATCTGGTTCTTTAGAATCAGCAAATACATGGATCACACATAGATTTTCTAGCCCAAAGACTTGCCTCTGGGCTGAACTTGGTTGACTCCATTGCAGAAAGAAGAGTTACTGATTGTTATAGCAGGGTAAGTTCATTCTTCCAGGATTTTTCCATGTAATTATTTCTTGGAATATAGCCATTGCTGGCTAGGAATATTCTCCTATTTCTCTTGGAAATATCTCAACTAGGGCATATCTGAACAGAAATTTAATTAACATTGGAATATAACACATAATTAATAAAAGGCACCCTGTGATCTCTTTCAGCAGGTCTCTGCTTTAGTTATCAGCTCAGGGGCAATTAGTTACCAGAGGCCTATTACTCTGACATGTACTGAGTTGTGCATTGAGCTGTGAATTTAGTTTGAAAACTGGCACTCTCATCTCATGATATCCTAGCCTAGACAGGAAAAGCACGTTTCCTTAAACTGGACTACTCCAGTTTTTCCTTTTACCACCAAACTGCCATCTTCTTCCTCTATGGTATTCAGTTTCCATAGTCTTCATACACAGCATCCCTCAGTCTTCTTAAAGCCATCAGGATCCACCCAGTGTTTCTATGGCACTTTCAGATATTGCAGTCAGATGATGTGTGCATTTAATATGAGTCCTCAGAAAATGAATTCTCAACAATTATTTAGATTGTCATTTCTTAAATTTTACAGGCATAGGTTTTCTGAAACAGAATATAGATGACTAAAATTTTTGAAAATGGAAGTAGAATGTGACTGGGGGCTATAGCTCAGAGAGAAAAAGGGATTAACCTGTGTCACCGTCATCTCAGTGCATTTTGAATATAAGGAAATGAGAGATACAAACATAAGCAGAAGAATGATTTTCAGAGATGATGTCTCTGTTAGGACGAAAGATAACATGAAACAACAACAAATTCGACATATTTGTTCTCAGAAAAGTTTTCATGATCCCCACAGACCCATCACATTTAGGCTGCCAACAGCATTATAGGTATCAATCACCTAATTATATGGTTAGTGTTTGGGAAACCAGGAGATACAAAAGAAAATGCATCTCAAATAGCAAAAGCAATCGTATAACCTGACTTGCCTAGGAAAATCCTAGCTGTTCTTAAACTGCCCACCACTGCTAAAACAACCCAGTTTGCAGCATAAATTATCTGACCATTTTACATGTAATTCCATTCTAAATTTAATGGGAAGTTTTTAGAAAGAGCAGACATGATGAATGATGTGTAAATATGTTCTCAATTCATAGATATTTCTTTCCCAAAATTAAATGATGATACTGGATGTGGTGGTGCACACCACAGCAGCTCCGGAAGCTGGGGCAAGAGGATGGTGAGTCCAATGCCAGCCAGGTGCTAAGCAACTCCACTGAGTTTAGACCCTGTCCCTAAATAAAATATAAAATAAGGCCGGGGATGTGGCTCATGGCTGAGTGCCCCTGAGTTAAAGCCCTGTCACCTGCCCCCCAAAAAATTAAATGATGAGATTAATGAGTTTTCATGATCTGGAAGGGATGAAGTAATTGTATTAGACAGGAGACTTTTGTAGCCAGAGAAGACAATCAGACAATTTTGCATCTACAACTTCACCAGAGACACAAGTACATCTCTGGATTACATTGGAAATGACAAGAGTAGTGAAGATGTCGTTGGCTTGAAAGCTGCACTTTCCACAATAGATTCTGGGAACTTACTGGGAATAACCAGGGCTCATCACATACTGGCACCTGATAACAAGGCTGCACATTTATGTTCTCTGTGAAAGATTTGAAATTAAAAGCAGAAAATTCATTTTAGATACAACCATACTTACTGCACATGGTAGGCTTTCACCATGTTCATAAAACTGGCTCTTTCTTCTATGTAGTCTAAACAGTATTAAATGAAACTACCACAGACCTAAGTATGAAAAACACTTGGAGGTTTTCCAGCCACACACCAAGGAATTCACAAATTATAAATGATGGTTTCTCCCCAAGCTGGGTTGTGGCTGCCTTTTTCCTTAGATATTTGTTTTCCCAGTCAGCATTTGCTACTGGCAAACAAACAACACAGATGCTCTGGGAATGAGGTCCCTGTGAGTTCACTATGGACTTTGCCTCTCTTGCCCAAGAGAGGAAATTCTGGAAAATCACAGTGAACTCAGCTGCCCCTGTGTCAGCCATCCCAAAAGAAACAAACAAACAAACAAACAAAAAATCCTTTTTCTTCCTATGCCAAGCCTAGGATTTTTGTTTAAATTTCAATTTAACTCAGCATTGACCTAGAAACATAATAGAGGAAACAAAAGATGCTGGGGGATTCTTGAGATTGCAACCGGTAGTGTTCATTTTTGTATCCTATCGCCAAGCGTCAACTACACAATAACAAACATTAATGCCCAGGACACACAGCTGAACCATGGTGAAAAAGTGGAGTAAAACCACTGAGAGTGAGCCTGTATTTGGCACTCTTTTGTTATATCACTTTATCAGTGAATCAAGAAAGGATATAAAGACAATGAATGTATTTAATTTTCTAAATATTTTTGAGCTAAATACATATGTAAGAATTATTTTCATGCTGTGGTGTTTGCAAAGATGAATACGTCGTGATTGCTGAAATCCAGGAGTTCACAATCAAGGAAAAGAGGTATATATTTATACCTCTATATAAATATTATATATATATATATATATATATATATATATATATATATATTTATCATTCAAACCTCAACCAGTATCTCCCTTTCCAACCCTCCCTTCTCTAGTGACTCGATACTTCTACACACAAATATCTTAGCACATATCTAAGTTTATCACAGATATTTCTTTTTTTGTTTCCATTATTCAAATGCAAGTTTTCCATGAACAAAAGTGACATATCCTTCAGGTTTACATTTCTCGTGATAGCAAGTCAGTGGCATGCAATGGGAGAGGCTTGATAAAAGGTTGTAGAATAGAATGAATGAATAAACTGAATGAATAATGTGGTGGATGAAAAGAATAGTGATCAAGTGCTGCAACAGAAATTCAAAATAGTGCAAGATTCCCTGCTGTATTCAAATTATAAGAATACAATGTCAATTCATAAAACTAAATATAATGGGGTTATACTTAGGTTATTTACCTCTAAAAGGCATCATGTGGTTTCTATTTAATATGTTGTGTCTACCTCTAATTTTCAGAGATTTTAAGGAGGCACAATAGGTAACAAAGGGACAATTATAATTGCCCTCAGGGAACAGTACTACCTGTACTATGAGTTTTATGCTTACAATTAGAAATAGATAAATATCTAAGGTTGTTCATAATATGTGTACTAAGCAATATGTTTATTCTTATTAGAAATGTACACAGAATTTTCTACGGAAGGCATTTATACACAAATACTTAAATAAAAATATTCTTGAATGAATGAATCTCTTCTTTCATCTAATCTTCTCTATATTGGATTTCTATTTGAAAATTTATAAAATTAATAGTCTTTTTCTTAAAGTTTTTTTTCAAAGACAAGATTTTGTGTTTCACTTTAATTGGTTAAAGCTTAAAGTAGTGGCTCAATCTGCAGTTGGATTACATCTTATGAAGGATCAGATACAGAGATGACAAAAGTTTTGGTATTTTCATTCATTTGGACAAAAGTTCATTGAGCACCCACCATGTTCTAAGCATTATAATACACCCTGTTATTCAGAGATAAAAAGACAAGGTCTTCATCTTCCAGACAGAGAGTCTGTCAGGGACAACTGCAATAAAATAAATTAATAAATAACGGTGGCTAAGAACACACACTTTGCAGGCTGTGGTTGTCATTCAGTGGTAGAGTGCTTGCGTGGCATGTGTGAGGCACTAGGTTTCATTGTCAGCACCACATAAAAATAAATAAAGGTATTGTGTCCATCTGCAACTAAAAGAAGTTTGATTTTTTTTAAAAAAAGAACACATACTTTGCAGAGAAACAAAACTTAAATTCTTGTTCACCAATACTCTAATAGATGGTTTTGATATCTTAAGTCTTAACTTGTTGAGACTAAGAGATAATTTCTGAACCTTTCAAGGGATTCACTTAGATTTTGAGACAATTGTAATATTGTAAAATATTCAGTATATATAGTTATATAGTATAGATTTATAGCAGCTATAAATCTATACTATATAACCCCTAAAGATTTAAATTCTCCCCCACCCCCCAACAAAAAACATAAATTTAAGGACATGAAATTAGTAACATAAATTGCTACAAATATAGCAAACACAAAATTCAGTTGTTATCTAATATTTACCAGGGGTCAGGATTGTTATCAGTGGACAGAGACCTGTGGTAGAAAAAGCCTAGCTCTCTCATCTCTTCTTCTTTGGGGTTCCAAAGGTATGTCTTGGGCATATCCCCATTTGCACGTAAGTGAGGCCTTGTACCTGAGCTGTAGTTAAAGGGCAAGAAGTAATGGAATTCCAATGTGACTCATAACATGCCCCATAGGAGCCTCCATGATATTTTCACCTGCTCATGGGAGGTCAATGTCTAGGGAACCCTTTGAAACGACATGATGAAAATGGTAGAGCCTTTGCCTGGCTCCCTGAACAACTGTGTAAAACATAAGACTTCCACAGACATGAAACTGTCATGGACTATTATATGAATGAGGAATAATAATAATATATTTCTTCCCAGGCACAGTGGTGTATGACTATAATCTTGGTTACTCAGGAGGCTTGGTTACTCAGGAGGATAAAGTTAAAATCCAGTATCAGCAACTTAGTAAGAGCCTGTCTCAAAAATAAAAAAGTGCTGGTGATGTACCTCAGGGGATAAGTACCCCTGGGTTCAATCTTCAGTACCATCAAAAACAAAAGAAAAAAGAAATCTGTTTCTTTTTTTTTCTGTTTTTTTTTTGTTTGTTTGTTTGTTTTATTTTGTTTTGTTTTTATTTGTACTCAGGATTGAACCCAGGGGTACTTAGCCACTGCACCACATCCCCAAATCTTTTTATTTTTATTTTGAGACAGGCTCTTGCTAAGTTGCTGAGACAGGCTTTGAACTTGCAATCCTCCTGCCTCAGCCTTTGGAGTCACTGGGATTATAGGTATGCAACATTATACCAGGCCATTTCTGTGTTACTGAGCCATGACACAGTTTGGGGCTACTTTATTGTTACAGCAAGTATCTCCTAACTGTTACAACAAAATTCTTTCCATAATTAAGGAAAAATACTGTGTCCAGGTTAGAACTCATACAGATGCAACCTTTAAAATCAAAAACAAGCCAACAACAAAAGCCTCAGCACCAATCACAGATGTGTAGGCAGCTGCAGGAGCAGAACAAGCTTCCTGTTGAGTTGGGAATCAAGACAACAACGTGCAAACCAGACAATGCTTTGTTAGACACACTAGCGTGTAGATCCAGGTTCCTTTATTTGCTAGCTATCTACTCTAAGAAAGTTGTTTATTGTTTTTTGAGCTTCCATTTCCTTGCTTCTCAGAGGAAAATATTACCTAGCTCATAATGTTACCTTCAGGATTGAACAAGATGAATGTAAAGCTACTCTACTAAATCAAGCAGACATTCATTAGGACTTTTAAGTATTGTTTTTCATTTATAATCCTTACTTGACTATGGACAAGCGATGTGTCCATTCCCAAACAGTCCAAGTCTCCAAGTCTCTGAGTTTCAATTCCTTCCATGAATAATTACAGGATTGTGCTTTAGCACACTTAAGACTTCTTTCTACCCCTAACTTCTATAAGATGGGGTATCCAGGCTTTGAGTTTATGCCTGCATCTTCTACTAACCAGCTGAAAGAGTGCTAGAATGTTTAAGTAACCTTTTTGTGCCTTAGTTTCTTCATTAGTCGGGTTGCAACTAAAAAATACCTGTTTTGTCTGCCTCACAAACAAAGCTCCAATAAGATGTGAACAAACTCTGAAAAGTCAGTCATTTGCTGCACAAAATATGTGGTAACATCATTATTACTGTTTCTTCTTTGTAACCTGATTAGTAACTACTTTTGGTTCATTAAACTAAAAACTACCTGCTATTAATAATGGTGTCAATGGCATTGGTGATATGGCTCTCTGCCTTTTGTGAATATGTTTCCTTATTGGCATTACAGGAGAGAATCAGTCTGCCTGGTTGTGTCCTTCTAGGTTTATTTCCAAAGTCTTTTTTGTTTGTTTTGTCTGTATATCTTCTAAACAAATTTCCCAGTTTTTTCCATACAGAGACTGTATATTTATATTTCAACACCTCCCCTTTATTCTGGATCCCTTCTGACATACACTTCTAATTAGACCTCTAACACAAATTCATATTCATTTTTTATCATTGCCTATAGATTAGCTCATCTGAAAGTTTTCTTCAGCCCAAACTCCTTTTGCCCAAAGTTTAACATATTGTGTGTCTTAGTTCACTCTGTGGCTATAATAAAATACCTGAGGTTGATATTATAAAGATATGATCCTTATTTAGATTACAGCTCTGGATATTTAAAAGCATAGTGATGATATCTGCTTGTGAGGGCCATGTTCTACTCCAGGTATGACAAAAACAGAAGAAGAAGCTGGCACATGTAAGAGGTCACATGGCAATAGAGAAAACGGAAGGTTCCAGGCTTCTTACATAAGAACCCACTGTCACAATAACTAACCAGTTCTCTCAGGAACTACATTATTCCCCTTCATGAGGCCAAATAGAGCCCTTCTGACCTAAATACCTCTCAAGACTGTTAAAACAAGCACCAAGACTCAACTCCTGTTTGGTGGGAACAAATCATGTTTGAACCAAAACACCATGTGTACTTCTATGTAGCAAACTCATTTTCTCCCAGCATTCCATCAGGCTTATCCCCCATAAAAAATGAAATGTATATTAAAGTTCCTCTAATGACTTCCAAAGCTTTACATGATTTTCCTTCTCTCACCCATTTGAATTCATCTAGGACTCTTTTTTTTCCTTAACCAGGACAGTCACGTTGGCCTCCTAGGTATTCTTCAAGCAAATGAAACACACTCCAGCCTTTGCATATGCTGTTCCTTCTGCCTAAAATGTTTTCTCAGTTATCTCCATGGCTTAAACACACTCAAACATCTCAGCTCTTTACTGAGAAGTTTGCTACTAC
>NW_026000174.1:33747085-33811152 GCF_001458135.2 Marmota marmota marmota | reverse complement strand
GGAAATTGCATGGAAATGGAAGGAGACCCTCAGGGTTATACAAAAAACATACAAGAGGGAAATGAGGGGAAAGGGAAAAATAATACAAGGGGGAGAAATGAAGGTCAGTAGAGGGGGTAGAGAGAGAAGAGGGGAGGGGAGGGGAGGGGGGGATAGTAGAGGATAGGAAAGGTAGCAGAACACGACAGTCACTAGTATGGCAATATGTAAATCAATGGATGTGTAATTGATGTGATTCTGCAATCTGTATATGGGCTAAAAATGGGAGTTCATAACCCACTTGAAGCAAAGTGTGAAAGATGATATATCAAGAACTATGTAATGTTTTGAACAACCAATAATAAAAAAAAGAAAATGGTGCAAATGTCTAATGCATCATTGAAATCTAAGAGTAAAGAGAAATTATTAAATGCCTTGGATCAATAAAGAGTGTCAAGGAAAAGCAAAGTTATATTTCAAAGACTTTCACAGTTTCTTCATTGCCGCACTCCACCTCCAACTATGAAGGATGCTCTCACTAAGAATGATTCTGTCACTCACTGCCATCATCATGACCACGAGGATCACGCACACCAGCTAATTCCTGGCTTTTCAGTAATGACATTGGCAAAGGATCAAATAAGTTGAAAACCAATCCTCAAAAAAATGAAACAGGGCTGAACATTATAAAAAGAATGGTTTACCAACTTATAAGGAAGAGAAAAAAAAATGTTCAAGTCCCTGTGCCAGATCTATTCCTGTGGTGTTAGGATAGATATCTAGACCCAGTCTGCCCTCTAGCAAGGAACAGCCCACACATGTTGTGTAGTTATATTTATCACATGGAGAATTATATTTAAAAAGTAAATTAGAAGCCAACATTAAGAACTTAGAGATTTTTACATACACACTCTGGATTCCTAAAATCTCTCTCTTAAAAAGTCTAATCAGGAAACCCTCAACTCACACTGCCATGAGGTAACAGTTGGCAGTGGATGAAGGTTGGCTGCCCAAAGACTCTCCACTGCAGAGCAGACCATGTCTCACTCACTTTACTTATCCTTAGCAAACTTAGACCCCTGAGGCGGTGACACATGCCCTCATGTTGATAAGGGCAACAAAATGTCTATACTTTTTGGATGGTATACCTCTGACATTGTAAATATTTTTGATATGTAACTCCATTATAAGCAGTTTTATATAACACATATACATAAAAGTTAAGATTGATATACTTAAGGCAAATATTTTAATTAACAATTTAAATAGACAATGCTAATTGAATTTTTATTAATTTCACAAAACTCCTCTCTTTAATATATTACTTTTTAAATTTGCAAAGTGATGAAATATGTTTAGCTGAATCAGCAAATCCTTTTAATCTTGTACCATTTTTTATGCTAAATAATGTTGCCAAGATATTCATTTGTAATTAAAGTCATTTAATATTAAAACTTTATATTTTAATATGATAACCAACAAAGAGAGATGTTCTAATATTTCAGCACTGCATCAAGTGTGCCCAGTTCTGAGAGGTTCTGGGAGCCTAGGAGCCCAGGAGCTCAGGTAAGGGCACATCTCCCAATGTTCCTTTTGCATACTGAGCAGTATATTAGGCTCTGAGACACATATTCTGCACTCAAACTAAACCTATCTCAGACTCGGACTCTGCTCATTACTGACCATGGAACCAGAGATTATCAATTTCAGTCATAATTTCTTCAGAAGCAAAATCACATATATATTGTGATTTTCAAACAAGATAATATTTCCAAGTTAATTATGGATCTTAGATTTCAGAAACTATGCTCAACAGCAGGCAACTTTTATTATTATAAATCTCAATTCTTTCACCCTATTTTAGCTTGTTTAATGTCATGATTATCTCTGGCTGACTTGGGGTATCAGACATGCCTTTGAGAAAGTTTGCCTCCCCATTTTTAGTTTTTCCTTTTCAGTCTGTATAAATATTTTTCCTCTAAAGTTTAAAAATATTTCTTTTATAGAATAGTGAAAAGTAGAGTCACTATTATTTGGCAAATGTATTTTTTTCAGATATCATGTCATCAGTCTCTCTCTCTCTCTCTCTCTCACACACACACACACACACACACACACAACTAGCAGGGACATTTTTTACAAAAGAGCAATTCCATATTATTTTTAGAAAAAAAATTTATACTCTCATTAGAGGGAACAGTTTGCATGTGGCTTCACTTCCCATTACTCAAATATTTTTTCACAGGCATTAATTTTTCCTATGGTGTTGACTATAATTCAGGGAGTAAAATGGTGTTGGAGGGTGGAAAATTACAAATCAAAACCTAATTGAGCAGCGGGGAGAGACTGATTGGCACCAACAAGCACCTCTTTTGTGCAGCTTCAGTGGGACTGCCTGGGGTCCCAGACCATAGCTAACTCTGGCCTTACCACTTGAGAATAAATTTGGTGTCCAATCACCTTGAATGCTTGCTTTGATTAGGTGTATAAGTGCCATTAACTTTACTTTCTTACTAAAAAATGACCAAATATGTTTTTATGTAGAACTCATCAATCATCAATTGAGTACTAGTTACAGAGCAAGCAATGTCCTGAGGTATTTGAGGCAGAAAATTCAGTGAGATGGAATGTAAATGGACATTGTTAATTTATATCTGTCACAACTATTTTTCTACATATATAGTTTTTATTCATAGACAGCTTGGGGTTGAATTCACAGATGTATCCTTTATTCTTATTTTCCTCATCTTTAAAATAGAGATACCAAGTCTTTCCTTATAAACTTGTGGGCATTAAATGAGACATGTACTTATTATTTATATTTGATGAATATAAATGTTATATTTCCTTTTTCTCCATTGTTATCAGGGATAAAAAGTTGAATAAGACTTGCTCCTGCTTCTGAGGAGCTCATTTTCTTTGAAGGAGATAAGCACACACAAAATTAAAATATCAGACAACATTATAATATAGTTACACATCAAATGCTTTAAGTATAAAATTGAAGTTGCAATGTCATCCTAACCATAAAATGTACAATCAATTCCTTGCATGACATTCCCTGATAACATGAATTCAACATAAAATGATTTTTGAGTACATAATTTGCTCTTTCTCTGTCTAGCCCACATTTTCAAACAGAGGTGGGATAAAGTGCTTATCTTTCTAGGAGATGTAGAAAGAGGAGAAGAAAAGCCCAGCATTAAACAGTAGGCAGGAATGAGAATGGGTCTTATGTTGCCAATATTTTGTTAGCTCAGTCTTCTGGGACCATCTCACTAACATCAATTCACTAAGACATCTATGAAATAGCTGCTACTTTCAGCCAAGACATAGGAACTAGATACATCTTTAGTGTGCTATTAAGGCATAAGGGAATCATTTACAGGTTTCGGCATATAAGCAGAAAGGTCTAGATGATTTGTGTTCTGAAGCTGGCTCATTTGGGTAGGCTCATGCCAATTATTTCTTCAACCTTGTTATGATGTAACCTTGTATTTCAAACAATACAGAATTTTAGGCCCACAATCTTCATTACATAGGATTGACTGTGTTATGGTTTAGATGTGAAATGTCCCCCAAAAGCTCATGTGTGAGACAGCACAAGAGGGTTTAGAGGGGGAAATGTTTGGGTTATGAGAGCCTTAACCTAAGCAGAGCATTAATCCTCTGATAGGGATCAACTAGACAGTATCAATAGGCAGGTAGGATATGGATAAAGGAGGTAGATCCCTGAGGGCATGTATTTGGGGTACATTTTGTCCTTGTCGACTAGAGCTGTTTTTCTGCTTCCCAGTGCCATGTCCCCACCTGCCTTCCTCTACCACAATCTTTCACCATGATGTTCTGTCCCATCTAAGGTGCCAAAGAATGGAGTCAGCCATCTATGGATGAAAACCTCTGAAACTTTGATCCCCCAAATGGACTTTTCTTTCTCTAAGGTCAGGTCAGGTCTTTTGGTAACAGAAGCAAAAAAGCTGACTAAAGCAGGCTGTATCTGTGTTTTAGCACAGGATTTGAATGGCATTACAACTCCTGAAAGATATGGACCTCCTTCCCCTTGTTCTCATCCCATACCACTCCTCCCAGCTTAGCACATGGACAAATGCTGACCTGCCCAAATCCATCATTGATCCTGGAGTTTTTGCCCTCTCCACTACCTCTTCGTAGAGTGTTCCTAATATACACAACTAGCTGCTCCTTCCATTATCTAGTTCTTAGCTCAAATGTCAGAGTCTAAAGGACTCCTCCTTCACTACCCTTTCTAAAGTATTTTCATCTTTCCATTATCCTAAATTCTTATCTTCATAGTATTAAATAGTATCTGGTCTGCATACTGCCTCTCTTTCTCCACTAGAATGTAAGCCCACCATGACAGGGACATTGTCTATCTTATCCACTACCATGTTGTCTGGTAGAAGGCTTCTTTGTGTTGGGCCCTGCTGAATCAAGTAAAATAAGCCAGGTAGTAACTACTCTCTCTAGAGTAAAAGTACAAATAAAAAGGAATGGGTTAGAGGAAGGAGATTTTTGCAGTGAATATATTTACTGGAATATATTTGGAGATAACCTAGTAATAATAATAGTGATGGTAACAACAATAGTTAGCACACATTGAATACTTACTCTGCCAACCATTATTCTAAGAGCTTTATGCATATTAGCTCACTTAATTCCTTTAACAACCTGATAAAATAGATACTATCATTATCCTTATTTTACCAATAAAGAGATAGAGGCTCAGAGAAGTTATTTAAATTGCCCTAGAAATGGAAGGAGGTGATGTATAAACAGTGATAATACATTTCCATTCTCTTCGCTAAAACTAGTATTTCAAATCAAATCACCATAGTAGCAAGCACAACAATCTTATTGAAAGAATGAGCAAATATACCTCAGGTATCTTCAGCAAGGATAAATGGACACAAATGAACAGCTGTGAAGCAGGAAGTTCATATAATAAAGCAGAGGACCATAAGGAGAGTGATCAAAAGGTTAATAAGTACAGGAAATGAATAAGACATTTTTTTAAATAGTTCAAGAGCTCAGTGTAGAAAAAACGGGGTAGATGGATCACAGCCATAGTTATATCTTTTCATATTACATGAATTAATACCACAGTTTAAGCATACTCTGCCAGGCTGGATCATGACATTGTGGAAGATTTGGGCAGGAGCAAATACATTGCAGTATATCCATCCCCTCAAATTGTCTAGGTTCAGCCCTCAACATATGCTTATATTTTAGCACAGAGATATGTGTGAGTAGGGAAAGATGGATAACAGAAAAGACTCAACTGAGCTTCTTCTTTCCATACAATTCAAGTAAAGGGCAGAAATGGGGATTTCCTAGTCTGCTTTAAGAAAATGCTTTACAAATTCCATACAGCACATCTAAATTGCATTTGGATTCTGTGCTCCACTCCAGCATGGTTATTTATGGTGTTTATTGAATACACCCACTATTCTCTGGCTCTCTGCACATACATAAATACAATGTCTAAAAGGCATTCATTATGGCTCATGATATATAATTGGAAACAAGATGTGGCCAGTCATGCATTTACCGACATTACAAAATCATGTAAAGTCTTCCTGGCCTACTCATAGAGGGCTGGAGAAGCCTTGTCATTTAATAAAAATACCTAAGGTGTTAATTAGGCCTCAGTCCCCTGACTTTTCAATGAGACTTTTAGTTCATGGGTTATCATTGTCTTACATACATTCAGTGCCTCTCCTAATAGATAAAACACAAAAATTAACCAGATAATCAGTAGTGGTTTTAGAATTCTCAGCAGCTTTAGAATGAATTTTAATCATGACTAGCTCAATTCTAATACTAACAATTTTTTGTTCATCTATATATATATACTTGTCATTTTTAGGAAATGCTAAAGTAATTTAAAAAGGTGCAAAAATAACACAATAAAAGCAAAAGAACCCATCACCTAGTTTAGTAGGTAAATCATAACAACTAAAGTTAAAGCCCATTCTATATGTATACCTGATTATATCTTCTCAAAGAAACTAGTATACTGATCATAGTTTTCTTATTCTCATGTATTTATTGTTTATGTCTAGCAATAGTTTTAATTAAATAAACTATTATATATCTGAATAATAGGTTCTTCAGTATTCAGTCGATAAGATGTTTCTGAGGATTAATTCATATGGAGAAAGGCTTATGTTTAATGAAGAAGACAAGACATGGAATTGTTACTTGCAATAACAAATGTACACACTATATATATATATGTATATATATGTATATACATATATATATATACATATATATACACATACACATATATAACTATATATATATATATATAATTCAAATGTACACACAATTTTATATATATAAAATCCAAATGCACACACAATTTATATATATGTATATGTATATAATTCAACCTATATTTAGATCTATTTAGATAGTTGAAAGGGCAGAAATAATTACCAGTGACTCTTGTGATAATGTAACTTAATTTTCCCTACCCTACATCCATGCTTCAACCTAATTGGTTCTTTGACACTAGGAACTGCAACAACAACAACAAAAAAGTCTCATTAGTGTGTGAAGTGAAAAATAAGAGAGCAATTAAGAGTAACCTAATCATTTCTAGCTCTAATTTCTGCTCCCATGTAATCTTTATATACAACAATAGATGGTCATGTTTTGCATTTTTAACATGGTATCAGTGACATCAGGCTGCACACATAATTGTGTAACTTTCTTTATTCACTCAACATTGTTTTGACATTTACCCACTTTGAAAGGAGTAAACCTTAATTGTTAACTTCCAGTGCTGTTTATTATATCTGTCCTCTCTTTGATGGGTATTTAGTTCTCAGATGTTGCAATCATAATCAATGAAGCTGTGAACAACCCTGTCAAGTAGATGTGGAAAAATTTTTCAGTTATATTTCCAGACTGAAATGGTTGGGTCAGAGTGTGTGCAAAACCAACAATAATAAACTATAAAACAATTCCCCAAAATGTCTAAATTTACACTCCAGCTAAAAATATTCAACAGTCATTTTTTTTGTTGTTATTGTTGTTGTTGTTGTTACTCTGTGGTCAATATTCTGTCAAAAGTTTCAATTTTTGTCACCACTGGAGGTGTAAAATGGTATTACCAGGTTTTTAAAATTTATCTGATACTTTGTTATCCTTTCATACAGATTTTTTTCAAATTACTTTATAATCTATGTATTTTCCAGTCATGTAGCATATATTTTCATTTTGTGGTAGTGGGCCCTGAGAATTTCTTTGATGAATATTAGGGAAATCCTGATGTAGAAAAATACTCAATACTTTTCATTGTCATATGTTTTTTAAAGGATTCATAGATTCATTATTAAAAATGATGTTTTCTATAGCTTTGTGGTAGAGATCCAGTACATCAGTTCCTAAGATTTTTTTTTCTTTAACATTGAATCTACTTTTTCTAGGATTTTTCTTTTTTGAGATGGTTCTGTGTATTTTTCTCCTTATATCATTATATGTAATAAGCTGCACTGATAAATTAGCTATTAAGACAGTCCTATATTTCTGGGATAAAACCAACTGGTTCATGCTTTTTGTTTGTCTTTTTGTTTTTGGAACTGGAGATTGAACCTAGTTTTGCTTAACAACTGAGCTATATCCCAGCCCATTTTTATTTTTATTTTGAGAAAGGGTATTGCAAAGTTACTCAGGGGATCATTAAGTTGCTGAGGATAGCTTTGAACTTGTCTCTGCCTCCTGTCTCTGTCTCCCATAACATTGTTCATGTTTTCTTTAAATAATCATTTTAGATTATTTTGCTAATATTTATTTAGCAAATATATATATATATATATATATATATATATATATATAGATCTTTGATTAATTTGGTGGCCTTTATATTAAATATATTAAGTAAAACTGAAAACTAGCTCCACATTTTTATTCTTTGGCATATTTTATAGACATGTCTATAATATACTTCCTGAATGTTCAGCTGATCTTGTTTATTCTTAATCTGTTTGGATCTGTGTGGCTAGGTGAGCACAGATTTTTTAAGTAAAAATTTTAAATGTTATGTGTCTATTCAATTCTATTCTTGGTACAATTTTGGTAAATTATAATTTTCTAATAACTTGTTTACTTTATCTAAATTTGCAAAATTTTCATAACATTGATTATTTTAAGAAATAATTGTTATATCCATATTTAAGTCCCCTTTCTTTTATCTAAATGATTATTTGCATTTTATCTCTTTATCCTGGATTAGGCTTTACTTACATAATAAATATAGTGTTACATATATTTTTAATCTTTTCAAAGAAACAATACTAACTTTTGGTGATTCTCTACTATTTTTTTCTCATTTTATTTCTTTATGCTATGTCATCTTAATTTTACTCTTTGATTTCTGATGTTTTACTCTGTGGTTATTTTTCACTAACTCCATAAGTTATATACTTTGCTTGTTAATTTTAGCCCCTCTTCTATTGACACAAAATATACAAAGTAATTTGAAAAACCACTTAAGGTCTATAATCACATTTGATTTCATATTTTAGTTCCTGGAATGTCTGCTGAGATTCAATAAGTCCTTTCTCTGAACCACTGGGACATGCTATTCTATCTTTTAAATTTTTCTGAGTCTCATTCATATTCCTTGAGGATTTTAATGGAAGATCTTCTTAGTAAAAACTTCATGAAATTGAAGTTGGTGGCAAATTCCTCCAGAAGGAGTAAGCTTCTGTTTCCTTCCGATGACTCAGGAGGTTAAAAAACTCAATGTCAATTTAAGTTAGTGTTTTAGAATAGGATTCTGCCAGGCTACAAAAAATAATGTAAATCCAGACTTCTTTAAAAAGTATTTTTATAAGGAGTGAAAATATTCTATGAAGAAAAAAGTGTTTTTGTTGTAGCCCATAAGTTTGATATGTTATGTTTACCTTTGTATTTCTTTCAAGAAATATCTAAATTTATCTTTTGGTTCTCTTAATGAACTATTGTTCATCCAGGAACACGCTGTTAACACTCCATATATTTACAGTTTCTGAAGTCTCGTGTTGTTATTTTGTCATGGTAGACACAAAAGACACATGGTATGATTTTAATTTTTGAACATTTGTTGAGACTTGTTTTGTGGCCTAATATATGGTCTATTCTAGAGAGTGTTCCATGTGCTAAAGAAAAGAATGTGTATTGTGCAAATCATGGATAAAATATTCTGTAAATATCAAGTCCATTTGATCTATGCTACAGGAAATCTGATGTTTGCTGATTTTTTAAACTCTGGATGACACATTCATTGATAAAAGTGGGGTATCAAAAGCTCCTATTATTATGATAGTAAAGCCCATATTTGTCTTTAGATCTATAGTGTTTGTTTACAACATTGAATGCTGTGATATGGCATCTATATTTACAATTTTTGTATTTTTCTTGAGAATTGATCCCTTGAATGTCGTTTAGTGACCTTTGTCTCTTTTTCTAGCTCCCATCTTTAAATCTGCTTTGTCTGATATAAGACCAGCCACTCCTGCTTTCTTCTAGTTTCCATTTGCATGGAGTGTCTTTTTCATCCTTTCACTTTCATTTATGTGCCTTTATTGTCAAGGTGAGTTTCTTATAGGCAGCATTAAATTGGGTCTAGTTTTGTATCTCTTCATTCATGTTTTAACTGGGGTATTTCGTGTGTTTACATTCACGATTATTATAGATATGTAAGGACTTATTCCTGTTATCGTGTTTAATTTCTCCTGTTTGTTTTGAAGATTGCCATGTTGTATCCTTCCTCTGTCCTAGTTCATCTTTATGGTTTGGTGGTCTATTGTTTTGATCAGGTTTAATACTTATTTATTTTTTCTTTTGTGCATCTCCCTTAACAGTGGGCTTTATATTTTCACATGGTTTCATGATGATAATTATTTTTATTTTGCTTCTAGATATAGAACTCCCTTAAGCCTATTTTGTAAAACTGGTCTGAAGGTAATGAATTTCCTCATTTTTTGCTTGTCTAGAAAGTGCTCATTTATTCTTTATTTCTGAAAGATAGCATTGTCAACATTGTTGAAAGTTATTGTCTTTTAAAATTTGGGATGTGTGAATCTATTTCCTCCTAGCAAATAAAGTTACTATTACACAATCTGTTATTAGTATAATGTAGAATCCCTTATATGTGACTTGGTACTTTTCTCTTGCAGTTTCTAGAATTCTCTTTTCTTGTACTTTTGATAATATGGTTATAATATATTAGGGCAAGGATCTTCTATTCCTGTCTACTTAGGGTCTTTGGGGACTTCTGCATATTTATATCATCCCCAAGATTGGGAAGTTTTCAACTAAAAGATGCATTTTTTTCAAAATTCCCCCATGCATTTTGATTTGATGGAAAGAATTTAGCAGTCTTGACTTTGAACCCTGATTCTGCTTCTACCAAAATATGATCTTATGCAAATTTCTAATCTATTATAGTTTGAGCCTGGCTTTGTGCCTAAAAATCAGGAGAAAACATTACATGAACAGAGTGGTGATTTAATAATCATGGAATGAACTCACATAACAGAGTGCCTAGAAATAATGTAGGTTCAACATATGTGATGATCTTTCTAAATATTTTTTTCATTTCTTCCTTGGGCAAGACAGAATGGCCAATGAACAAGGGAAAAACTAGTAGGTCCTTCCCTGGTGGAAATGATGGTAAGGTTTATCATCTTTATGACTGTGAACTTAAAATGGTATTTCTATAACAAATGCATACAGACTATCTCCTCCATGGAATGCAGTAAAGGACAGGATTCCAAGCTTGGAACATCAAAGTGGGTCTCACATCTCCAGGGTTTCAGCCCTTAATGCATTTTGATGGGTAGATGTTTTTAAATTGTAACAATCACTATTTTAGGTGCTTTGTATGTATTAGTTTCTTTAATACCTCCATGAACTAGACAAAGTGCATGTGCTATTTTCCATATAAGGAAACCAAAGCCCCAAATTGCACAGTGAGAATACATCAAAGCTGGATAAACGTCATTTTAATCCAGACCTACTTGGATATTCATACTAAATAACACAAAATTATTAGACACAGAATATGCAGCATTATTTTTTTTAATTCCATTTGGGACACAATTGGGTAGATAGTCATAAACAAATCATTAAAATCATGACTGAAGCAGCATGACATTGGGTGAAGGTTGACCTATAAATTGTTGGATAGAGGTAGAAGGTCACTGTGTTGAAAACAGCTACTCTATGAGTCCACAGTTCCAGATCATCATTATTATGCTCCTTTAAGTGTTTTGAGAATGTCAGAATAGAATCATAATTTCAGCAAATGTCCGTCAATTTAACAACTCTTTAAAGGATAATAATCCAACCCATATTTGGATACTGACCTTTATAAAATATCCTTAAGATAGGATACCTAATTTATAAAAAAATGCCATTTGTGTGGGGAGATGTTGGGGGTGGGCAGGGGATCCACTACTGAACTATCTCCCCAGCCCTTTTGATTTTTATTTTGACACAGGGTCTAGTCAAATTCTGGCCTCAAACTTTAGATCCCCCTGCTTCAGCCTCCCAAGTCACTGGAATTTTGCTGGTATTACAGGTGTGTGCCACTGCATGTCACTGAGTAAATGCATTTTTAACAAATATACCAGCATAGTTTTTAAAATTCATTTTTAGCTGTCTTATTGTATTAGGATATTTATATTATAAAATCCTGCATGTTGGTGGCTCTGGACTAATCAGATGGTTTTGGGATTTTGTTGTTTTGCACTCAAGAGAAAACTCAGAATTCTAATCTCCACTCATTTAACAATCATTTACTTAGAGACTACTATGAACAAAACTAGTCATAGAAGATACATAGAAAAAAGATGTGATTCCCACTTCTGAGGTTTTAATTTGGTACAGAAAAAACAGAAAAATAATGATAATATTCTAACATTTAAAGTGGACGGGATTATTCAAAGTGATTTGAGAGTGAAGAAGAAAGGCCTTATTAGAGATGAGAACTAAGAAACATTGTATAGACACAGCACCTCAGTTGATAAGTTTCAGTATAATTTTTATCAGATGGATATGAAAGAGAATTAAAGTATAGTGATACCATATGTAAAAAGGCTGGATAAAGGATAAAATGAAAAAAAAATCAAAAAATATTGAGGTATTTAGTGCAACTGGAATACATGACTTATGGGGCAATGGGGGTGGCCAAGAGATGAGTTTATAGGATGGGGTCGAAGTTTTATGGAAATACTTGACTCCTTTTCAAGTTTAATCACCAACTTGATAGTGGGAAATCATCTATAGATTTTCCGCAGGAGCATGACACCACATTTCTAGTTTGACAATATCACCAGTGACAATGGGCCCTTGTGTTTCACTATTCATTGTACTTTTGATAAGATATAAATAAGTGGCCTGGTTATATTTTGCTCCAATTTTATAGGTAACATACTGATCTTGGCAACATTATGAGATCCCATAAGAAAATAACTCAAAATAAATATCAAATTGATTTAATGAATTTTTTGTGGAAATACCAGGGCTTGTGTGAACTACGCATCATACTTGGCTTCACATGGTAGTCTAGGGAATGGAGAAATAAATATAACTTCCCTTGGGGTTAATTCAAAACAGGTACTTAATTTTTCAGCAACAAGAAAAATGGGGAAGGGGGTAGTCTGTTGTCTAGGAAGTGTTGCCATGGGATTTTGACATAACTTTTGGTTAAAATATCCTTAATTCAGAATCCACCATATTGAAACAATCATAGTGGAGATATGAAGGGTGATAGCTCTATAGGACGAGAGGTTTAAAGGTTAAATTAGTAGGATCTGGCAACAGTCTGGGAATGAGGCAAGAGTGAGAAGCTAACTATGACTAGAATTTTTGCCTGGAGCTAGTGAGTGGATGAGTTTTAAAAAAATGAAATTAAAGTTAAAATAGTATGTATCCTTTTTGAAAGCCAGAAGAAATGCAGTAAAATAACCAATTCTAAGTAATCAGGAGGGTAAATAGGAAGAGAGAGAATCAGCAATTTCGAAAACCACGTTTCCAAAGCCTATTATAGGTACATTGTTGTGAGCATCAATTTAATTAAGATAAGAATTACAAAGGCATCCAGTGAGTTTATTCAATTATGCACAAAAATTAGAGCCAAATGATAGGAGAGACTGTGTAAGGAGAGGGAAGTAAACAGGCCTTGTGATCAAAAGACTCAAGTTCCAATTCCTGCTCCACTGTTTACTAACCTCTCTCAGTCTACACCTCTATATCCAAGAAGATGAAATCGTAATCCCTGCATGGCGCTAATGTGAGGATCAAATGGGATAATAAATGTGAATGCACCTGTCAACTACAAAGCTCTTCACAAGTAGGAGGTATTATCATACTAAAATTTCAAAACACTCAAGAAAAAGCACCTCGCTTTCAATTATCCTGTCAAAATATTTGTTGGACACTTAGGTGTCAGTGTGTTGCTCTACTCCATGGAGGGAAATAAGGTCCCTGCTGTCACAGAGCTCTCATGGAGCCAGCATCTTCGTGTGTGTGGGGGGGTGTTCCAAGTTATTCGCTTATTTGGTGTGGCTTTAGTAAGAGAAAAACTACCTGTTGAGACTTCAGCTCAGTAGTTACTGAATCCAGTAACAGGCGATGCAAAAAGCATCTTTCAGTGATGTGACAGCAATCATTGGGTCAAGTTTTGAATCCAGAAAAAATTAGGGGGTTAAAAGAATTTGAGAATTAATTACTGAAGTCAAAAAATAAATGTCAAAAAACATGATACAGAGTCCAAAATTAAGGACCAGGCTGTTCAAGTATATGGAAATTCAGAGAAAATGAGTCATGGTTTGATTTAAACATTATTTATAGCATTTAGTTGACTGAAGACAGCTTTTAAATTACCGAATTTATACTCAGCTACTCAATCTGAGAAGTAATGTAAATGTTACCTCTTCCATGGGAGTCCCCCAGAAAGGAACCAGGTGCAGTAGGGGACCTACTGCTCTGCTCTACCAGACACTTACTTAACTCTCCAGGTGTGTCGAGCTGTGCCCTGAGTTGCAAATGTCAATACTGGTATCTAGGCATCTTCCTTGTGCTATTTATAACAGTGAGGTCAACAAATACTAAATAAGTCATATGTCAAATATCCAAATTTATAGAAGTTACATTGAACAAATGAAAATAGAGGGATTCAATTAATTTCAATACTCTATATTCTTCAACCTGATATATCTGAAATATTATTTCAAAATGCAATCGATATAAAAAAATCATTCATAAGAATCTAGAAAGATCACAACAATCCAACACTCTTGCTATAACATGACAATAATGTCTTCACATGACATAATGATTAAAGTGAAATGTAATTCTACACAAAAAGTAAACATTGTGCTGAAGAGAAAATTTTCACAGTTTCAAGTTTAATTTTTTTAATTAAGTAAACTAAAATAGAAACCAAGTTGTTTAGTTGAGGTAGTGACATTTCAAATGCACAGGTGAATAGTGGGTACCCTTTTGGATAGAATAGGTCTAGACTTCTGAAGGAGTACTAAAACTTCAGAGAAACTCAGAGACTATCAGAGTGGGTCTCTCTTTGCTTATACATGCACATGATGAGAGAAGAAGCAATTGCACCAAGGATGTGCCCTGTGCTTGCTACATGCTAAGTCACTGGGCTTTGATGATATTCCTTAAGAGGATTATTATTCCCATTTCACTCATACAGTTAGAAGGGTTTACCTAAGATGTAGCAATAAGTGTGAAAGAACAGGACTCTGATCCAGAGTTCATGATTCTTTCTGTTACTGAGAAACACACTTAATTTTATTTTGTCCTGTTTCTTTTTTTCCTTAACATAATTTTATCCACATGGCTTAGATCCTATATCTGGACTGGCTGTTATGCAGTTTCAATTTCTCTGTGAGAAGATTATACAACCCTGTGCCTCTGTTCATGACTATGCCCCTCTACTTTAATTTACCATTTACCATTCAGGATGTACAACATGTGTTTTCTTTGGGGGAACAAAGCATTAAAAACGAATCATTCCATAAGCTTTACAATAGCAGTCAGCTTTCCAAGGACCCGATTGAGGCGGACAATCATGCACATTTCCTATATCTGCTCTGTTCCTTCCTTGAATAATTATCTTGTGTGCATAAAAAAAAAAAAAAACTAGAATGGGCCACTGTGATACTTCTACCAGGCAGAAGCATCCAAAAACTCAAAATTGTCTGAAAAGCAAGTACAATGAAGACTATGGAGAACAAGATACCGATTTACTTTTGGCACAATTTCCTTCACATTACAATTGAAAAAGTTCTGATGAATCAATTGCAGACTGAGAGTGTGCTTACAGACATCCCTTGAACTCTAAGATCTCATTTGAATTCTGTTATACCCTTGTCATGTAAGATCTTTTTTTCTTAGTTTTCCCATATAACCCAGAGCCAAACAATCAATAGAAGTTCCTCAATCAAGGACAGTTAATTATCTAAGGTAGCATCCTTCTATCCTATACTGAATTTTCTATCCTATACTGAATTCCATGTAAATTTTAATCACATCACCTTCTATCTCCATTACTGATACTATTATCAATAATAATCAACAGAGTGACCTCTGTAGGCAATCATTCAACTGTAAATCATCATAGGCTACTAGCATTTGCTTCCCAAGCCTTTTGCAAGTTTTGTTCCTCTGAGACAGCTGATAGCATCCATGAGAAAGGACAACAGATTTCAAAGCTATGGCAGGAGTATTGATGAGCTTTTGCCCAACACTGACAGGGGAAGGGATCACAATAACTTGAGAGAAAAGTATGGAATATTGGAGAAGGGGCAAGAACAATAAGAGGAAATATAAACTGTAAACTTATTAGAGTCCAGAGACACTTGGTGTTTAAAGCTTGCTGTAGTTACTCCATTGCCCTACTACAAGCAGATCACTGCTCCTGTGGATGTGAACTAAAGCCACACAGATAAAAAAAAATCTCTCACCTACTCCATATAACATCATTTGCTGGTAAAAAATAACCTGGAAATCATTGTTTTTTTTTTTTCTTTCATGACAGATTTGCAGTAATTAGAGCAGATGGGATAAAACATTTTAAATCCCAAATAATGCACTTATTATTGTCCACAGTTGATTACGCGTTCTTTTGTCCAGTTCATTGTTAATGACTCAAATAATGGGGTTTCATAATATTTTGCCTCTCAGTATAATTAGATGAGACATACAGATGAGATGAAATAAAAGTTGTCAGAGTGTTTTCCATGTCAATAAATACCAAGGAAAAAAAAAAACCCTGCAACATAATGTAGTAATGTGAAATCCTACCTAAGCCCAGTTTGCAAGAAGTGTGAGCTAGCTGAACTTCAGATAACAAACACCAGGTCAAATATGTGAAATATATACCACAGCAACTTGCCAGTATAAATTCACACATCTTCAGCTGACTTTAAGATCAAATAAGAATAAAATTGAGAAGGAAACAGTATAAGTCTTTATTAAATTGCACAATTCAGAAAAAATAAAAATACTTCCATTCTTTTTTTTTATTAGTTGTTCAAAACATTACACAAAAATACTTCCATTCTATGGTAAAGTTTTTGCTATATCATTAGCAATAATAAAGCTCTAGAAATAAACACACCTGTGTGCACATACATACACACAGGAATTTAGAATATGTATATTGATAGTTATACTTACTTTCATTAGAATGTTATTTCATGACAAGAATGATAGGCCATAAACATTTTTTTTTTAAAAAGCAGTATTGCGGTAGTCATTGGTAGCCCCATAGAATAAGTAAAATATTTACATGTCCCAATTTAGGGGGAAAATAGTACTAAAGTAAAACAAAATACAAGTTTGAGTCATTTCTTATATTTAGTAACTGTAAATTTAATGTTAGACCTCAGTTTCCTCCCTCTTATTATAGAGGAAACAATGTTTTGTGTACAGTGTTAATAAAGTTAAAGTGAAATATCTAAAAACTACTGTAAACAAAATTTACAAAGTGTTTGCAAATGTAATATCTCAACTAAATCTTCCAACAGTTCTGTAAGAAAACACAGTATTATGTCAACAGTAATAATTGAAGTAAATTATAGAACATATAACTAGGACAAAGCCCCACACTAGTTTGGAGCAGTAGTTTGGGACACTCGGAATAAAAATCAGGCATGAACAAGGGCTACCCCAAAGTACATAGATTTCAAAAATACGAAAATTGAATTTGGGGGAATTCTGGGTCTAATTTATTGCAAATATTGTGGGAAAATAACATGTCAAGCCATAGTGGACAAATCACAAAGCAGATATTCCTAAATACAAAGTAATATCTTACATGAAGTCAGAGGCACAGAATCAGGAGATTGCATGCCCTGTTTTCACACTTGGAGAGAACCGAGAAATAACCTCATGCTATTTCACTATTTATAAAATTCATCATTACAAGAATTATTTTTGGGCAAAACAGCGAAATCCACTGTGGTGTAAGAATGCTCATGAGATAAAATCACAGATTTTATAAGGTGTTGAAAATGCTATCTTCTTACTAAGTAGTTATACTTATTCAGGCTAGAGTGGTTATTTGCTGAAGTTGCTGCTAATGGAAGGCAAGGTAAGACTTTTGTAACATGCTTACAGCGGATGTTATTTAAATTGATTTACTTAAAAATTGTTGTCACCTGATGAAAGTAATAAACTGTCAGGGTAGAAAATTCGAAATAGAAAATTCCAGAAAAATTAGAGGTCTAAACATTTCCTTTAGCCTTACTCTATTTCTTTTTCCAGTGCTGGCAATTAAACCCAGGGCCTTGCACATGCTAGGCAAGTAACCCACCACTGAGCTATACCACCTAGTCCTTTTCAATATAATTTATTTTGCAACGGGGTCCTGCTAAACCACCCAGGCTAGCCTAAAACTTGTGATCCTCTTGTCTCATCTTCCTGAATAGCTAGAATTACAGGTGTGCACCAACCAAGCCTGGTTTACCCTCCTCTTTAAAATGCAGTTCAACTACCTCTTTCTTCTCCTGAGAGAAAAGCAAGTCTGTTTAGAAAACCATACAGGTCCTAGATGATATCAATAACTATGCCAGGATCCATATTTCAAATTTAAACTGATAGGTATCCCCCTGTCTTGGTTTTGAAATGTAACTAGACTGGGGTTGGCAAGCACTGGGGTAAAGATACCAATACAATTATTTCTAGAAACATTTGCACTCAAGAATCCTTATAGTGATAGGAAGAAGGACTTTATCAGATCTGTGCAAATAGCCCTGGAGCATTTGCTATTCTTTGTCTCTGAGGATCAAGAGAGATGAAATGGATGGAGTCTGCTCACCTTATCTCTATAAGCAGAGTTGATCAGTGTAAAGAAGGTTCCTCTGGTGTTTTAATAGAAAGGTTACAACTTAACACAATCCAAAACTCTGACCACGGGAGCAGACATCTGGGCATACCACTAACTGGATTTTAAATCTATGAAAAATCCTAGAAAATATATGACGGGCATGTGTACTCAGAGAGGATATTCAGTTTTATAGTAAATAGAACAATGCGTTTTTTATGCAAAAACACCAAATAGACCAATTAAGTAACATAGAAAACCTGTAAATAGACTTAAGCACATCTATGAACAACTCTAATAGAAGTGCTGTCAGTGGAGTAAAGATGGAGTAGTCAATTATGTTGGAAAATTGGCTCTTATAGAACAAGACAACAGATCCTTATTTCATATGGAATATAAAAATAGGTTCTGAATGCATTAAAGAACTTATTGTAAATGTAAAATTATATAAAACTCAGAAAAGTGAACTAATGCCTTCCCGATGTCACAGAGAAGAGAATTTCTGAATTATTTTGCAAACACAAAACTTGACCAAAGAGAAAATATAAAACATCATTACTAATATGGTAAAACATATAACAGACTGAGAGGAGACTTATGCAAGGACAATATAAAACAAAGAGTTAGTATCCAGTGTACAACTAAAAATTCTATAAATGCTAATGATAGGAGAAATGGGGGTAGAAAGCAAGCAGGGGAAGTAGAGAGAATGGCCAATAAAATGTTGAAAGAATGTTTGGCCTTTCCATTAACCAGAGAAGTGCAAATTAACATAAGAAACCAATACATACATCAGGCAACCAAACAAAAAACAACAGCCTACCCCAAGTACTAATGGAAACCTGTGGAAAAGCAATTCTCATACAACGGTATGAACTGGTAACCCTCTAGAGAGAGCAAGTTGCTGATATTTAGTAGAAGTGAACACAGTAAGATCTTGGGATGCAATAATCATACACCTTGGTGTGAACTCTAAAGAAATTCCTGAAAATACTTAAAAGGAGACTTATACAAGGATATTAATTATAAGATGGCTAATGATATTGAAAACAGAAATAACTTAGATGTTGATCACTTGAAGAATGAGTCTAAATCATGCTTGTCTCTTTTTTCTTTTTAGTTGTACATAAAATTGGGATTCATTTTGACATACTTATAAAAGCATGGAATATAATTTGCTTTAAATCAGTCCCTAGTACTTCTCCTTTCCCTCCCCTCTTGCCTCCTCCTGTTCCTTTCCCTCTAGTTTGCTGATCTTTCTGCTCTCTATTGTTTTGTTTTGGGTTTTAGTTAGTATGTTGTGGGCATATATGATGGTGAGATTCACAATGGTATATCCATACATGCTCATAGGAAAGTTAGGCCAGGTTTATTCTACAGTCCAATGCTTGTCTTTAAAAAATGGAATACTATACAGCACTTAAATATATTACTAAAACTATATGTGTCAATATGTGCATATTTAAAAACAATAGTGAGTAAAAAATCAATTGTGGATAAGTATATAATATTATTTATTTCTTTTTTTTAATATTTATTTTTAGTTTTCGGTGCACACAACATCTTTATTTTATTCTTATGTGGTGCTGAGGATCAAACCCAGCGCCCTACGCATGCCAGGCGAGTGCTCTACCGCTTGAGCCACATCCCCAGCCCTAATATAATTTATTTCTAAAATTAAGTACAAACTATATATATATGACAGTTATAATGAATTATCATTATTATGCTTTTGTATATGTAGTAGAATAGTAAAAATTTGAGCAAGAAGGATGTATGCCAATTTTTAGGTGGCAATTACTTCTACAAACTTTTCTCTGGGGAAGAAAACAAGGAAATAGGATGAAGTAGGAATATAAAGAGAGTTTCAATTTTATGAAAATACATAATATTTTAATTTTTAAGGAAAAGATGCTTGGTGGAAATGTAGCAAAATATTAAATATAATAATTTTAAATATAATAATATTAAATATATATAATAATATTAAATTTATATATAATAATATTAAATATAATAATCAAATATAAATATAATAATATTATATTATTAATCAAATATAAATATAATAATAAATAATCAATCAAATAATTAATCAAATAATCAAATATAAATATAATAATATTAAATATAATAATCAAATAATTCTGGTACTTGGCCATCTGTTATACATTTTTTCTGTACATTTTTGTCTGGTTGAATTATTTCATAAAAATGAAAAATAGGAAAGACCAAAAATTTTAAAATGGGCTGAGATATATTAGGCAATGCAAACAAAGTAGGGGTGGCAATATTAACATTATAAAAGTTAAAATTTCAAAATAAGATACAGGATATAATAAAATGCAAAAGAAAAGCCAACCTCACTAAGAACACACTGCAGGTATAAACCTGTGTATTGCGAACAAAATGCAACTAATTATAAAAAAGAAATACTATTATGAACTCAAGAAGAATTTGACATAATAATGTTATGGCAGAAAATGTCTTTATATCACCTTCAGAATCTGATAGACCTAAATATGAGAAGAAATAAATAATAATATGAAAACCTTAGTTTATGCGTGCATAGAATGTATAATTATGGTATTTGACACATACAGATAGCTTCTAAGACAAGAATATATTTTTATCTGTGAGAGATATGAAGTTCATTAGGTCTTTTGTCACAAATAAAATATTAAAATGTTTTTAAACAGATCATTTATAATTCACATTCTCTAACATAACCCAATGAACCCATTAAGGGCCAAGTTTTCAATTCTGCAAATATAATAATTATTTCAAAAGTACCATAAATGTCATTTGGGTTGAACTTTAAGTTTTTATATCTGTGCCACATCTATACAATGGGACAAAATGGGTTAAGTAAGAAATAAATCATCTGATCATTAGTTTAACCTGAAGTTAGGAAAGTCTTTCTGCATCAAGCTTCGGATCAAAGTAAAATCACAGAAACTGTGAGTTATCCAGATGACAGTGAGAAGCACAGGACTTTGCAAAAAGAAAAAAAAAAAATGTGGGATGTGACCAGAAGAAAAGATCTGCATTTAAATAAGGAAATTTGACTTTCTTTTTAAGAAGTTAAAAATAATTCTTAAATGAATCAATAAAGTAGGAAGAAAATAAGTTTAAAAGCTAAGAATTGTGTGAAATAGAAACTTAAGTAAAAGAACAAAACTACAGCAAAATTCAGATCTATTTAAAGAAATAAACTCCCACAAGACCAATTAAGGAATACAAAGAAGCAAAAATCCATCCAACTAAGATTTGAAAAAGAGACATACTCAGAGAATTACAATAATTACATAGGAATTCTGCATTAATGTGTGGTAAATGACTTATGAACTTAAGGGAAATTGATGTTTTTTTAAAAAAAATAAATCAGTATAATTGTGCATAAAACTAAAGATACTGAAAAGAACCGTAATCATGGAAGATATTTAAAAAGTGAAAAAATAACACACCATTTTCAAAGCCTTCAAGATAATATATTATAGACAATTCCATCCAAACTTTAAAAAATTAATCTGAATATAATTTAAACTTTTCCAAAATAGATAATAAAATGACAGCTTCAAAATTACATTACAAAACAGCCTCATTTCATATGGATAATAGACAGCAAAATCATAGACCACACACTAGCTTATATCCTTCTAATCCGAGTTTTCCTAATGGGTGTGATGTGATATCTCACTAAGGTTTGTTTTTCCCCATTTCTTATTAGTGCATTATAATTATACATAATGGTGGGATTTGTTGTTACATATTTATCCATGCACAAAATATAACAATATTATTCAGACAAAATCTCTTTTGTATTTCCCCTTTCCCTTCCCTCCTCTCACCCCTTCTCCTTTTATTCTACCCTTCTGCTCTTCCTTTGATTTTCATGACTCCCAAGATGTGAGGATTTTTTTAAAAATCTTGACATATATTATAGAATCGCTTTATTAGCAGTTTTATATAATAACTAGTCCTGTAAGCCAATAAATGCAAAAAGCAACACCTCTGCCTGAGACATGACACTATTTAAATCACTGTACTTAGGAGATCTTCTTTTTCAGGGGGCAGGAAGGAAGATACACAGGATAGCCTAGGCTTACCTACAAGCAGCCTTGCTAACAACACTCAGACTAAAGTGGCTTGGTCTCTAGGTAATTCCATTTCAATCAAAAAGTGAAGGTCTTAAACATTAACTAAAAGATAATTCATCTTAGTTTTGATTTAAGGAATCTAGTTTTTACTTGGGCTACCAATACCGAACAGAATACACTAGGGACCTGTTAGAATTGCTTGATAAACCGGATGCTGGAAAGGCAGTGCCAGACACTCATGGTTCCACGTAAGGTTACAGAGAATGAGTCACAGTCATAATGAAATCACCTGCTACTTATCAAATTGGCTCCACAGATCCATGAAATGAATTTTTGGTTGTTTAAAAGTTATATGATGATTTTATGTTGTTTTGTTTTCATTATAATGGCAATCCTTTAGGAATATCATGTTCCTCAGGTAAAAAGACATTGCACTGTCTTGCAGTGATGAACTGCCACGGAGCTATGCTTTTCACGGAAGAAGCATTAGATTATTAAGAGACTGCTCAAGCTAGCAATATCAGACCCTTTGGGCAGGGGAGCAGAGGGATCTTGGACATACTCTAAGGAAAACAACATTTTCATCTCTCTTTCATTGCCAGGATTTTGATCATTACTTTTAGACAGGATGATTTGATGCCACATATGCATGTAAACTTCTTTTTTTCCCTTTTTTACAGTATGTTAGTTATTTTGAACCTCCAGCACAGGATTCTTTATCTGTTTGTCAAATGCTTATGTAATTATGTCCTATAGCCTCTGGGATGCAGATTTAAATAATGTGAAACCTTCAGTAAGAGAAGTTTGTCTCATTATAGAACATATGACATGCTGACAAAATTTGGGGGGGGTGTGACATTTGGTATAAAAGTAAAAAAAAAAACAAAACAAAACAGGGATGTGGTCGTGGTTCAGTGGTAGAGTGCTTGCCTAGCATGTGCGAGGTCCTGGGTTCGATCCTCACCATCATATAAAAATAAATAAATAAAATAAGGGTATTGTGTCCAACTACAACTAAAATAAATAAATAAATAGTTTTTAAAAAGTCAAAAAACATAAATTCTACATAAGTGAATGTATAAAGACTTCCTTCCTTGGACCCATGTGGGAGAAGCTGCTTCTATCTTCAGATGAGTCAAAATATTTGAGCCAAATTAAAGAACAGCTTGAGTATTCATCTGTTCCTTTTCCATGGAGGGTCAGTGTCAAAAAAATCAAATATATGGAAATAAACTATACTTTTGTTCTTTTCAAGGTGATGCTGAAACTTTCAAGAGGTCCTGACAGTTGAGACAAAGATCATAATGCATACTAGCTATTTATCCTTTCCTAGTCTCCTGGTTCTATTCTTGCATTCAGCTACAATGCTGATTCACCAATCAGACTACAACCATGGAAAACTAGGCAATGCTCCTGCATCAGACCCAGAGGTTTGGATTCTAATATTTAAAGCCACTGAGATTTCTCATTGGAGAGACAGCAATTCTCCCCCAAGGAATTCATAATCTAAGAAGAAACAAAAGTACCTAGTCCCTACTATGTAATTCTTTCAACTACCACCACCAATACTGTAATTGTTGTTAAGCAAAATATCATTTGTCATGTATTAGCATATGTTGGGTACATCAACATGGGGTAGAATATTTTCTCTATTTTGAAAAACATTAGAATGAAACTCAGTGGACATTTGACATTCAGGCTAAATGGCATTATTTTAGTTAACTTTTTTGCTGCTATGACCAAAAGACCTGACAAAAACAATTAGAGGAGAAAAAGTTTATTTGGGGGCTTACAGTTTCAAAGGTCTCAGATGGCTGACTCTAATGCTCTGGGCCAAAGGTAAAGCAGACATCTTGGCAGAAGAGCATGGTGGAGGAAAGTAGCTTAGGCCATGGCACCAGGAAGCAGGGTGGTGGAGGGGACTCTCTTTGCCAGGGATAGAAATATATATCCCAAAGCCTTGTCATCTCCTCCTCCAGCCACACTGTACCCTCCTTCAGTTATCACTCAGGTAATCCTTTATCAGGGGATTAATTCACTGAATGGGTTATGGCTCTCATAACCCAATTATTTCACCTTGTCTCACACATGAGCTTTTAGGAGACAGTTCATATCCAAACCATCACAGACATCCAAAGACTTCGCTTATTTGGAAGAAACCCAATGGTAAGTAGCCTGGTAGCCTGTTGGGAACAGATATTCCCTACCCCAATATGATGGCACTCAAGAGTACAGCATTTGACTTATGGGCTAAGCAGACACTCCCACCTAGAACTTTCAAGGAATGGAATAAGAGCATGGGGTGTGTTGGAAATCACTGGCTATGGTGGAGACCATAGTCCATCAGGGCAGCAAGTGCTTAATAGTATACTGGTGTGATGCTCCATGCAACATCCCTCTGCCTTGTTCTCCCTAGTTTCTGGCAGAGTTTAGTTCTTCATCTTTCTGTTAAACCCATTTGATAAATCCCTTTTTTGCTTAATCCAAGTGAGTTTCTATTATTCCTCAAAATGAATTTTGAGTAGTATACAAAGCTTACAGAGGAGAATTAACGTGCTCAATGTCACCCAGCAAATGGTAGAGATTCAGCCGAAACCCATTTGGATCTGATTCCAGGAAGAACCCATAAGCAGGGTTTATCTTACCCTTAACCAAGATGACTAAGACAACACCCCAACAAACCTCAGTCCTACCATCTGAGCTATCATCACATACTCCATGTGTAAATAAGCTTCTTAGAGGATACCTGTCATATATTATGTGAGCATCAGATTCTGTATTGGGCATTAGGATCCTATCCCTGATTAAAAGGCTCCTGCACAGTCTACAGCAGATGTCCTGACATGTCACAAAGACGAGTAACCTGAAAAACATCCAGCCACCAGCCATCCAGATGCTCCCTCTGACAGATACACATGCAAGGGGGATTTTTCCTTGACTCTGGCTTCTGTATATATTGTTGTGGGCTGGGATGTAGCTCAAGGGTGGAGCACTCACCTCGCTAGGCTCCAGATTCAATCTTCAGCCCTGCCCAAACAACAACAACAACAACAACAAAACTATTGTTGCTAGCAACGGGGGCATCTGTTTCACCTGCTTGTGCTCTTCAAGAATACATAGCAGATCATGGGAGAAGGATGAGGATGTGTTTCCACTTTAATGCAAACCTGCCATTTCTCTCTCAGTTACTAACATCAATCACACTTGAAAATCATTATTAAGTCATGCTGCAATCTTCACCTGCTCAGATTAAAGAACCCATTTGCTCTAACCTTTTCCTCAGAGGAAATGACCTCATGGACCGTTCATCATTTTCACTGCTCTTTCCTGAGCTCTCTTCACCAATCATAAGACCTCGTATGAATAGAAATGATGAAGAAGGTTTAGAAGCCCTTCACAAACCTGTCTTTATGGGGTTGCTCTATAGGCTCCTTGAATCAGGGCAGACTGTATCTGGGAAGCATTCACATTAGAGGAACATGGTTTAATATTTCATACAGCTGGATTCAGATTTAAGTTGCATTTATTGAACACTTACTATGTTCTAGGCAGATCTTAGAATTTCATGCCATTGCACTGAATATCTTTAGAGGAAGACTTTGTAAATTTGCATTTTATTGAGAAAACAAAACTGATGCTACGTGACTGGGGATATGGGCAAGACCATATAAATACATTTGGGAACCAGGAATGAAGCTCTGAGGAAGATGTAAAAAGCAAAACAGTAAAACTTAATTCAAAGTATCTTTCCCCAACCATTCAGATCACCCTGCTCAATTTAAGAAAAAACTAAAATCAAGACTTCTGAGGAAAAGAGAATGCCATAGCATGGGCTGAGCAGTTTCTTCCCCCTTCCCAGTAAGGCACATTTGTATACTAATGAGCAAACTGTGGTGGGGGAAAAACAATCTCCTGTTTTTTTCAAGCATCATTGCAGAGAAGTCCAGTTAGTTTCTAGTAGCCAGAGAGATCTGAAAGCTATTTTAAATCAAAGAAGGAAATACTGCCGAGGATATTTTGTCAGAGAAGTGTGACAATTTAGCACGTCTGTGGCTGACATTGTCAAGCCAAATGGACAGCCTAATAGCTTCACTTACAAACGAATCTGTCTGTGTGACAGCCAGGTCCTTTCCAGACAGGAAAATTGTCCTTCTTCCCTGCCCTGTTTGACCAAATCCTGCAGCTACAATTTCTGAATCCACTGATTTGCATTTCTGTCTGAATGGGATAAGGGAGACAATTTGTGGGAATAGCAGCTCTGATGTTGGCACGGTTAAACAAAACTATCTCCTGGGCTTGCTCAGGGTAGCTTAAAGCTTTGTTAATTTCAAAGCTAATAGTAAAAGCATCAGGGAAACTTCTCATTATACTTCAGAAATGGAAGGAATTTTGCTGCCCATCCTTAGACACTTGTTGTATTCCAAAGTCACCTATAATGTTCTAATTAAATTTTTGAGTCAGATAAAAATTATGAAGTATTTTTAAAAATAAGTCTCAGATCTGTTATAATTATATTGTTTAAACATGCACCCTATTTGCTTCTGCACAAGACTAAAGAGCTTGACCAGGCAAAGTCAAGTCAGGGGAGGAAAACTGGGAGAGAATCATAGAACTCATAGCATACAAGGAAAACTTGAATGCCTCAGATGTTTATCTGGAGAAAAGAAGACTTGACAGTGGGCAGTGTCATAGTGTAAAACAGGAAGAAAGGTTCGAATTTTTTTCCATCAAAATCAATACCCAAAATATCAATGTATTGTCATCGACAAAGTTGTTGATAATTCTTAGTCATTTTTTTTTAAATCAATGTGACCAAAATACTTAACATAAACAACTTAAAGAAGAAAAGATTTATCTTGAATTATGGCCTCAGAGGTTTTGGTCCATGGCCTGCTGACTCCATTGCTGTAGGCCCAAGGAGATGGAGAACATCATTAGTGGAAAGGTGTGGCAGGAAAAAGCTGTTCGGCTCTAGCAGCCATGAAAGGGATAGGGCAAGGAGGCCAGAGAGGAGCTTGAGTCCCCAAGGACACACCTTCAGAGACCCACTCCTTCAATTATGTTCCATTTCTTTTAATTACCACCACCTCCCTATAGTCCATTCAGATGATAAATTTATCAATAGATTAATCCACCAATAAAGTTCTCATGTTCCAATCACCTTCCAAAAGCCCCACTTTTAGACACTGCTGCATTGGAGACCATTATGGTTTAGATGGGAGGTGTCTCCCAAAAGTTCATGTGTGAGACAATGCAAGAAGGTTCAGAGGAGAAAGGTTTGTATTATGAGAGCCATAACCCAATCCGTGAAGTAGTCCCCCAATAGGGATTAACTGAGTGTTAGCTGGAGGTGGGTAGGTTGTGGTTGGAAAGGTCGGTCATTGGAGGCATGCCTTTGGGGTACATATTTGGTGATCTGAGCTTAATCTCTCTCTCTGCTGACTGATCATCATGTGAGATGTTTCCCTCCATCATGCTCTTCTACTATGATGTTCAGCCTCACCCTGATCCCAGAGGAATGGTGTCAACTGTCTACAGCTTGAGATCTCTAAAATCGTGAGCCCCCAAATAAACTTTTTCTTCTCTATGATTGTTCCCCATCAGGTCTTTTTTAGTCACAGTAGCCTTTGATGTCTAAAACAGAGACCAACCCTTTAGCACGTGAGCCTTTGGGGGACATTTCAGACTGAAACCACAACAATAACTGTCCTTGTGAGAAATGATATTTCTTGTGCTTCATCCAGTCTATTTTCAAATATGCCTTCCTGGTGATCCACAAAAGGGACAGATACAAATTGAAGAGCCCTAAATCACAGAGCGAATAAATGCTCCTTCACTGATGTCCTCTTCATTTTTCTGGCAATAAAAGAACATATCAGTTCTCTAACACTTCCTAATAATTGTTGTTAATAAACAGAGAGAAAGTTCCATGTCAGTAGGAATCAAGAGCACATAGCACAAATTAATAATGTTTGGTTTCTGTGGCATGTATTTTTTATAGAATGACCTACAATTTAAGACAAGTGATAATGGTTGTCCATTTCTGGTAGGGACAACAAGTATCTTTATTAAGCAAATTAATTTAAGTAAGAAGAGTTTAATTGAAGGTGAATTATAAATAATTCATTGTACAGGGAACAACTCAGATAATATCAATTGCAGCTGCATTTGAAGGTATCATTTGAAGGAGTTAATTTAAAATGCTTGATTAGTTGATAAGATAGCTTCATGCAAATGGATATTTTCAAGTTGTGGTTTCATAACTATTTGGCATGATGTTGTGGAGTAACTTCTACACTGGAGAAAAGCCAGGACTCAATGATTTCTTGTGGATCTTCTACCTTAAAATTCTATGTCTTTGCCCAATTTGCTTTATATAGTAATGTGCTGCATGATGATATTCTGGTTGATGAGAGAATACATATCCAATGGTGGTCCCATAAGGTAATAATTAAACAAATATTTCTATCACTTTGTGATATCATAGCCATCCTAATGTCAGAGCACAACACATCACTCTTGTGTTTGTGGTGATGCTGGTATAAACAAATCTACTGCACTACCAGTAATGTGAGAGTATAGCACATTACAGTTGTGAGAAGTTCATGATAATAAAATAACTATGATAAAATAACTATGTTCCTGGCTTAAGTATTCAATATACTATACATTTTATCATTATATCAGAGCATACTCACAAATTATTTTGGTTTAGATGTGAGATATCCCCCAAAAGCTCATGTGTGAGACAATACAAGAAAGTTTAGAGGTGAAATGATTGGGTTATGGCAACCTTAACCTAATCAGTGTGTTAATTCCCTGATAAGGATTAACAGAGTGGCATCTGTAGGCAGGTAAGGTATGGCTGAAGGAGGTGGGTCCCAAAGTGTGTGCCTTTGGGGTATATATTTTATACCTGTCCAGTGGAATCTTTCTCTCTGCTTCTTGGTGCCATGTCCTGAGTTATATCCCTCCATCACACCCATCCTCCATGATGTTCTGCCTCACCTGGGGTCCTCAATGTAGATGGTCATCTATGAACAGAGACCTCCAAAACCATGAGCCCCCAAGTAAACTACTTCTTTGTCTAATTGTTCTTATCAGGTCTTTTGGTTATAGCAATACAAAAGCTGATGAAAATACTTATTAAAAATAAGTTTATTATCAATAGTGTGCTGTGCTATGCTGGCAGAAGTCTCCTACATCAATCTCTTAATTGTGTCAAGAGGACACATGGCATGATCACCCTGCAACACTTTGCCACAGGGACAAAATGGTATGATAATTCATTTCTTGAAACATATTCTTAATGCATGACTATCTCCATTACTTGGCTTTTGTTTTGATAATAAGCAAACCCAATATTTTTCAATGAATTACAATAACAAATATTTGTTTCCTGCAAGTCAATATTTGTTTCCTGCTCATCCAGGGCAACTAAGAAAACAATCCTTTGTAAAATATGCTAAAGCATCAGGGAGCACTATAATTCAAAACTTCTACTTGGATACAACCTTGTATCCTGTTCACTCACAGGCTACTGGCCACAGCAAGTCGTATGGCCAAGTCTTGCCAATGATGTCTAGAGGAGGTTCAGTGAGTCATGTGACAAAAAATGTGGATGAATAGTCCACTCATAGGATGAGAAGGAAACAGAGAGCTAGGGATAACATTATAATTTATAACAGAAATACAACTGGGGACATGTGGATCATAATTAAAATTTCCCCAGCAGGATGCAACTTCAGACATCAATACTTCCAATTAAAACCACATTGAGATATGGCTCTGTTGTGTCTCCACATAATTAAAAATAAAACATAGATAAAATAAATAGAAGCACTTTCAAGGAAGTTGTGTTATGACAAATGTTAACACGAGGCAAAGGAAAAAATTAGGGCATTAAGATAGATTCTGTTTTTATCTTATTTTTCCACTTTTATTCTCTCTTATGAGCATGTAAGGCTACTAGAAATATAAAGAAGAGCATGAAGGCCCTACTGAATTATGTGTGACACTGGAAAAATCACTTTTCACTGTGGTTCTCTAAGATGCCTTCCAGTTCTAATATGCATTGAACCAAGACAAGAGATGCAACTAAAGCTTTGTCAAATAACCAGAGAAATAAAGAAAAAGAGAGAGAGAGTGTGTGAAAGAGAGAAAGCCATTGCTAATATTATTTGTACCAGCTATAGTTAATAGTTTAAAGTGTCTTAATTAATGATTACTATGTAATAGGACCTCCATAATTACTCCGCAGAGGATAACAACCCAGATTAGGTTTTACTGAATAAGAAACTGAGAAAAATAAATACTCAATTATAACAAGGTTTTTACAGAAGAAAGATATTGTGAATATCAAAGTCTCTACAACACAAGGGAGGCATTTAGTATACCATGATATAGAAAGCTATTTTGGTGTAGTGAGGGAGCAGGAGATTTAAAAATGAGTTTAATTTCTAGCTGCTTCAGTTACAGGACTGGCAATCTTTTATAAATTTTGAATTTCTGTTGACCACTTTCTTAGTCCATTTTATGTTGTTTTAACAAAATACCATAGACCGGATAATTTATAAAGCAGAATTATTTCTTTTGGCTCTGAAGGCTAGGAAGTAAAAGGTCAAGGGACCTGCATCTGATGAGGGCCTTCTTGTATCACCCTTCAGTAAAAGACAAAAGTTTCCATGATTATAACACTAATCCATGTATGGGAACTGACTCTTACCCTCCTCTTGTTAGTTCTCACTGCCCAACACTGTCACATTGAGGATTAAGTTTCCATCACATGAGGGACAGATTCAAACCACAGCAACAGTATGTTTGTTCCTCTGTAAAATAGGGACAGTAATAGTACCTCTATTTTAATAAACTTAATTCAATGCTTCTTATGCGGTGCTCATTGTTTTAAGTTTTAGAAATTCAACAATGAATAAGGTAAAAGTCCCTATTCTCTTGCTGTTTATCTCCTAGAAAGGAACATAGACAATAAATTAGCAAATTAATATAAGCCATAGTATCAGAGGGTGGATAAAGAAGAATTAATTTGAGATAGAGCAGGCAAGACCAGTCATAGTAGATGTGTGTCACACGGGAGGTCAGGGAAGACCTCCATGAGATGAGAGTAGGTGAAGGGAGTGTAGGAAGCACTCACTCTAGGCAGATGTACAAAATCTTCTAGAAAGCGAAAAATATGTTCAATGAAGGAAATACATTCAATAATATGAATAAAGCTATTGAAGGAATGTTTAGGAGATTAGCAAAGAAAGAGGGAAACAGGCAGAGGCTACATCATGAAGAATCTCACAGGCCCAGGGTAAGATTGTGTTTTAGTGTGAGGCAGAAGATAGTTTTGTATAGGAGAAATATCTTAGAATTAGGTCATGGTATATAATATTGTTCAAAAAATATTAAAATTTCCTTCCTTATCTTTTCCCTCTCATGATAAAGTGATCACCCATTAAGAATACCTGAATAGACCTTTTGAAGCATGAAGCTGTTGGAACACAGATACTTGTGGAATTTTTGAGAAATATATTGTTCTGCTTGATACAAGTATATGAAATACTGCCCCATGTAAAACTCAAACCTACTCCCTTAGTCCTTTGTCTGCCAAAATGCCAATCGGGTGGTGCATATAAGTTGTAGAATAAATCTAGTAAGATTTATTCAAGGGGAATGTCAAGTTATGTCTGAGGACTGTTAAATCTTTAATCAGAGGAATGCTGAAAATCTCCCTCTGTAAAACAGAAACAGGGACTGTAATAATCTAAAATTGCACATGTGAAATTAAGGTCACATCTCAGAAATTTCTTATTAAAGTGTGAACAAGTAACCTTACTTGAATGATATAATAGATGATACTTTTATATGGACAAATCAATAGATTGGCCAGTTGGTCAGCTGGATGATACTGAAGATCGGTCCAACACAAACGAACAAGTTTGATTTGGGAAAACACATGGAAAAACAATCTGAGGAGGTTGGGATTGAAGTCCAGAGACTTTCAGAGACAACAAGGGAACTGATGGAAACAGATTTTTTTCGTCTTTATCTGCCTTGCATTCTCCCACCCAGCGTGCGGCTTCTGCCCTTTCCTGGGGTCTAGTTCCAATGCTCTCATGGTCATGAAACCTCCTTAACTCCCAGCAGGGAACATCTCTCTTCAGGAGGCTTGCCTGTGCCTTTCTCATGGCATTTAGCACTTCTTACCTTAGATTTTAGTTACCTTACTGTCTGCATGTCTTCCCTCTTCTAGTAATATAAAAACAGCTTCACACTGAGGCTAAATCTGAGTAATCTTTGTGACTCTCGTGTTTAAATATGGGAGCTTTACATAGAGTTTTACCCACAGTATCTGAGGACTTATAATCACCTGGATGGATTAAATGGAAGAGAAAGAAATAAAGAAAAAAGAAAGGGAGGGAAAGGAGGAGAGAGAAAATTGTTAGAACATTTTCTGTTTGATTGTTTTGCTTTGTGGATACCTCCTGTCATCTCAGCAGACATCGGCCACATAGATTCTCCAGATTGTTTAAGAAAAGAAAATCTTTGTCTTTTTTTTTTCTTTTTCTTTTTTCAGTGCAGGAGACTGACTGAATCCAGGGCCTTCATGCATGCTAGGTGGGCAATCTGCCACTGATATACGTTCCCAGCCTCAGCTTTGTCTTGTTGTTTGTGTAACTGCTTCCTGAATATCAACCCACCTGATTTGATTCAAACACTGCCCTGATCTTCTCCCTCTCTCAACAGCACTAGATAACAAGGCGTGTAAAAAGTCGAGGTAATTTTATTTTCTAAGAGTATATGTTCTCAATAGTTAAGTGCAAACCTGGCAGCAGGTAAAGGCCAGGAAGTGATTTATGACTCAATAACAATTGGAAGAGTAATGTGCTTAGTGGCATGAGTTAAAATAATGTTGCAATGCTCCAAATCTCTAAAGTTCAACAATTTAGGTTAAGGAAAAGTGAGTCTTATTGATAAACAGACAGCATCTCAGGTATCAGGAAGTATAATCAAACCAGTGATGAACTAAACTGGAGGCAGATCAGGAGAGATGAGTGAATTAAATTTTTTCTAGAGATTAGAAGTGTTTTCTGAACAGTGAGCACAGCTGGGCAGAGAAGTTAAAAAAAAAAGGATAAGAAAAAAGAGTGAACCTTATGTTTTGCTTCTGGGAGCTCAGACGGCTCAAAGGCCATCAGGAAAAATAGTCATTCTTGTTCCTCATTGACTCTAATGCTAAAGTCACTCCTGAAATTGAACTCAATTGAACTCCATGGTCTCCCCGAACAGGCATACATAAGTGTCTTTAACCTTCTTCCTTTTTGTACTTGCTGACCAGAGTCAACATGAACTTTTAATATGAAAGAAAAATATTAATATTTTAGAATTCATTTGCAGCTTTAAGGACTCATTTGGAAGCCTAAATCGACATGCTTTTCAGATGTGTGTCCGTGTGTGCACATGAGCATGTCTACATGTGAATGTGTCCTGTGATCTGATGTAGAGGGTAAACTGAAAACTCACAAAGAGCAGGTTTAGTGTTTCACATTTGTCTCCTTCAACTGTTGACTTTGGGTGAGTTTTAAACTCTCATAGCCTCAGTTTCTTATTATTAAGAGTGAAGAGAAATATAAAATGCTTATCTGCTGGGAGCCATTAGCCAAGTAGGTATGACAATTTCCTTGCCAGCGTACCCCATGTTGCTTAGTGGAAGGACTCGTGGAAATAGGACATTTTGCAGTGACACTGCAGTTAGGTGACCTTGCTCAAGGACCAAGGCGGATCCGGGTTTAGGGTGTTCCCGGTTTAGGAAAATCGGGTTTAGGGTGTTCCAGGTTTAAGATTATTCCTGCTGGGAATAGGGCGTATCCTGCTGCCTGAGTTCCCCTTGAGTTCTCACGGGATTCAGACAGTATTTTTTGGGAGATAGAAGCCCAGTGGAGGTGGATTTGGGCAGAGAACATGGATTTCCCCAGAACGTGATTGTAGACGGCTGGTGTGAGTTCGGGAATAAAGAATTGCTGTTTGAATCTACAAGCTGTGTGGTGGCTCGTGATTGTGTGCCCAGCCAGACTGCGGCATTTGTGCCCAGCCAGACTGTGGCACTTATCCAGGAAGCAAATAATAAAAGTTGACTACTATAATATTGTTATGTCACATGTACTTTATTTTTACAAACATTTTCAGTTCTTCAAATTGTCTATCATTTAAGGGAAATACATGCTGCTGACATTTATTTACTAACTTTTCTAGTTCACAAGCTAGGAAAGATCCCATTAGATTTGGGAAATCCAATAGTACATCAGAAAGGAAAACAGAACAAAATAGTCTTATTAACAAGTGGTCAAGACCGAAGAGATGGCAAGACTGATCATTTCATCTTGGGCTTGATTTTATTCATATATCCCAGCCTACTTTTCCTTAACCTCTTGAATTTATTTCCAAGCATATAATCTTTTCTCAAATACAGAGAAAAGAGGTCATTGGATAGAGGGTCAGAAGGTGAGTGAAACACAGTGTGATCCAGGTGTGGGGCCATTTCTCCTTGCTGTTTTCTGACTGCAAGGATTATCAAACTTTGCAAATGGCAAGGAGATACATCTGAAAATTATTTCTCCAAAGGCTTTGTAAACTTAAACAATCTGCTTAGATATAACCCTTCCAATATACAATGAGGATCTTTGATGACAATACTTGCAAGTGATTTTTATGTACAAGAATATGCTAAAAACTCTGATTCATGGTTGTGTTTGTTTTGCACAACAACCATGATGAAAATCTTCCTATTTTTATCATATACAAATGAAAGAATGATGCTCTGAGTGTTCGCATTTTTTGTCAAGGTGACACAGCAGTAATAACTGGTGTAAGACCTGCACTTTAGAATTAGAATTGCCAACTGCAGCATGGAGCAATGTGAGAATCAGGGTATTTCACCCACTCTCTTCTGGAGATCTACTCTGCACATCTATGGGCCAGCAGCCCATAGGAGTTCTCTGTCTAGTGGAGGAGAGAAGCACTTGAATGACTATCAGTGCAAAGTGGTATGCTCTGATTGTGAAGATGCCTAGACTACCAAGAGAAGATACAGGAGAGGAAACCACTACTGGACTAGATCCAGCAAGGAAATGTCCCAGAAGGGGTGATATTAGAACCAAACCCACAAAGAACAGAGAAAAGACAATTATATATTAGGCCATTTAAAAATATGAGGACAAAAATGTGAAAAGAAGTGTATTAGAAGACGTGTGTATGGTAAAATATAACTTTTTAAGGTAAGAACATGCAAGAAATGAGGCTGGAGAAGCAGCAAAGACAGATCAGGAGGAATCTAAGATATTTTACTTGAGTCTGAGCAAAGGAAGATATTGAGGCTTTTAATCAAGAAAGTGGTGTGATCATATTTGAATAAGCTTCTCTATCTTGGCCTCCCTAAGCCTAGCAAAATGTGTAGCATATAGACAGTCTTTGATTCCTGTTACTTAAAGGAGTCCAATGAAATTCAGGTGAAGGGGAAGAAAAAGGGAAGTCCATTTTGCTAAAGCTTGATCCCAAACTGACAGGAACTCTGGCAAAGAGAGCAAAGCAGGATTAATAGGACTCTCATTACTTTCCCCTGAAATGATGGAATTGTAGGACAAGTAGAAAACCTGAGTCATTTTCCATTGAGGCATGAAAACTTTCTATTTAGGTGGGGAAGGGGCCTTTCTGTAATATCTTTCCTTGCAGATGGCCATTAGTCACTTACATTTCTAGGGCTCCTACAAATCTACTGGGGGGAAAAACACGTGTATAATTGTAAATACCGGATGCTCTATTTGCATTTTAAGTTAGTCCTGGAACATACACACATACATACACACATACATGCACACACACACACACACACACACACATTTTGATGGTAAGTAGGCTGGCCTTGAAAATCTGATACATAGTTTTATGTTTAATTTGATCTGCATTCCCATTTCTACTAAGACAGACATCCTGGCATTCTTGGTAAGTCTTGGAAACATCTTGGTCATGGATAAATGGAAAGTGGCATTAAAAAAAAAAGTCCAGAATTTCCAAGAAAAAATATCTCAAGTATCTGAAGAGAAGTACAATTTCAGATCTGACCTGTCTGTTCACTGTCTTGCTAAGCAGAGCTCTTCCAAAAAATGTTGGCTCATCTTCAACTTTAGGTGGCATGGTGTATTCCATAGGCACATCATCAGCTAAGGAACAATCACTTCCACCATTGGAACCTGTGTCCAGTGGACCTACAACTTCTGTATCTTTCCTATGGAACATCACGGCTTCTGGGTCTTCTCTACTTCAGGTTTCCCTTTAGGAGAGAGGGCTCTCCAAATGGTTCTTTTAGGCATGAGTATAGGTTCTACCTAATCCACTTCATCCTCTTTCAGCTTCCAGTTAGTATAAACTTATTGTTGACCTGACAAATAGAAGTCAGCCACTGTAGAAGCAACTGCAAATTGGGGCAGGCATCCCTGTTCCTTTATTACCAATAAAGGCATAGATTATTCACATTTTAATTGAAACCAATTATCTTAAAGTCTTCTTATTGACAAATTATTGGCCCAAAATAATTCTATTAAAATGACCATCACTGCATGAGTTTAGGGAGAAAAATTAATAAGAAACAAAATTGATAGTAATGTAACTTCAATAATAGTTAATACATAACATCTGTTTCAGAAGTTTTTCACTATGGGCTGGCATGATAGTCAAATATTGTAGTGGAAGAATGACTTGAATGTTCAATAATAAATTTTAAAAGTGTCTAATTTTACAATAAAATTCCATATTCTAGTAATTCTTAATCGTTTAATATTAAATGTTAATATAATAGCCTTTGGTATGTACAATTGAAGACAATTCTATGGTTTGTCATTTAATTTTTAGTTTACTAAGAGACTGACTTGAAGGGATTCAGATATTTTATATATATATTATATATAAAATCTTGGTCCTGGAGCTAAGCTTTCAACCTGTGTACACTGGAGAGCCTTAGGCTTAAACAAAACAGACTGGGTTGTGGAAACCTCTTTTTACTCCTGGCTTTACTCAGAGCATCTGTGCTTTCATCACATATAAATTCAGGAGTTTCCAGTGATTTTTCACTCACCTATTGCAGTGGTTCTCCATCAAATCATACCCAAGGGCTGTCGTTACTAACAAGCATTTTGCAATGCCTTCCTTACTACACTGAAATCAAACTTTAAAATAACATAAACCAGCCAGGCATAGAAGCATACACCTGTAATCCCAGCAGCTCAGGCAGCTGAAGTGGGAGGATCACAAGTTCAAAGCCAGTCTCAGCAACTTAGCAAGGACCTAAGCAATTTAGTGAGACCCCATCACAGAATAAAAAATGTAAAGGGCTAGAGATGTGGCTCAAGGGTGGAAACCCCTGAGCTCAATCAGTGCTACCAAAAAAAATTTTCAAAAAATAAAAATAGAATAAACTAACTACACATATATACCTGGATATATATCAACATAAACCCTAAAATTAAATACAAAAAAAATTATAATAAAATCATACATAATTAATATGTCAGCACTTTCGTTACGGTTGATGTTTTAAAAAGACACACATATGCATGTCCATATCATCATCCCAAGAACTGACAATGCAAATGCAAAACAATGCAGGTATAATTGTAGCAGAGCACAATTAATGTGGGCTGCACTGTCAGCAGTATGTGATTTTCCAATGTAAAGTCAGAGCATTACTTTTGTGTCAGGCCCTGCTCTAAGCACATTCCATTATTGACTCGCTTAATTTGCACAACATTTTAACATAGCTACTGTTACTATCCCCAATTTAGAGCTCAGGAAACTGAGTGGTAGAGGACCTTGCCAAAAGGCACACACAGTTAGTGAACACGAGATCTGTAATTCAAGGCTGGCTGACTCCAGAGTCTTTGCTATTGACCCTTCTATTCTACCTCTTGGTGGATAACTCCCAGTAAAGCCCCTAAGAGAGAAAAACAAAGTCCACTCTTCCCTCAATATCTCAGTTGTCACATTTCAGGAAAATATAGTGCATATTAAAACCATACACTAAATATTCCATATTATATATAAACTAAAATTGGGTTCCAGGCCTATATTCTTTTTTAAAAAAATGCTTTTCACCTAAATAAACATCTGGCAGAGATATTCACATCCATTTTGTGAAGAGTGGGATGTGTTTTCAATGTCTGAGACCATCTCTTACACAGGAGGACATCTAATATCCCTGGCTCCTGTTCACTAAGTGACAATAGTAGCACCACTTCTAATAAGTGTGAAAATCAAAATTACTGCCACCGACTGAGTTTCAAATTTCTTCCTAGTAGTTGGTTCTTGTTATGGTTTTCATATGAGGTGTCCTCCAAAACCAAATGTGTGAGGCAATGCAAGAATGTATAAAGGTAAATGTTGTAGATTACGAGAGGAAAGAGGTTTAACTAAATCAGTGCATTAATCAGGCAGATGTGACTGAAGGAAGTAGGTTACTGGGAATGTGACTTGGGGTTTTACATTTTGTCCCTGCTGAGTGGAGCTCTCACTGCTTCCTGGTTGCCATGTTCTGAGCCACTTTCCTCTGCCACACCGTTCTGCCATGATGTTCTGCCTTACCTCAGGGCCCAGAGTTATGGAGTAAGTTAATTATAAGTTGAACCTCTGAAACTGTGAGCCAGAATAAACTTTTCCTCCATAAGTTGTTATTGTCGGTTCTTTTTTAAAAATTAAAAATAAAAAATGTTTTGCACAACTTTTCATTTTTCTGGTTGTACATGATGTAGGGTCACACCATTCACGCCATCATACCCATGCATAGGGGTAATAACGTCTGTTTCATTTCACTCCACACACACCCACTCCCTTTCACACCCTCCCCTCTACTCAATCCAAAGGTCCTTTGTTCTTCTCATACTCACCACCTTTATGGATCAACATCTGCTTATCAGAAAAACCATTCAGCCTTTGGTTTTGAGAAATTGGCTTACTTCACTTAGCATGATATTTTCCAATTCTAGCCATTTACTTGTAAATGCTATGATTTTATTCTTTGATGAGGCTGAGTAATAATCCATTGCGTATATATACCACAATTTCTTCATCCATTCATCTATTGAAGGGCATCTAGGCTGGTTTAGTTATTGTGAATTAATCTACTATAAATATTGAGGTGGCTGCATAGCTGTAGGATGCAGCTTTCTTTGGGTATAGCTCTAGAAGTGGGATATTTGAGTCAAATGGTGGTTCCATTCCAAGTTTTCTAAGGTATCTCCATACCATTCTGCAATCCCACCAGCAATGAATCAGTGTATCTTTTCCTCCAAAACCCTCACCAGCACTTATTGTTGCTTGATTTTTTTTTTTTTGATAATTGCCATTCTGACTGGAGTGAGATGAAATCTTAGAGTAGTTTTGATTTACATTTCTCTAATTGTCAGGTGTTTTGATCACAGTGATGCAAAGCTGTCAAAAACATTCTCCTGTAGTCAGTATCTAAACTCTGTTGCTTGGAGCCTCAGAACATTTTATTCTACGATTAAATTCAATAGGTCTACTTTTATCCATTTTATGCACTGGGGTTCCAGACAAGATTTTGCCTGATAAAATAAAAGCTTTTTCTACTTTAAAAAGTTTTAAAACTATTATCCAAAGTAGGAATCATTGCTCATCTCTTTTCACTGGGTATAATAGAAACACCTGTCTGCTATCCACTCCATCTGCTCCCACATGCTTTCTCTCTGGGTGAGCAAACTGCTAAAGCCCCAATCATCTGTCACAACAAAGATCTGGAGTGACAGGGCTGCTAGTCCAGCCAGAGAACTCAGCTCCCTATGCTGCTAGCTGTTTCTCCATCCTGAGTGATGTCCACTGGGCATGTGTGCACCACCAGACCACTCTGTCTCTTAGGAATTTAGCTAGTTGGGTGCCTTGTCAGGTCCACTGACTATCACTGGTCCTCTGTGATGTTGGCAGCACACTCTGTCACCAAGACTTCAGCTGAAGGATAATGCATTGTGCTGGAAGCAAGACCAATCCTGCTATTGCTAATAGAGCTCTAGAGGATGAGTCAAGAGGCACAGTTCTCTGTCACTAATCAGCTGTGTGGCCTTGAGCAAAATTCTCCCCCTCTCAATTTCAGTCTCACCATGTGTAAAATAAGAGGACGGACTTTCAAAATACCAGGAGCCCTTTGCATCTCAGACCCTCTTAATCTCTCTGATCCCCATAGTTGACTGTGGTTGGAAAGGTACTATGTATGGCTGCAAGGCAAGGTCAGTTGCACAACCAGCTGAAGATGAGCAAGCAATACTTTTCTGGGGCTATGGCTTGCAAATTTTTTTATGTCCAAGAAAGCTACCAGGGTTATTCTGACCTCCTTAAAATATCAGCGGGAGATAGCACCTCAAGGGAACAAATGGAATGGCATGAACAATAGCAGTGATAACAATGCTTTAAGGAAAATGTATTTGAGAATGAGCTTTTGCCTGGATTTTATTGTCTACTTATCCACTGCATCCTCTAACTCCTTTCCTCTTCAGAAAATAACTTGTCTGTAAAGCTGCCTAAGGAATTAAAAAAAAGAAAGTGAATGAATAAGGCTTAGAGGAAGAGGAAAAACTGGGACTGAAGGCAATTTTATAGAGTTATGATTGATATGTCAAGTGTTGCTTCTCAGAAAGAAAATGAAAGTGCTATCATAAATTCTGGACAGTTGCCAAATGCTATTGTCTGGACATGGATGGGCAAACTTTATGGCAAATTGGGGGCCAATCTTCAATGAACTAAAAACATGTTGCATGCTAGAAACAGCTCAGGGCTGAGAGCAGGAAGCTCCCACTTTGAGTTCTAGCTTAGACTCAATTAATTGGCTGACTTTGGACAAATCACATAATTATTTTGGATTTCAGTTTCCTCTGTGACACATACTATTGCCAATATTTTCTATTACTAGCTGCTGATAGTTTGTATCAGTAGAACTTCTTTCTGCATTTAAATATTAGTCAGCCTTACATCTAACAGAGACAAAAAGGGAGCTACCTCTGGGTTCTGTGCCCCTTCCTGCTCACTGCTCAACACAGCCCCTACATCACCCCTTCATGAACCTTAGGACTATTTGAAAACCATCAGGATACATTGTTTTTAAAAATCTTTTTAATTCAAATGTATTCTTACATGTAATCATCATTTACTGTGAGCCTTATGTGTACCAGGCATGCAAAAACATACTGGGTATAAAAAATAATCCTATCATCATCTTTGCCTTACAGAGTCTTGTCTAATACTAATGAATTGTCATTCTAATTATTACTTTTTCACACCAAGTGCTTCCAGGAAGACTATGGATGGCAGTGAACAGAAATACTCATAGTTAGTCATAATCCTCCATATGAATCGTAAACTGGTAGCTGGTTTACACATTAGTCTCCTGAAACTAGTTTTATGTGATATCATCACTAAGAGAGTATGGAACTAATACTGAACTTCATATTTTGCAAGTCTGTGGAGAAGATCCACCTCAGATATGTGAATCCTTTCTAAGGTCTCACTGTATTTACCTTCAACTCATACATTCAATTATCTTTTTTTTTATGGAACTCTGTGTTTCCTAATATTTTGTGGTAAAATTTTTCAGAGGCAGAAAAGTCCCTGACTAATTTGAAGACAGCTAAAAATATATCCCACACATTTCAGTGATCAGGATAGATGACAAAGCTTGGACCTCTCTTGGTGTCCAAATAGAAGAATGACTACAGATTGGTATTCTCCTTAGTCTCCTCAATTGACCTTGAACTATTACCCTGAGATATCTTTATTGAACTATGGAAATATTCAGAAAATGTGTGTGCTATTTGGAGATATAGTGAGATCTCTGAAAAAGGCCATCTCATTAGTTTGTGATACTAGTTACCAAATGTGGCAGTTTTTTAAACAGCCATATTTTCTAAGATGTTTTCCAGAAAGAGGTGGGAATATATCTTATCTATTCTCCAGTCTGGACAGGATGTGGCTGCTTGAACCCTTTAAGTGTGGATAAAAGTGAGCATATGTGATTTCTAAAGCCAGATCATAAAGGCTGTGCACCTTCTACATTGTTTACTGGAACCCTTGAATTGAGAGTCATGCTCATCCTGTAAGAAATTCAACCAAAATTCAACCACCCTGAGGCTGCCATGTGGGAAGGAAGTTCAAGGCATATAAGAAAGCCATGTGTAATTGGTCTAGTTGATATTCTCAGCTAAAACTCAGCCTTTCAATCATCCATCCCAGTCTCCAGTTGTATAAATAATAAAAAAAAAATCAGATGATGCCAGCTCCAGCCACTCAACTCATATTTAATCTTCAATGTCATTGCAGTTGAGGTCCCAGGTATCACAGTATAGAAACAAGCCACAATGGCTTGACTTTGAATTCTTAACCCAAGAATCCAGGAACATAATTCAAATGTCAGTTTTATGTCACCAAGTCGTGGGTAGCCTATTATGTAGAAATAAAGAACCAGACCAGATGACATCTGAATTAAGTATCCTTTCAGTGACAGATGCAACTCTTATCCCTTCACTTAGGAATGCAGAAGAGGAATTCTTCCCCTTGCTCCCCTAGGAGAAATGTCTACCAAACTACAGGAAAAACTCATTTGGAAATAAGAGACCTTCCTAACTTTCCTCTGAGTTTGACACTCGATCCCTGAAGGTTGGAAAGCATACTTCAGGTTTAAAAAAGGAGACTATGGCTGAAAAACTCAAGTCTGGTGCTATGATTTCCCAGACTATTCTGTAACTTTCATTGATAAAGGGGAAAGCTGTGATGTTGCCAAAATATTGGCACAATGGGGCCAACATATTATTTTCATTATTCAACTACCAAAATTTAATCTACCAAGTAATCAATTCTCCAAAAACTATCAAATATCTTAAGTTAGGTCTAGGGAAGCTCATGACTCTCCCTTCATTAAGAGCCGGAGGTGGAAGCCAAGCATCAACAAAATGACAGAATAAGTTTTCCTCTTCTGATGCACCATTGACTCGTTTTCACTGCTGGGAAAGAACACCAGAACCATGAAGGACAAATGGAAGGCAGCTTCCTGAATATGGAATATGTGACAAAATTAAGGCATTTTAAATGTGTTTTAGAGAAAAATTCAACAAATTTATATTAATAATTATTTCAATAAACCTATTTGGAGACAATGAAGTATTGCCAGCCACATTTTTCTTTTCTCATTGAATCCTTTGCCTTATTCACCCCAGCTTAAATGATATCCAAACTGTGTTTTTAATCAAGAAAATGTGCTTCTGGCTTCTGGCAAATTTCTAGATTTTCTTTCTTTTTTTTCATTTTTTTTTTCTATTCAGATGGGAAAGGAGAAGAAACAGTCAACCAAGTACTCAAAGTTGTGTCAATTTTGGATCTCAAGGAATATGCATACTTGCCTACATTAGTTTCTTGAAAACCTGTGAGCTAATATATTCCTTTAACTCTGAAAGGTCACCACTTTTGACTGAGAACCAGCATCTAGTGGCATGTTCATTATGAACAATGCAAAGAAGAAACCTGCCTGAGGCAGGTAAGTCAGCCCTGGAGAAAGACAGTGGCTTGCCTTCCTGTTCAGATATCCTTCTCCAAATCATACCATTTCCTCTAAATGGTTAATCAAACATAAACTCCATCATATGTTTACCATCATATGGTTCTCACTTGCAATGAACCCAGACAGAATGCCTGGTATTAGAAGAAAGAAAAAAAGCAATACATTTTAATCATTCTCCCTTAGACTCACAAAACTGTACGAGTTATTGGGGCTAAGTTAAGGACCAAGCCTTGCTTACTGATATCCATCATGATATAGTCCTTATATCCCTTTGCATGAAAGAAATTTTAAATTCTAAATGAAGTATAGAAATGTCTGCTACCTTCCCAGTTATATTTATTTGACCTGATAGTCCCCTCTTCTATTTAATTCTAATTGTATGAATCTACACATTGAATAGCATTCCATAGCCCAATTTAATGAAATTTTTCCAGGTGAACCAAGAGGTCTATCCTATTATGGGTCTTTTAAACTCAACGGGCTTGCCTGCAGACCCGACCATGACTGACAGATAAAAGCAAGCCACACAGATCATCTAGCAGTTCAGAAAATACATTTCCGGCTCTCTAAGTTTATTCTCAGCTCACTGCTCTTGCTTGTGGCTCTGTTTCTATTCTCTGGTTTCCACACTTGCTCCTGGCCCTTTTGCATGGGCCATTCCAGGTGGCTCCTTTTGTGGGTTCTGGATTTTCACATTTCACTTAGCATTCACAGAGTCACACTAGCTGATTAAATCCCAGCTTAGTTAGCATTGTGATTACAGAAACCGGCCAAACTTCTGTCTTTAAATCATCTTCCAATGATTCTGAGTTTTGTGACTTTAAGCTAGTTGCATAAGCTCTTTATGCCTCTATTTCCTCAATTTTAAAATAGTGATGATCATAATACCAAGCCTCCAAAAGTTTTTATAAGAATTAGGAATAGGGAAGACAGTGGAATGACATAACTTTCGTATGTGCATATATGAGTATACCACAGTAAATCTTACCATCTTGTACATCCACAAGACCGAGATCCTAATTAGAATAAGATATATTCCACACTTGTATAAATATATCAAAATAAATTCTACTGTCATATATAACTTAAAAGAAAAAATAAAAATTTTAAAAAAGAATTTACAAAGTGCTCATGCTGAGTTCTTAATAAAAGTCTGTTACTGCTGTGTTTCCTAAAGCTCTCTATTTCCTTAAGATATTAATGGGTTCTGTGAAGAAGAAAGACATGGCATAAAACACATCAGTAAATTCTACATTAAATAAAGTCATACTAGAAAGAGGTGATGGGAGGGGAGGGGAGGGGAGGGGGGTAAGAAGGGCAGCACAATACAATAGACACTAGTATGGCCCTATGTATAAACATGGCTGCATAACCAATGTGATCCTGCAATCTGTACATGTGGAAAAATAAGATTATGTACCCTATTTGAATCAAATGTATGATATGTCAAGATCATTGTAATGTTTTGAGCAACTAATAAAAAAATTAAAAAAAAGAATTTACAAAGTGCTCATGCTGAGTTCTTAATAAAAGTCTGTTACTGCTACTAATTCTAACCCACCAACAATGGGAGAAGTGTTTCCTAAAGCTCTCTATTTCCTTAAAATATTAATGGGTTCTGTGAAGAAGAAAGACATGGCATAAAACACTTCAGTAAATTCTACATTAAATAAAGTCATACTAGTTTCTTAAGTCCAGAATAATCCAAACATTTATTATGAAGTAAGTTTCAAGGTAGAAACTGCTAATGAGCAGTAGATTCAAATTCAAATCCACAGTTTCTGTTCTGACCCTGTCCTCATTAAGTGGACAACTCAACTTCCTACGAGCACTGAGCACTTCTCCTGAACAATTTGGAATGTTTTGCTTTCTGAAATAATTAGTGAGCTATGAGTCACTTCTGTTTTCAAAGTGATTGTTATCAATTACGGAATTATTAACAATGCTTCCCATCTGCCTCTTGTTTCCAGCTAAGAATGTTAATTAAAAGACAAATCCATCCAAGAATTTGGGGAATTTATTACTGAAGATGTTTACCAATGATTCTAATAAAGATGTCCAGGATGTGTTCAGTAAATAATACAGATATTGATTCCACATTTCACTGTATGCTAATAATTCTTCCTTTGGAAAATTATATTTCCTTAATGACAATGTCAAGGAGTTGTGGGTGTTCTCCTTCCCCAGTGATTCATGTAGTTCACCTATTTTCCTGAGAACTAATATATATTATCAGACTTTTATGTGTAGCCCACTGACATGTATGCTACAGAGGGAGGTTGTACCACTAAACCAATAAGGGTTAAGAATTGAAGATAATTGACAAATTTATAACCAAGCACATAAAAGGAGTTCTACATAAGGGTAGTTTTCCACCAAGTTGCTTTATTATTTGTAACTCATATCAGGGGGAAAAAAATCTACTTCATAGATACCTCAAACTATTGATTCCACTGAATGTGACCAGCTAATCATCTCCTTTTAAAAGCATCAAAAAACCTCTCCATATTTTGCAGTTTGGGTGCTGAGTAAAGACTGCAGACTTCTAACATGGTTAGATTTCCCAAACTACTTGGCCTTCAGTTGGCCTTTCCTGGGGACATCAGAATCATCATTGTGTGCCATTTACTTCTTTCCTGTCAATATCAATCATTAGTACCACACTATTCCTTCCAAACAACAAACCTGCACATGATCTATTTTCCCATGTATTTTTGTCCATAAGTGGTCTTCTTTATAAATACTTCCATTTTGCTCTCTGAAACTCCTTTTGAAAGGTAAACAATCCAAGTCCAACCATACCCTCCATCTTTACACAGAATGACCCTCCCTCCCAATGGGGACCCACTAATTCTATATGCATTTATTTGTCTGTAAAGTGAGAATGAGTTTACATTCAACATTAATTATACATCAGGTAATGTTCTACCCATAGGACTAAAACGACTTCTGTTCTAAGGAAATCCTTCTCCTTATACCCCAGTGCCATAAAGTCCAAGGTCATTCACTACCATTTCTAGGTGCTAGAACTTTAGCTCCTTGGTCCTCATGCAAAGCCTTTTCATCTTCCAAGGCTCATGTCACCCCATTTACCATTTCTGCTCTTTCTCATAGTTCTATTATCTAGAGATCTTCTGATCACTTCATTTCCTCTAGTAAGCACTTCTAAGCATGTCTCACAGGTTTTTTTCACTGCTTCTGATTTCTGTTATCATAGATGATGATTCATTTTCTCACAGGATTTTGAACAGCTCATCTAACTATCTATACATATAACTTCAAAGTCCTCAGTTTCCTTTATGACAATCAATTGCATCAACTTTTCACTTTAGTTCTTCACACTATACCCCCAACCCCTAAAGTTGCCATCTCTACCACTACATGTTTCTGTTATCCTATTACTTCACCCCCCTGTAAAAGCCCTATATTGAGTTTTACATTTAGATTTCATTCAATTTTATTTATTGCCATCCTTTCAAAGCTTTTAAGTCTTACTCTTTGCTTTGAATATCCATAGTAAACTACAACTTTTGACTAATACAATCCTCTTTTCTTCTTTTATACTAAAGAATATTATTTTATCTATAGAAAATAGCATATAATTTTTGAACGGGTAGCCTTAAAAATGAGTGATCTTATGATGACCCTGAAGGCTAGTCAGCCATTTTGGGGGTATTTCTGTTCAACTCCCAAAAGTTTCCCCATAGTAACTCCTTCTCAACCTTGTCCCGCTCCTGTCTTATAAGTCTCAGGACCAAACTGTGAACTGAGTGTGAATTTCAGGTCAATGATTTCCTTGTGTCTTCATGTATACCTCTTCTTTTCTGTATCCTGATTTGCTTATGTATCATCCTGTGACTAATGAAACATAATAAAATATCAAACATATATATATTATTGATATTGCAGGGATATAAAGAAATAAGCGGAGAAGGAAGAATGTAGATGAGCACAGAGAGGAAGAGGAGGAATTGACTCACTTAGTGGGAAAAATATCTTTTGATTTTCTTCCCCATATTACAAATATCCCGTATTTCTCCTATTTATGTATAGATGTTCCTCTACCAAAAATTCATTCTTAGGTCACCATTGCTAGCAAGCCCCCTTAAATCTATGCTAGACATTACTCAATTTCTAGGTTTTTTCCTATTCATTTCTATATTTTTCTTTTAAATTTTGTTTTTATTTCCAACATTTGAATTGCTTTCTATATTCTGCTTTTTTAATTCTAATTTTCACTCAACAATATACTGAAAGAACATTTCCTCTAGTCATTTGAAAGTCTTTGAAAATAAGATTTCAATAGTTATATAATTATCTGTAAATACACCATAATTCATATAACTGTGCCTTCTTTGTTGGGCCTAAAGATTGTTTCCATTTTTTCATTATTATAAATGATGCTGTGATTATTATCCCTGTACAAAAATCTTTATCTGCATCTCTGATTCTATCCACAGGGTAGAACTCTATAAGAAGACTTACAGGTTCAAATATTATATTTTTAATGCTCTTTACACACATTATCAAATTGCTTTTCAGAAAAATTATACCAATTTATATACTCACCAGCTGTGTATAAAAGAGATGGTCTCACCACATCCACACTGTCATTAAGAATATTTTCTGCTAAATTTTCAATGTCTCTCTTTCTACTGGTTCTTACAACACAGGCTAAAAATATATAAGTGTTTTGCCTCCTAAAAACAATAATTTTCTGCCCAGTGTTTCTCCTTGTATACCACCTTATTCTTCTTCCCTTCACACCCAGCTTTGGTGTGGACTGGTTATTCATCAGCTCTAGTCTCTATTATCCAATCATTCTACAACAGTAGATTTGACCTTCAATTTGACCTTCACCTCTTCAATTACTGTATGTTACCACTGACTTCCTAACTATTCAGTCCAGACAATCCTTCTTGCCTTTTAGTAAGTATTAAATTTAAACAAGTAGCATTTAAAATTTTCCAGAAATTCCCATTTCTTTTGGCTTCTGAGACACAATTTTCTTCCATTTTTCTCTCATTCCTCCCCTTAACTATTCTTTCCCACAGCTGCTTTACATGTTATTTTTTTATCCTTCCTTATATTTCATTCAGATTATTTAATCTCAGTGAAAGAGAGGTTTTACATTTTGTTGAGAGCCACAGCCCAAGGGGCCCCAGCAAACTTCCAGCTGCCAGCAAACTTCCAACTGCCAGCTAATGATTGGCTCACAGCTGCCCCAGCAAACTTCCAGCTGCCAACTGATTGGCTCCTCTGTGGTGATGCTCATTGGCTGTTTCCCTGCTCTTTCAGACCATAGAGCTACTCATTGGGGGACTTTTTTTGGCTCCACCCAAACCCAGCCAAAGGGCCTCAAGAGCAGGAGGAGTGGGAAAGGTTGAGAGGCTTGTGGGAAGCCGGTGGTGGCAGTTGGGTTCTGAGGGTTTTCCTGAAGAGCTGTGTGGTGCAGTGTGTGTGTTCTAAAAATAAAGTTCATTTTCATTTGACAAGTGGCTCCTGAATTGTGCCCAGCCAGACTGCAGCAACATTTAGTCCAACTTCTTCTATAAAGAATAACAGGCACATTATGTTTAAAATTATAAAACTATAAATTATAAAATTATAAAAATTACTATTATGAAACCCGAACTTAATATCACCTGACATTAAATTCACTCCCTGCCCAAAGCCACCTACTCTAGTATTAACTGTTTTTGTAAAGAGAACCACTGTTTACACTTCTGTTTAAGAAAGAAATATGAAAGTAATGACTATTTCACTGTTATTAATCAATGATTAATAAATCTTACTAAATAATATTCAGTCCTACACAACTTACTCTTACCAACTTTTAGCCTTATCTCTATCACTCCTCTTCATAATACTCTGGGTTCCTTCCATTTAAAATTTCTTCTACATTACAGAGTTTAGCAACTTAATCTGCAACCCACACAATACACATCATAACAACACACCCAGCCAATAACTGTTAGAGTTTTAGAATCAGCACTATGGACAGTCCTTCAATCACTGCTTGCTCAGCAGGAATTGACCATTGCCTTCCCCTATGCTTGAAATTATATATCTCTTCCAACTCAGTCCTAAAATATTTCTCTAATTTTATTTATAAACTTGCTTTCCCTCTGCATTATTACCAGCCCACTATTGAAAGGGTTATTTTTTTTCTGTCTTTGTATCCTTAGTTTGGAAAATTTTTCAAGGGATTATAACATTTATCCTGCTCTTCTCAAATCAAGTTAAACAATATCAAGTTAAAACAACAGTGTCTTAGAAAAATATCACATTTCACAATGTTTAGCCAGGTATCATCAATTTATGGAAAAAAGTTATATATCTTCCTCTGTACTACATAAATATTTCTGTTAAATTTCCCGCAATATTTCTGTTGTGTCCTTCCTTGATTATATTCTTTAAACCCTTTTACAGAAATCCTGCCTTATTTCATAGCACTTTGTGGTTTCTGTAGTTATCCACTTCTTGAAAACAGGTTCAGATTCTTTCCTTACTGCTTAGCTTAATCAATTTCCAATAGTATTTTTGATAAAGGTGAATGCTTGAAATTACCATACAAGGTCAATATGAAGAAAACAGTATCAAAATATTTTGAGAGAATCTTCTCACTCCACACCAAAAGTAATAGGCTCCTTAACTAAATAATAAGGAGTAAAAACAATTTATAAAATAACTATTTCAGACTATATATGATAGATATAGACAATAATCCATCAGAAGTGAGAAAAAAAGACAAGTTATACAACTATGTAACTTCTAAAATACTTTGATATCCAGGCCACAATGCTATACCATAGAATACTATAAAGTAAATGATACATTACAGATGATGAGTTAGTGAAATTAAAGACATGGAAACAAAATCTGTCAACATCAAAGAAAAGATAAAAAATACAGTCTCAGTAACATTTAGTACAACATCAAACAGTATAATATATAAATAATTTGACTCCCAAGGAAAAAAGAAAGGGTGAAAGAGACTAAAACAACTTATTTGAAGAATAAGAAATCTCTACCATGCACATATTAATTAACGGATAAACACCAGTGATAAACAACAACAAACCCCAAAAAGTCACTCCATAAAAATGACATGTGATATAAAATGTGATGAGTGATCACAGACTTATCTTAAGAAAGCATTCTAACAGAAATGACAAAAGAGTAAATTTTAATGTATTGAGAGCAATAAGTACCAACTTCTAATTGTATATCCAGTAGAAACATATTTCAATAAATGAAGATGTAATAAAGACTTTTTCAGGCAAACAAATGATGAGAAAAATCAATTATCAGAAAACTTAGAAGAACACTGGATTTTTAATGAAGCTCTTCCTAAGTTAGATCTAAGGAAAAATGAAAGAGCCCTGGAATGGGTAAATAAGTGAGTAAATGACAAAGATATTGTTATAAATGAATTTTTTTTATCTCATCAAATTCATTGTTGAAATCCTAATTCCCAAGGTAAGGGTATTGGGAGATGGGGCCATTCGGAAAATTAACTTTTGAAGAGTTCATGAAGGTGTGGCTCCCGGGATGGGAACAGCAACCTTATGAGTGAGAAGAGGAAAAGATAAGACCTTCTCATTCTCTCTCCATTGTTTGAGAGCACAGTAAGGTGACCCTCTTCAATTAGGGAAAAAGACCTTTCCAGGAGTTGAGTCCACCTGCAGCTTGGTCTTTCATTAAGTCAACTTTTAGAATTGTGAGAGTAAGCGTGTGTCATATATGGTATTTTTTTAGAGCAGTCCCACAGAAGACACCTACTTTTTCTCATTTTTAATTTTTTAAAAGAAATTTTTCATTGAAAATAAAACAAATAACATATTTTGACATTTATAACATATGTTGGAATAAAATGGATGACAAAAATCGCTGAGAGACTAGTGTAGAAGTTTACAATATAAAGTACAAATAACCTATGATAAGGTTTTTATAGTACACATAAAACAGTTTAATACTATTTGAAGGAAGATTGTAATAAGTTAAATGTGTATGCTATAAACCCTGGAGGAACATCTAGAAAAACAAAATGAGTTACAGCTAAGAAGCTAATAATGAAAATAAAATGGAACCATAAACAAATTCTAAGGGAGGTGGGAAAAGAGGGAGAAAAGGAAATGAAGAACAAATTTTATAAATAACATGCAAATAGCAACAAGGTAGATCTAATCCAACCATAAAATAATTTCATCAAAAGCAAATAGTCTAACCATTCTCAACTACAGTAATATCAATACAGATTTTAAAATAAAGAGTAGGAAGAAATATAACATAATAATATAAGAGGTCAATTAATCAAGAATATACAATGATCCTAAAAATGCACATGTATAAAGACTCAAAGTTTGTGAATAAATAACTGATAGAACAAAGAAGAAATTTAAATTTCAACAGTTATTGTTGGATATTTTAAGACCAGTCTTTTAATAATTTATATAAGTAGAAAATAAATTAGTAATGACATAAACCATACTATCAACCAACTGCCCTGACAGTTTCAATATTATCTTGGAAAAATTCCTTTGAAGCACACATAAAACATTTATTAATTTAGATTGTAATCTGGATTATTAAACAATCTTAATAAATTTTAAAACAAATTCAATCAGAGGTGGGTATATGAATAAGTGGTAGAGCCTGTCCAGCATGCACAAGACCCTGGGTTCAATCCCCTAGCACTGAAAATAATTATAATAATCATCATCATCATCATGATAAGAAGAAGAAGGAGAAGAAGACGATGATTTAAGTCATGGAAATAACATTTTATGACAAAAACCAAATAACAATAAAGACCAGAAATGCACTTGGAATATCTCAAGATATTTAGAAATTTTAAAACTGCATATAATCTGTTCATCAAGAGAAAGTTACAAGTATAATTATAACATAACTTGAATTAAATGAACATGAAAACAGAATATGAAAAACCGTGGGATGCTGTTTAAGCAGTGATTAAAGAGAAATTTATAACACTGAATGCTCACATAGGAAAAGAAATATATTTCAAATCAGTGATTTAAGATTCAATTTAAGAAGCTTTAAAAAGTTGAACAACTTAGAGCAAAAATAAGAAAACATTTTAAAGATAACAGCAACAGTCAACATACAGGAAATGGGCAACCAATAGAGAAAATCAATGAATTCTAGATTTTTTTTTGAAAAGGCCCATAAAATTAATGCACTCCCAGGCAGAATTATCAAAAGAAAAGACAAAAGACATAAATTGCAACTACAAAATTTAGAGACATCAAAAGAATAATTGGGGAATACTGTAAACCATATGCCAATAAATTAAATAACTTAGATCAAATGATTAAATTTCTTGAAAGATACCAACTGCCAAAGTAATTCCGGGGGAAAAAAAATGTGACCTTCAACTTTTGGCAAAAATGAATCTCTGGGACCAGCTGTACTGAACAAGCACAACTAGAACTCTGAAGGCAAAATTAGTGAAATAACACTTCCAAGATGTTAGAAATTGGGCAACAAATGCCAATGAGTTGCCTGTGCTTTGATTTTTTAAAAATCTTTCAGATAAGGATATTCCTAACTCAGAGATATTGTGAGGAACAAGTGCAATTTTACATATGAAAATCTCTAGCATATAACAAATATCACAGTGAATGCTTTCTTCCTCTCAGTCCTGTCATTTTCCTTTCTGGCAATAATTAAACTCTATGTGCCAAAATAATTTCAAAAATTTTAATCTGTGTTACTTTGAAAATTTTCCCCAGAACACTTCAGGTCCAAAATTAGTATTAAATGGAATTTAAAAACATGTTTAGATTGTTAACTTATTTCTTGTAACACACACACACACACACACACACACACACACACACAGCCATTGCAATTTTAATGACTTGCCTGCTCTCCTTTACCCACCTTACACTGATGCTTAAGCTTAAAAAGTCAAAGACATTCTGGCCTCATCTCACAACAATTGGCTGTGCTTGGCTAATTAAGGAACTTCTTAAAAGGCTCTTATTTCCTAGGAAAGAAAAGGAATTCTTCCTAAAGCTTCTATTGATTCCAAACATTTCAGCACCTGTCAGATTGAATTAAAATATGTGTCATTCTCAGTCCACCAAGTGTCATTTAATGTATATTTCTGATGCCATTTCTCAAAGATATTTTTCATTTCTTTCAGAGGACTCAAAATCAGTGAAACCTCCAAGTTGAGAGTCTGAATGTGGCTTTCAAAGAATAACCATCTTATAATCTGGCTCAGAGCTATTTTGTAATAATAATTATATTTGAATATTTGTCTTTAGGAAACAATGGAGGCTTTGGAAACATAGAGTTCTAAGACTAAATCTATTACCCAGTAGGTTTCTGAGTTTCTAAACCAATCATAGCCTGAGTTTTACAATCTGAAAATGACGTACCAGCTTTGTATGTTGTTCAAAAGATTAAATCAGAAGATTCAAAGAACATGTTTCACACAGTGCCTGGCACAAGATGTCCCTCTACCCACTTCCCACCATATTTTCTAAACATATATGTGGTTACTTAACAGAATGCATGCACTTCAGATATATCTCAGAGCAAGTGCCTGGCATTCAAGAAGCCCTAGATTTAATTGGCAGCACAACAACAACAACAACAAAAAATTGCATTGTGAGCAATATGTCAATTTAAAAATAAAATCAAGGGCAAATCAGGCACAGTGGTGCCTGCCTGTACTTCCAGAGACTCAGGAGGCTGAGGCAAGAGGATCATAAATTCAAGGCCATCCACCTCAGCAACTTAGAACCTGTCTCAAAGATTAAAAAAATACAGAAAGATCTAGCAATGTAGTTCAGTGGTAGAGCAGCCATAGTTTCAAACACATGTACCATTTTTTTTTTCAGGGAAAATCATTTTAACGTAAATGTGAAGAAAATATTCAAAACAGTATATAAACAATAGCAGATGTAGAACTGACCCACATTATGTGCATTTCTACACAGATTTTGTATGTACAGATTTCACTTTTTTCCCAGTGAGTCAACTATACAACCTTTCTTCCAAATCCCTCATGTAGATTTGAAATTAACCTAGTGTTTGTTTCAGAGAAAAATTTTCTCCAATAACTATAACAGTAGCAGTTTCTATTTTTCAAATGAATTATCAAATTTTTAAGATTCTGAAACATAACTATGATTTTAAATTTTCATCTAAATTGCAATTAGTACCATATGACATATCAGAACAGGTTATATCTCATAGCATAAATCACATTTCTAACTATACTTATAAATACCAATGTTCAAATAACTATGCACTGCCAGAATATGCTATTGTAGACTGATCCTGAAATACTGCTCTTTCAAATTAACAATTTATTTTTGTTCTTTGTTTTCATCTTCTTTAAGGCTTTGCACAAACTTCTTTGGAAATTCCCCAGATATGCCCCCAGGATGACTGCAATGAAATTATAATGAAAAAGAGAGGGATACAGATGGCTTGGTTCTTTTTGAGTTGTGCTTTTAGATTAAGAGTCTTCAATTTGGAGAATGAATATTTTACTTTGTAATAATTAAATGAACAATAACAAAATGATAAAATAAATTTCTACTTTTTCTGATTGTCCAGAAGTAAGCTGCAGTTGCATTATAACCACCACCTTTCAATAATGTTAACAGGTCATCAGCAAAGCAAATTGGCAATTTATTTTGCCATTTTTTTTAAAAAAGGATGAAATGATTTGGAAAAGAAAAAAGATGAAGGAGTTAATTTTATCTTACTCCAAGATATATTATCAAGCTAAATGATGAATTCATGTGCTATTTGGTTAAAGATAAATGAATAGATTGACAGAAAAGAATAGTCTAGAAATAGGCTGAATTGATAATTGACCAGGGAACAAGTGCAATTCATTAGAGAAAGGTTAATCTATTCAAAAAATGGTGATAGAACAATGGATATCCATATGCAAAGAAAAATAACACCTTTGATCCACACCTCTCTCCATTGATAAAAAATTAATTCTAAATATACAACACCTGAATATAAAACATAAAACTAAAAATTTTTAGGGGAAATCATTGAAGAAAATATGACTATAGATTAGCAACGTATTAGATTCAACAAAAAACCACATCCTTAAAAGAACAAAGTAGACTTCTTCAAAATTAAAAACTTTTGCTCTTCATTGAATCTCTTACCAGAATGAAATGCAAGTCACAACTCAAAGAAAATATTTTCAAAGCACGTAACAGATAAAGGAAATTTATCTAAACATATCAGAAGCTCATTTATCTAAACATATCAGAAACTCACAAATCTCAATAAAATGGAAACAAGCAAATTGATTTTTGAGAAAAAAAATGGGTAGAAGTGTTGGACAGAAACTTTATACTATAGGATGTACAAATATAATATGCTTTTGGAAGGATGCCAAACGTTATTATTTACTAGGTAAATGGATACTACAACTACACCTGAAAAGCAAGATATCATCAGGAACTTACCAGAATGGCTAAAATTACAAAAACTGACTATACTTCACATGCAGCTATGGAGGAAGCAAAATGGAATACAAAATGGCACAAACACTGAAAAACTGTTTCAAAGTTCTTTTAAAAGTCAAATATTCATCTACCACATTATGATCTAACCATTCCACTACTAGTATTTATGCAACAAAGGAAAAAAGTGTATATTCATAAAATCATGTACTCATTAATAGTTATCATAGCTTTATTTGTATAGCAACAGATGTCCAATCTATCAGTGAATATTTTGACAAGTTATGGTATAGTCACATTATATAATACAACTCCATAACAAGAAGTAATAAACTACCGATACAAATAAAAACACAAGCAATCTCAAATGATAATTATAAGTGAAAAATGTCCAACAAAAGGGCATATTTTATGATTCCACTGATATAATACCTAGAAAGTGTAAAGTAATATAATATGTAGTAAGATAAGGTAGATCCATATTTTCTAGTTGGAGGAAGTACAAAGATGGATAAGGAAATTTTAGAAATTATTTGTACTTTCATCATCTTGATTGTGTTGGTGTTTCATTGGTGTGTACCTATATAAGAACTTGTCAAACTTGAAATGGATTCAGCATTTTTATGTCAATAGGAACTCAAGAATGTTCAAAGTTATACACAGCACTTTGTGTATGTATGTGTTTAGAGAATTTTGTACATGTATTTGTTCTATATTCTATAGCACCTGTAATAATAATTATAAATAGTTTTCTATGACATTAGGGGAATATTTAAGATGATTTATAAAAAGGTTGGCAGGCTAAAAATTGAAAATATTATACATACTAATAGAATAAATTTAAACAAAATGCAAAAAAAATTAAAATAAGATCTAAATATGGATTCTTTTATGATCAGGAAAAAAATCTTTTCTAATTTAATGTCAACTGTAATATTTTCATACTCAAAATAATATTCAGTATTTGTAGAATGTGAAAATGATCATTTTCTTATCCAGCTAGTGAGGGTATAAATAAGTATGTCTATCTTTATGCTCTAAATATTCTTTTGACTCAGTCACCAGGTTTTGAGGCAGATAAAGAGGTGATAAATATGAGACTTACAAAATGGCACCATATGGTGCTAAAAATGATATTAATTAAAAATGAATTAATTGTCTTAGAAAAATTCCAGAAGGAAGTGAAAGAGCTCGTAAATTAATCAATGAAAGAATGGAATGGATGGAAGTATAAGGAAGATCCACCCAATACTAAAACTTTGAGCCTGAAACATGACATGAAGGTGGAATGCTCCTTTCTTTAAGTCCAGACAGGTATTATATTAGCACGAAATGGTAACCAAAGCAACAGCCTAGGCTTCAGAGTCATACAGTCATTTTCTATGCTTTAATTCAGTTAATATTAATCAAGTGGTCACAGTGAGATCTTGGCCACTGATCTCTGCCCCACTAAACCAGCTTTGCCTGCTCTGGTATTGCCATCTGACTCCCACCTGTAAACATAGTTACAGGGAGTGGTCTAAGGTCATTCTGCTTCTCCATAATCAGGAGATAAAAAATATTGTTAGAAGTGTAGAACCAACTCACCCAGATGTTAGACTTGCATTTCCCTTGTCCTCTGGGTATAGTCTGGATCAAACCTCGTCTTGTTCTGACCTACCCTTCACCTGCGATTATATAACATCCAGGATGGTATTCTCATCAGTTTCAAGTACTGCAGGCTTCAAGTTTGGTTAGTGTCTTACTACCTGTCACAATATGGCCTGCTTGCTTTTTCCCTATCATAATGTTCTACTGATTCCTAGTTCTAGATTGCTGTTCTAGGTTTCAGTCTCTCCCATTTTGACCTATCTCCCATGAATCAATTTCACAAATCTATGACATTATAAGATAGGAAATGCCTGTTTAACCTTCTTTGGATCCAGTCATTATCACTAATGTTACCATCATGGAGTTGAGTGAAAAAGTAGAAGGAGGAATTTCCAATTCACACTTACCTCACACAACCTTACTGCAGCACAGAAGGGTGCTTGTGCTGTCTGGTTTTAAAGGGAGACACTGATGCATTATAAAATATGTATTCCTCGTTATGTTTAATTAGGTGAGACAGAGATAAAGGGATAAGAAAAAGAAATTACATTTTTATAACAATAATGTAATTTTTAACACAATAATTATGTGTTGCTGAAGTTGTCTACATTTTAATGTTAAAGTTTAGCAAACCAAATGAATTCTAACATGGATTATGAAAAGTTATACATTTTGAGTTTAAATAAAACTTTTTTTTCTAACAGTGGGCAAAAAATGTTCTTTTTATGTGTCAAAAAATAATGAAAATAAAACTCTTTTCATTTAAGAAAGCTTTCATTTAATTATTTTCCTTTCATTTATTTTATTTGTACATAAATACAAAATACCAAGAATAGGACAAAATTAACCAATCTGATTGCAAGTACAAATATGTACGTTTTTAAGACTGAGATTGGTGACCACAACTGTAATGTTGTCAAAGGAAACATTTTACAGTTTTTACTATTATTTGAGTCAATTACAAAGGGGAAGAAAATGGAAGTTTTTGCCAAAGTAAAATGTGAGGGGAGTGTATGATTAGGGGGAAATGGTAGTAGGGTTTAAAACAAGTCCCTGGCAATGGCTGTTAAAGCCTCTTAAACCATAAATGGTACACATTGTCAGCAAGTGCATTGATTCTCTGCAATGATGTATGATAAATTAATGAGGAATAGAGAAGCTTACAGAAAGTATAGAGCTACGAGGAATGGAAAATAGGAATAGAGAATTTAAAGCAAGAATTGTTAACTATATATAAAAAAAAAACCCCAATCAAACAAACATCATCAACAACAAACCACACACACACACACCAATCAGAATTAGTCAATCTAGTTTTTGTTCTGGCTTTCCGCACTTACACAGAACATACAACTATTATCTAGGGAAATGTGTCATGACAAAGGTGATTCATCCTCATAGCGACTTTAAACTTCCCTGCATTCCAATGATGATGGAAAGCACTTCCTGATAACCCTGGAAGGCTTGGCACTGTTTTATGTTATCATCAGGAATAAAAAGAGTCTGTTCCTATCTGTGAGAAACATCCTCTAATTCAGCTAATGAAACAGGTATCTACAGTGACAGGAGGACAGAGAGAGAGAATATGGATGAATTCTTGGTGCTCCTACAAGGTTTTCCACAGACTTGACAGCACCGCCTGCCCAGGGTGTGGATGTCTAGTGGACCCCCAAACTTCCTCTCAACTGGGGAAGTAACTAAGGTAAATCAGATGGATAAAGAGATGAGACAACTTTTACCTTTTGTGGAGTTAATCTAAAGTATAATGGAAAGGGCATTTGGTGGGTGTCGCATTAAAAGCAAACAAATCTAAAAACCTGGGAAAGCCTCAAGAGCAGATTAACCAGCAAGTTAAGCAAGATAACAGGCCCGGTGGTTGGGGATAATGAAATTATCAGAAACAAAACCCAAATCGGTCAAGTGTCATAGAACAATGCATAAAGAAAAAAGTGTCTCTGACACCTTTCAGCTGATAGCTAGCTAGCCTGGCCCTAACAGCTGGGCCATGGTATTCTCCTGATGATCATAAACAAACTTCACATGAAGTCACTTCATGACTATGACAGAATGAGACCAAATTAAGGTCTGTGTGAGCACAGATAAAAACAAGAAAACTGTAAAGAGGCAAACAAAATACCAGATACTACCCACTCTCACGTAAGAGAGGAGACCTGTACTTCTTTTTCATTTATGTATTTAGCCATGTTTAATTTCTACTCATTCCTATATAAAAATAATGTTTATATCTCCGTAGTCTCTTTAACCCATCTGCATAAAAGTACTCAATCCAGAATAGATCCCTACTTCCTTGTAACCTCCCTGAGTCATTGGATACAAAACCCAATCCCACAAAAAAATCATTCCCAAAATATTCTTATTGAGGCACCTAATATTTTTGATAAAGTTCAATAACACCTAATGCAGCAAATAATAAACTTTCTTGACTATAATTGTGTCCTTGTGTATTTTAGCTGGTGGGCATTAAAATGGTTATGTGAGATTTAGAGCACAGAATTGAGAAACTAATAGTTTGGAAAACCAACAATTAGTATTTTCACACCAGTTTTCTCAGAGGCTGGTAAAGAGTAGTTATCTCTTATCTACAAAAGATGTGTTCAGACTGAAAACATGAATAGCATCCAACCCTGTACAAACATTAAATACTTTTCTATATATACATTTGCTATTTAGTGCCTTTTCCATCTTAACTAAACATTGTTCATGCATGGTAGTTGTAACTTCTGCAGTTTGAGATGTGACAGCAAAACTATGATAAATTTCTTTTTTTTTCTTCTTTAAATTCCACAGACAGAAGATTCATTCTTAATTGTAGATCTTAGTAAACCCAGCATATAATTTTCAAAATTTTATTTTTGAGCCAAGAATTTTCTCACATTTTCACTTACAGGAAGCACTTTTGTCATCTCCATATTGTCATCATTACTACTCTTTGCTTTGGGGCCATTATCAAGTAAACTAAAAGAACTTGAACACAAGCTGTGAGACCGTGATAGCAAATCTGATAACTGAGATAGCTACTAAGAGAGTAATGGGAAGGTAACACACTCAGTGTGGATACCTGGACAACAGAATGATTCACATCCTGGGTGGGACACGGCAGGATGGTGCAAGATTTCATCATTCTACTAGAATAGCGTACAAGGTAAACAAGGTAAAACTTATAAATTATTTCTGCAATTTTCCATTTAATGTTTTTAGTCCAGGATTGACCATAATTGAAACTGTAGAAAATGGAACAGCAAACAAAAGAGGACTATTTTAATAGGAGTTAATATTATCATAGTGTAAGATATTAATTTTGTTTTATATTACTGTAGGTATCTTGAGGGAAATCATGAGAGCATTTGTCTTTAACTATAACAAAATGGTACACTGGAAGGTCAAAGAATCATTGAAAAAATATATACATATATAGACACATATACATATACATGCACATAAACATGCATATATACATATTTGGTATTATATGTTATGTGTGAGTGTATGCCATTATGTGCTATAGGAGCTACAGAAAAATGGGAAGTCCCAGAGGGTCCTTCCTCTAAAGAATTTATAGTCCACTTGAGCCAGTATTAAAATGACTTTTTTTTCCTTGTAAGCCTACTATATGTTAGGTGCTGTCATAGGTGATTTACCTAAGCTCTTATTTATATAACAGACCTACAAAGAAGTTGCAATGGGAACACTGAGTAACAGAGCAGTAAAGAATATAGCCCAGAATCACATATCTAGCTAGTAAAATGGGATCAAGATAAAATTTGAAGCAGTTGAGTTCAGTACCACATTCATGAATGCTTAACTCTACTGTTATTAAGAGACGGCTAACTGCACATCATAGATAATGGTGACAAAAGGTGTTGAAGTAGGTGAAGCAAAATGACAAAGGCAGAGAGAGAGAGAACAGGCCAATGCCAGCCTTGCCAAACACAGGATGGAGAACTGGTGCCACCACAGATGAGGACTTCTCTGGATGAGGGCTAAACTCCAGCAGGTGGAAATGCTGGTACATGAATAAATTTATTTTCTGATAATTAAACCCCTTACTTTTTCAACTTTATTATAGTCAATGTATATGAAATGACAAATTACAACTCTTGCCTTAGAAATATAGGAAAACTGAATCTATTGTCTGAGCTTCATTTATTCCTATGTCTAATAAATATTGACTGAGCTCCAACCATGTGCTAAACACTATTTAAAGCCCTTGAAAAACAACATTGAAAAAACTAGATCAAAGAGCTGCCCTCATGACTGGCACAGTGGTACATGCCTGTAACCCAGTGTCTCAGGAGGCTGAGGCACGAGGGTTGGGAATTCAAAGTCAGCCTCAACAATGAGAGGCACTAAGCAACACCCTGTCTCTAAATAAAATACAAAATTGGGCTGAGGATGTGACTCAGTGGTTGATTGCCCCTGAGTTCACTCCCTGGCATGGCCGAATCCCTGCAAAAAAAATATCTGCACTAGTAGAACATAGACTCTAGCAGAAGAGAGGCTTAGTGTATAATAATTGCAGTGAATAACTAGATGATATAGGGCTTTGGAAAGCAAAAGGACTTTTGAGAAAAGATAATGGAGAAGAGGTATTGGAAACTAGGAATGCCAGAATGAAGCAAGGAGATATGTATTCTATAGGGTAGTTGGGGAAGGCTTCTTTGGGCAGGTGAGAGAGGAGCATAAATGAAGTGAGAGAGAAAAAGAAAGTGAGGGATCATCCCAGCAGATTCAGCATCAGTAAAGCAAGGATCTTCAACATCCTTCTGAATCAGTGGTATCAGTAAATAAAAATGCAGTTGGCTTCATAAACAGAAAGATGGGATGTGTTTTAAATTGAGAAATTCACTCAAAGTTGTATTTTGTTTGCATGCTTTGCTTTTGTTTTTAATTGATACAAAGTTGTATACTAATTATTTGATTCATATTTCAAAATGTATTGAAGACTCACTGTGTTGTGCACCATTAAAAGATACAGAGGTGAGCTGTATTTGATGCCTACATTCAAGCTGTTCAGCCTTGTAGGGAGGACTAAAAATAAAAACACAGTGTGACACTTAGGAAAACACAAATACCATCACAATGCTGCAGGGAGCTGAGATATGGTGGAACATACTCACTTCTGAAGTCAGGCAATGTTCCTGTTGTGTTGGGCTGCAGGTCAAGGTGTTTTCTATTTTGTCATTTCTTGTTACCTGAAGTGCTTGATATCTGACGGGGGCCCACATGTCACCATGCAGATCATTCCATATGATCCAAATGGCTCTGCATTGTGTCTCAGGTGTCCTAGGTCCTATGTAAGATTAAATACATATCTGACATGCGGACACTTCATCAGAAACACACTATGGGGCTGGGGTTGTGGCTCAGTGGAGGAGTGCTTGCCTAGAACATGTGAGGCACTAGGTTAGATCTTTAGCACTACATAAAAAATAAATACATAAATAAATAAAAAACAAAGATATATAAAAAACAGAGACAAATTATATACTTACAGTTATCTAATCTATCTAACAATGGAATAGCATAGAAGACACAGAGACAAATTATATACTTACAGTTATCTAATACTCAACAAAAGGGCCAAAAATATATGTTGGAAAAAAAAGAGGCTTTTAAACAAATGGTCTGGGAAAACTAGATATTTTCAAACTGATTCTGAAAAACCAGTTTGCTTAAAGTTCACCTTGCCCCTCCCCAATTAAAATTAAACTAACAAATGAAATGTAATATTTAGCATAGAGATTTTTAGATGAGATGGCTAAAATTCTTCATTTTTCTAATTTGCATAAACTAGAATAAAAGCTACTTGTACTTCAAAGATTTCAAAACATTCTCATTATTCATAAGATGCTATTCATATATATATATATATATATATATATATATAGTTTTTCCCCAGATCCAAAGATTTGAGTATATTATTTAAATTGATT
>NW_026000174.1:33730738-33746661 GCF_001458135.2 Marmota marmota marmota | reverse complement strand
AAAAAAAAAAAAAAAAAAAAAAAAAAAGATTCTAAGTCATAAGCTAAAAATGAATGCTTTGTTAAAGTTTTTGTTTTGAGTAAAGTGATTTTTGCAAATTCACCTGAAATATTCTATCAAAAAAATAAATGGGAATATTGGAGAGGAGTAAAAGGAGTATTTGAGTATTCCTGGAACATATATCAGTCAGTAATTGAATAGAGAATATTTGCTCAAATCATAAATATTAATAATTTCATCAATATCATCCCAAATAAATTCATGACTTCATAGTTATAAATGCTACCGTAATCCCCTTTTGTGTAAGTATTTTTCTAGAAAATTATTTGGATTCATGTTGGTTAATGTTATTTTCCACAGAGGATCATACCTTTACTAAGTACTCTGGGGAAATGGAGGTCATCAGGTGTCAGCTGTAGCATGTCCTCTTCACCTCGGGATATAATTAATAGCCCTCTAGCACCCCCTTCCTTCTTTCTCAGGTAGGCTCAAGCCAGAAGTTTGGTCCATAGTCAATTTATTGAAACACCCTTCTGTTTTCTGAAAATCCAATTAGTATCTCCAAGACAACAATTTCTATCTTTGAATAAAGTCATAGGTTATACCAGCCTTTTCTATCTACCTTCTGCATCAAATGCTTGAGACTACATCAGGTGCAATTTATCAGTGCAAACCTCATCGACCTCCAACCAGGACTTGCACAAACCAGGCTTTCTGAAAGTTACTAGGATGTTACAGAATCTTCCACTTTTCTGTTTAATTCAGAAATCATATTTGTACATCTTATAGAGTACATTATTATAATTCAACACAAATCAGTATAATAAACATCTTTGCAAGGCACTAGTTTTCTGGTGTCATTGAGAGCCTAGTTAAGTCAAGGAGTTGCTGAGATAAGTGGTTAAAGAACTGTCTGGATTACTTCTTGATTCTCTTCTAACTATAAGATTGAGCCACTCAGGGGCTGGTGGTGAAGCTGAGTGGTAAGATACTTGTCTAACATGTGTGAGGCCTTGGATTTGATTCCCAAAACCATTACAAAAAGAAAAGCAAAAGAAAACACGATTAAGCCACTCAACACAGAAAGAAACTAACACTTTTACAGCATTTACTATAGCATTTAATACATATCAGGCAAGGCTGATTATCTTCATACATGTTTAATCCTCACATTTTGTTAAACTGAAATAGCAGCATCTGAAATTTACATAATTGAAGTTTTCTGAGAGGCAATAATATCCCTAGTTTTTGAAGTTAAAGTTCACAGTGAGAATGAAGATTAGTGTTCAGTAGATATTTGCCCCTTTCCCTGTTAGGAAAGTATCCTCCCTTATCTGTGTCAGATTTGTTAGGTCAACTTGATGGAGGCCAGGAAGTACAATGCTCAGAGTCCCCTTCACTGTTTTCACAGTTAGTCTTATGTTAGAATTGGCTAAAAAATAAAATAAAGTAGAAGGGCTGAGACTATAGCTCAATGTTAGAGCATTTGCCTAGCATGTGGCTAGGCCCTGGGTTCAATCTCCAATACCACAAGAAAATGGGGTGAGGAAGTGTTGCAAAATGTGGGAGGTAGAAGAAATGCAGAATAATAATGAGATAGGATGGAAAAAATTCAGAGTTGCCTGGCATCTTGTCCTCATTCTGCTCTGTTCCATATTCACATTATGTTCTGTTTTCCAGCCCTGCTGACCAACAGTATTCTCAGCCTCACCTACCACCAGGATCTACCTGTGGATCCACTACAGCAACAACAATAGTGTTTACTGGAACATTCTGGAAATTTTCCTTTCAGAGCCCCACTGCTGCAGCCCATGAACTTCCAGTCTCAGACATTTTGCATAAGCTCCTACTGTTCACCCCATGCCTGTGCTCTCGCACTATCTCATGACTCTCTCGGACCTTCTGACTCCCCTCTTCACTGATCAAGTTCCTCCCATTCCTTTTAATGTAATTAAACCCTTGTTGCCATAATTCTTAAAATAGTTCATTTTTCTAACTTGACCCTGACTCATACATACTCTACTGATGTTGGCCTTGTTCTTTGACCAGTGAAAAATTATAGATTGGAACATGAACAGATTGTTTAAATGTTCTTGTGTGAGTTGGCTCAGCTATTGTGCTCTGTCCACTAGAACATGTTCAATAGCCAAAGGTCCACAGACAATGAGTGGAAACTCATTCAACCATGGCATAAAGGTAAGTGAAGCTATTTTTTGTTGAGTTGATCCAAGCCTCACAAACTTAGAGACCTATGAGGAAAATAAATATTTGAGGTTACCAACTATTGTGTTCAGGATAGATTTGTAGCATAACACTTCTTCAACAAGAGATGACTATGTAACTTTATAATTATAAAAGTTAATTAACTTTTATGAAGAAGGGGCTTTCATAGAGGTCTTCAATCCAAGTCCGAGAAGGCTTTTACTTTATTGTGGCACCTGGTGATTTTTAAAGCCTATCCACTGAAGTACAGAGAAGCATAAATTATTTAAAACTATCATAATTACTCTAATAGATTGAAATAAGAATAATCATCATATATGGTTTCATATTATTACTATCAACTTAGTAATTGTTGAGAGGCATGCATAACAGTGGAACACAGAGACACAGAGAAGTCACCCCCAGATAGCTAGTAGTGAGGTGCATATTGTGCTTGGGTCTGGGTCCTCATTCAGTGACTCAGCTCTAGGTCACCCTACTTCATTTAGTTGGATGGGCTTTTTTAAAAGTGTGCAATACTATGTAATAAATGTTGAAGCTTCAAAGGTGACACCATGTATGTGCCTCTGTAGAGATACACAATTTGTCCTAACATATCTCCTTAGGAATATTTCAAATACCCACATAAAAATATTTTCAGGTATCCTCTTTCTCATATCAGTCTATGATTTATGATTCTCATAAACTCATAGTAATGATTTGATATTCATTCATTTTTCAGGCAGAATTTAATTTATTGAACCACTATATATTGTATGCCAGGGATTGTACTAGATTCTGGAGTAAAAAGATGAATGGGACATAGAATTCAGCCCAAGTAGATTACGTGCCAACTGCATGTTGCTATGTGAACACCATGAATACAGTGCTCAGGGACTACCGCAGCAGACAGACCCATAAACAAACATTTAACAGTACTACGTGAGAAGTCCAATGGAACATTTATTTTCAAAGAATAACAGAATTATTGAAAGAGGAGAAATTGACTCCATCTGCAAACAAAAGTTTTTATTCTTTCCAAGTCCACTGTGTTTCTGTTGTGTGCTTATCCATTTCTAATTGTGCATAATCAGAGTTTAAAAGTGTCAAATCTACCCTATCTCTGACTTCCATCCCCAAAAGGACAACATATTTCACTCTTTTAAACTATGTTTTCTGGTATTGACCACCATACTTATAAACAGCTTGCTTATATGGCCCATTTATTGATTTTTTTTACATTTAAAATTTCTTACTGCTTTCTTTTGTTCTCTGTTACCAGCAGGTATCAACATAACTTATCAGACATTCTGTTTGTCAATATTTAGTCCCTCCATATTGTCACTACGTAAATATTGTTTGTTGTTAACCCAGTTTCATCTTATTATTATATATCCCATCCTTTAAGTTTTCTGTCCTGTGTGGATGCCCACTTTGCTGAATTCCTTGTTTCCCGTTGTTCACATCCCCACTCTGGAGGATCACACCTCCATTGGCTTCCTAAGAAGAAAAGCATACACATATTTTAGGGAATTGGCTTTGATGCCAAGTCTTGTTTTTGACCTCATAAATGATTAATATTTGGAAGATGATGGAAATGTAGACTCAAAGAAATTTCTCTCAAGAATATCTGGGGTTTTATTTTGTAGTACTTTAATATTGTGTTAGTGAATTACCTAAACTTAAAACAACACAAACCCATCATCTTACAGTTCTGCACAACAGAGTTATAAATAGGTCAGCATCATTGTGTACTGTCTGGAGGCTCCAGCAAGACAATGCACTTTCTTACCTTTTCCAGCTTTTAAAGGATGCCCGCCTTCCTCCACTCAGGACTCACAGAAATGGCATCACTAGAACTTCTGTTCATGTTCATACATGCTTCTCTGTATGATATTTTTCTTTCTGGCTTATGATGACCTTATGATGACATCAGGCTCATCGTGATCCAAGATATCCAAGGGTCTTAATTCAGTCACATTTTCAAAGTCTCTTTTCCTTTCTCCCCTACCTCTGTCTTTGAGCTGAAAGGTATTATAGTCATAGGTTCTGCAAATTTAGATATGGATATGGAGGAGGGGGTCTTTAATCTGTTTGTAACAATTTTTAGAACTAATTCCTGTTAAACTACATATAGAATTGTATAATATAACTTCCCTCAAATTTATAAATACCGTCCACTCTCTTCTAGCTTCCAATACCATGGTAGGAAGTCCATATATATGTATATTTTCATATATACCTGCTCTCCCTTCCCCTTTGGAAAGCATTTAGAATCCCTTATTCCTCCAGTGTTTAGAAATTTTATCGTTTGATTTTTTTAATTGTACCCAGATACTTAGTGAGCTCTTCATGCCTGGAAGCTCATGATCTTCATTCATGGGAAATTTTAATAATTAAATATTTGATAATTTTCTCTGTGAGTGTCTTCTGCTTTCCCCTTCTAAATGTTGTACTAGTCAGAACCACCTTCCCAACTCACCCTCTAATTTTCTTATTTGTTCTCCTTGCTTTTCTTTTCTTGGAAATATCCTCAACTTGACCTTTTAACCTGTCTAAAAATATTTTTCAGTATTTTTCTTGTGATAAAATATACATAAAATAGGCTATCTTGACCATTTTGAAGTATACAATTCTATAATATAATAATGTCAACTATACTACTGTGTAACAATCACCACTTTTCATCTCCAAAACTCTTTTAATATCTCAAAGTGGAGTCTGTTCTCACTAAATGAGAGATGGTTTCCTGTTCCCTATTCCCCTAGTCCCTGGTAATCAATATTCTACATTTTGACTCTATGATTTTTAACTGTTCTAGATAACCCACATTGTTGGAATTATATAGTAACTGTCCTCTTATGACTACACTACTTCCTTAGTGTGACATCCTCAAGGTTTATCCATGCTGTAGGATACCCAGAATTCCCTTCCATGTGGAGGAATAATATTCCATTGTATGCTCATACCACTATCAACAGTGCACAGAAGATCCAATTCCTCCACATCTTCACCAAAACTTTTACTCTCCCCTTCCTTCTCTGATATTAGCCATCCTAAGGAATATGTGGTGGTATTTTATTGTAGCTGTAATTTTTATGTCCCTAAAAATTAGGAATGCTCTGCATCTTTTCTGCTTATTGGTCATTCATACATCATTTTTGGAGAAATGTCTATACAGATCCTTTGCCCATTTGAATCGGGTTGCTTGTTTTTCACTTTTTAATTTTGGGAGTTCACTTTTAATATTAATATCTTGTCAGAGATACGATTTTCAAGTATATTCTGTAATTTGGTAGGTGGCCTTTCCAGATTGATGCATAAAGCTTTTAATTTTCATGAAGTCCCATTTGTCCATTCTTTCTTTTCTTGGCTATTCCTTTGGTGCTACATCTAAGAAATCATCACCAAATCCAAAAATCTCTAGCTGTAGCTCTTATTTTACGTCTCTGATCCATTTTGAGTTAATTTTTGAATAAAGTATTAAATAATGTTCTAATTTCATTCTTATACATGTCATTATATAGTTGTTCCAGAATGATTTGTTGAAAAGACCATTTTTTCCCCAGTAGAATGGTCTTGCCACCTTTGTCAAAAATCACTGAACTCTATTTGTGAGAGATTATTTCTGGGTTCTCTATTCTATTTTATGGGTCTGTATATTCATGTTTATCTTAACTGTTTTGATTGAAGGCTTGTAATAAATAATAAAATCAGGAAATGTGAGTTCTCCAAGTTTGTTATTGTTTCGCTAAATCTCTTTTTATTGTTTTGATTGAGGTCTGTTGAAGTTCCATATTATTTTAGATTTTTTTTTCTATTTCTGTAAAAGAGTGATGAGGATTTTAAGAGAGGTTGCATTTAACCTTTAGATTTTTTAAAGCAATATTGATAATCTAAAATCATTGTCTTCTAATTCACTAATATGAATTTCTTCCATTTATTTTTACCTTCTTTATTTTTTTCTTTCAGCAATATTTTGTACTTTTCATTGTATGACACTTTCACCTCTTCAGATATTTCCTAAGTATTTTTTATTCTATTACAAATGGAATTTTTATTCAATTTCTTTTCAGTTTGCTCATTATTAGTGTATAGTAAACAATTTCTACTTATTGAGTTTGTATCCTGCTATTTTTCTCAATTCATTTATTAATTCTAATAGCTTTTTGTGGAATTTATAGAATTTTTTTACATATAAGGCAATATGATTTGTCAACTATTTTTTTTTATTCCTATCAAGTTTGAATGTTTTTCTTTCTTTTTCTTGACTAATTTATCTGGCTAGGAGTTCTAGTACTATATTGAATAGAAGTGGTAAAAGTAGATATATTTGCCTCATTCTTGATCTTAGTGGAAAATTTTTAATCTTTCACCATTGCTTATAATGTTGTCTGGAAGAGTATTCAATATGGCTTTTATCATATTTAGGCATTTTTCTTCTATTTTGAGTTTCTCCAGTGTTTTCATCATGAAAACATGGTGAATTTTGCCAAATGCTTTTTATGCATCATTTAAGAAGATTATGTGGTTTCCTCTTCATCCAATTAATGTGACATATTACATTGATCAGTTTATCTTATGTTGAATTATCCATGTATTCCAGAAATAATTTCACCTGGATACATGACCTCATCTTTTAAAAATTCTATTGAATTCAGTTTTCTAATATTTTGTTGGTGATTTTTCATCAATCTTAATAATGGATATTGGTTTGTCATATCTTTTCTTATAGCCTCTTGGTATGGCTTTGCTATCAGAGTAATTGTGATTTCATAGAATGAATTAGGAAGTTATTCCTCCTCTTCAATTAGTCCTCAGACTTGATCATTTCAATTGAACTATTTTCAAGTTCACTGATCTTTTCCTCTGCCTGCTCAGATCTGCCTTTGAATCTTTCCAGAAAATTTTTCATTTCAGTTATGTCTTTTCAGGTCTAGAATTTTTTTTAAATTTCCATTTAGATTTTCTATCTCTTTGTTGCCATTTCCATTTTTTTTTCATATAGCATTTTGTTGGGTTGCTCCATGTCTTTCTTTAGTTGTATGAACATCTTTAATGCAGTTGTTTTAAAGTCTTTGTCTAGCAGGTCTGTTACATTGTCTTGTTCAGGACAGGTTCTGTTATTATTTCATTTTTCTATTGAGGCTACCTTTTTGCCGATGTATGTTTTTGGCGCCGTTGTCTAATATAACGAATTATATGGGTTAGTCTCTGTGTCCTCTATTCTGTACCATTGGTCTACAAGTCTATTTTGGTGCCAATACTACGCTGTTTTTGTTACTATTGCTATGTAGTATAGTTTAAGACCACCTGATTCACTCTTCTTGCTAAGGATTGCTTTAGCTATTCTGGGTCTCTTATTTTTCATAACAGCTTTTTTTATATTTCTATGAGGAATGTCATTGGGATTTTGATTAGAATTACATTAAATTTGTGCAGTGCTTTTGGTAGTATGGCTATTTTGACAATATTAATTCTGCACATCCAAGAACAAGGTAGATCTTTCCATCTTCTTAGGTCTTCTTTAATTTCTTTCTTAAGTGTTCTGTAGTTTTCATTGTACAGGTATTTCATCTCTTTTGATAGGTTGATTCCTAAGGTTTTTTTTTTTTTTTTTTGAGGCTACTGTAAATGGGGTAGTTTTCCTCAATTACCTTTCAGAGGATTTGTCACTGATATACAGAAATTCCTTTGATTTATGGGTGTTGATTTTATACCCTGCTACTTTGCTGAATTCATTTACTAATTCCACCAGAAGCTTTCTTGTGTAATTTTTTTAGGTCTTCTAGGTAGAGAATCATATTGTTGGCAAATAGTGCTAATTTGAGTTCTTCTTTTCCCATGTGTATCCCTTTAGTTTCTTTCATCTATCTAACTGCTCTGGCCAGCATTTCAAGAACTATGTTAAATAGAAGTGGTAAAAGAGGGCATCCCTGTCTTCTTCCAGTTTTTAGAGGAAATGCTTTCAATTTTTCTTCATTTAGAATGACATTGGCCTGGGGCTTAGCATAGATAGCTTTTATGATGTTGATATGTGTTCCTGTTATCCCAAGTTTTTCTAGTGTTTTGAACATGAATGGGTGTTGTATTTTGCCAAATGCTTTTTCTGCATCTATTTAGATGATCATCTGATTCTTAACTTTAAGTCTATTGAATAGGCCAGACTTATGTAGATTTTATGCCTTGTGATTATTTTTGTTGTTGAAAATTTCATGTTAGATTGCAATACTATGGCAATCCCTGAAATCAAATTCTCCTCTTCCCAATGGGTTTGCTCATTTTTACTTCTCTTATTTTGTTTTATTTTTTATTGTTGTCATCTTTCCCTGTGCCAAGGATTAGTCTGAACTGTGAACTTAAGTGTTTCAGAAGGTATTTCTAGGTAGTTTTCAAATCTTCACCTTTCCCTAGGTATAGGCATGAATTTAATTTCCCCTGGGTGCACAGTTTCCTTAGAATGTCCTCTTTAATGTCTGAATCTCAAAAGGGGAAAGAGAAAAATGAAGGAATTGGGAAAGCTAGGCCTTTTAATGTCCTGGAAGCTGCTTCAGCAGGAGGATAGAGTGGTTCAAGACAATGGCTACCTGCCTCTGTGTCCACCTCCATGGTCAGAAGCAGAAACAATAATTCAAACACAGATCTCTGGTAGTTAGAGGACAGAATCATATTGTCCACTCTCGTTCTACAAGTTGCATTCAAGTGCTTTTCCCCTATGCTTTCTTCTAAGAATTTAATGGTTTCAGGTCTTATGTTTAGGTCTTTTTGTTGCTTTGATTTTTATATATGGTATAAGATAAAGTTCCAATTTCATCCTTTTGTATGTTAAAATTCTAATTTTCTGGTACCATTTATTAAAGATGCTATCCTTTCCCCATTATGTCTTCTTAGTTTCCTTACTGAAAATTAGTTGACCATATATGCTTGGATTTATTTCTGTGCTCTCTATTCTGTCCCACTGGTCTATATATCTATTTTATATGGCATTATATTGTTTTGATTACTATAGCTTTGTAATATAATTTCAATTTTCAATTGTGAGGCTTCCAACTTTTTTCTCAGGATTACTTTGCTATTTGGAATTTTTAGTGATTCCATATTAATTTTAGGATATTTTCTATTTCTGTGAAAAATTACATGATTGATGCAGAAGAAGCAGTCTACAAAGTTCAACTTCTTTTTCTGATAAAGACTAAGTAATTTAGGTATAAAAAATATCTCAACAAAATGGAGGCCATTTATGAAAAACACATAGCTAATTTTTAATCAATGAATAAAAACTGAAATATTATCTTCTAACATATGGTACAAAGACAGTATGCCCACTCTTGCTGTTTCTATTCAACTTAGTATTGGCAACACTAATAAGAGCAATTAACTAAGAAAAAGGCATAAAATATACATGAATCAAAATGAAAGAAGTGAAATTATCTCTGTTTGCAGATGGCATGATCCTATATGTAGATAATCCAAAAATCTCCATGACAAAACTGTCAGATCCCATAAATTCACCTAGATATAAAACCAACATATAAAAATATGTGGCATTTCTATACACAACTAACTAATCTACTCAAAGAAGAAATAAAAATATCAATCCTATTTATGATAGTATTCAAAAGAAAAAAATAAATCTTAAGAATAAATTTAAATGTCAACAGTTGTGGTTCATATGTTTAATTTCAGCAACTCAGGAGACTAAGGCAGAAGAAAGTTCAAGGCCAGCCTCAGAAACTTAACAAGACCTGCAGCAACTCAGTGAGAACCTGTCCCAAAATGGAAATTAAGAATTCCTGGGAATATAGCTAGTGGTAAAACACCCTTGGGTTCAATCCATAGGGTTTTTTTTTCAATACTGGTACACTTAAAATGATAAAACATGGATGAAATAAATCGAATAGGACATATAAATAAAAACATATTCTACATTCAGAGATTGAAAGAATTAATATTATTGAAATGAAATGTCCATACTACCTAAACAAATATACAGATTCAGTACAATCAATTCCTATCAAAATCCCAATGGCATTATTCACAGAAATAGCTGACAGGATTTTTTTTTAATTTAACATGTCAATTTCAGAACTCCCAAATTTTCCTTAAGATATTGTAAAATATTATTTTGGACATTGTCATCACAGAGACCATTTCTCTTGCTAACTTTTACCTTTACCAGAATTTGCAGCTTCTAATTTTAGATCTTTGAGTAAAAAGCCAGTACCAGGGATTTGGTCAAGGGCAGTATATACCAGTGAATATAATGCAGGGAACACAGTTTCACAACTCTCTTCTTCACTCATGCAGACTTCCTGACAGAGACAAATGTGAACATAAAGCTTTCAGGGGCAGTATAGATGGAGACATTTCCTTTCCGCTCTTGAATGCATCAGGTATCTTAGGTTAGGAATGTTGCAGTAATAACACTAAAATTTCTGTTTTTACAACAATGATGGTTTAATTATTCACTTTAAACATTTGTGCAAATTAGCTACAGGTCTGCTCACATCCTCTTCACTTAGAAACCCAAACAGAAAGAACAACCTGTATTTTGGACATGCTATCCTCATGTTTTTTTTGTTTGTTTGTTTGTTTGTTTGTTTGTTGCTGTTGTTTGTTTGTTTGTTGTTGTTGTTTTAAGAGAGATAGCTGGACCATACATTGGCTATTAAAACTTCTGATCAGAAGTGACACAAGTTACTCCCATTCATATTTTGTTGGCAAAACCAAGACATTAGACAAGCTTGATATCATCATTATTGGAAATATAATCCTTTAGTGGGGAAAACCTAACAAGCAAGGTTTTGAGGCCCAGAAGGAAAGAAAATTCATAAAAGAGAAGGCAAAATTTTTGAACAGCAATTAGCAACATTTTCATAGGTGTAAAACTGGAGGAATGAACTGCCAGCTCAAATGCTATTCACATCTACACATTCTTTTATTAATGTGCTCCAAAATTTTTGTGGAGACTATAGTACTATTTAGCCATTAGGTTCTGAAACTTTGGCTGTCAGGTTTCCAAGGTCATTCTTCCATATTACCTTATGGCGTCTATCCATAACACTGAAAGTATTAAAACCTACTACTTTGTATGATAACTTTGTGTCTTTCAGCACCCTTTCAAACACAAATCTGGTTTTTCTCACTATTGTATTTCAAATTCTGCCATCCCTCTATAGAGTCTAATATAAGTTGGTGCTCAATAAATGCCTGTTGAATAAAGGTCAACTGACTGATTAGAACTGAGAGAACAGCATTTGTCCACTATATGAAAATAATAATGTCCCACTCATAGGACAATTGTGAGGATTAACTCAACCATGGTGTGTAAGGGACACTGGAAGGCACTGTGTCCCTTACAGTGTCTGGGACAGGGTAAGCCACTCAATTAATGGCACTAAAAAGAAAAAGAGTCCTTAAAAGAAGATGTAGTTGAAGTGGATGGGATTTAGAGATGGGTTTTTCCATGTTGTTTTCTTGTTTCAGAGAAAATAGCACATATACCAGATGAGAGGTGAGACTAACAGGGAGTAGAGGGGCAGTGAAGAGTCTGGTCAAAATCAAATGGAAGAAATAGAACAGCTCAGATGATTAAATCAAACTTTCCCCATCTTTGAGCTCATTTTAAATGCTGACCACATTAACTTCATATGCGAAAACTATTCTTTTTCAAAATATCACTATTACGGGGTGGGGATGGAGTTCAGTGGTAGAGCGCTTGTTGAGTATGTGCAAGACACTAGATTGGATGCCTGGCACCAAAACAAACATGCACCATCATCACCAAAAACCAAAATGTCTACATTAAGAACATAATACATGATTTATTAGAAAAAAAAAAAGGAAAACAATTTGTCATGTTTGGAAGCCACATTTGAGAGACCACCAAGTTATCCATTTCTGGATTTGAAAACTCTTTAAAGAAAAATTCTAATATTTAAAAAAAAATTATAAATATTTCTGACCTCCTATTCACCAAATGCATGAAAAATACAAGAAGCTTTGAATATTGAAAGAAAACATTTCTCAGTCAATTCTCAGTAAATGTCAACAGAAAGGAACAAAATTAATGGAAACTAGAATGTGGTATAATGCACTCCATAAAAACAAATGTAATATTAGTTATTATAACATTTAGGAGTACAAAGAAAAAGGAAAGGAGAAAGACACCAAGAAATAGAAGGAAAAGAACAAAAATAAGAGGTAACAGCAAATGTTCATGGAATACACAGTACACTCTAGGTCTCACACAGGCCAACTCATATAATGGTGAGAAGAGGTATTCTGTATGAATTAGGTACGTGAACATGGAGCCACAACACCTTGGTTTGTGTTCCCACTCTGACTCTTAACAATTGTGGACTTGGTGCAGCTCACATAATCTTTTACTAGCCTCAGTTTCCTCATCCATAAAAAGGGCTAAACTCATTCCATTTTTATAAGGATTACATGGATGAAATAAATGATCACCATGAAATATGTGATAGGACATAAATTAAGTGAAATAAATTTTACATAAATGCTGCCCTGACTTAACCAGAATATTGAAAGGAAACACGGGACCTAGAATTTAATCCATGTAACCCAGCAAATGAAGATAAGTCAAGCCACTCACAGGTTGCCTCCAGTTCCATGTCATTAGAATCATCAGTCCCTAGGTGCCTCATGCCAGATATATGACTCTGAAGTGACTGTCTGAGCAGTGGCGGGAGGTTGCTAATCTAAAAATCACCACATTCACATCTTCCATTTTAAAAGTAAGGGGGAATGGGGAAAGATAGAGAATCAATCTTTCGGTCCAAAAAATTTTGGCCCCATTAAATGAAAATGAGAAAAATGTTACAAAGTTCAATTTCATCCCTTCTTTTTATCCTCATTTCCTTTCAAAAGTTACTGATGAATGCATGAAGTACAGGCCCAGGACTATTGAAAGGGAAATGAATGCCCATTAGGCCACCATCTATGAATCCTCTCTCCTTAATTAGGAGGGAGGCAACCTTGGCACAGGCTGGAGCACTAACTCATCACATCCCAAGGTAAAGCATGCTGTAGCACTTCACCTTGGTATGAATACCATCATTTTAGTTTTGATTTTCTTTTTAGCTCTGTCTTGTCTTACTCCCAAGTATGAATAAGATAGATCAACTATATTCAAGAAGTAGGCATGAAAACAGGCAATAATCTTCATTCTTAGCATAGAATCAGCAAGCAGTTGAAGACACCTAACTTAGAGTTCTATTTTCTCTCTGAAGATATTTGTTTCCCAGAGTGTTGTAGCAACAGGAGCTCCAGGAGACCAAAACATTACATGGCCCAATTGTTGCAAATGCATAATTTCTTTGCAGGCACACAGTGAGAAGCTAGCTTACCAGGAGGCTTCCCCATCCTCCCCAACCCCATCTAAAGATGAAAAACATACTGAATTTTAAGGACCATGGAAACAGGTAAAGATTGGAACCTAATTAATGATGACTACAGTGTCACATACCATGGACCTCTCAGTCCCGAACACATGGTTCTTAATTTTATTTTCAATTATTCATGCCTGTCAGAGAATGGAAACACCCAACTCCTTTTCTTATTCTTAACTTTCCTTTTGTTAGGCAAACATAGGGCAATCTTCCTTTTCAAACCCAGTGATTAAAACCCCCAGCCTGGGTGCTCAGTTGTCATTAAAAGGAGGGACATCACAGTGGTACAATTACTACCTTGCCTCAGTCCTAAAAACACAGGAAGCATGAAGAAAACAATGAAAGAAAGAGAATCAGAAACTGAACAAACACATAAAGCAGAGATCTATAACCCAGCATTATCATTGCATTTTTAATCTGGATGCACACAGATTCAACAAGAAGAGAAAGTTGTCGATCAATCTGCTAAAAAATGAGATGGCCTGGTGTTATCAACCTCATACTGAGAAATTCAATCCTTTTTAAGTCTGGGAAAGAGACACTTACCCCACCCTGTCTAAATCACTCATTTCTCTCCAGGCAAAGGGCTTCAAGGCAGCCACAGGCTGTGCACCTCTGAACACAGCTGGCAAGCACAGGCACATTTTCCGTTTTTCTCTAATGGCCTTGGCCTTCCTTCCATAACGTTGCTGAGAGCAAGGGCAATGGAAGGTGGAGGAAATGATGCTCAATTTATGCTTTCAGGGATAAGAGTTGCTCAGACAAGTTCAGCTTCTTCAGCCAAAGTTCCAACTCCCTCTAGTTTCAGATAGTTTAACAGCCCTGAAGGAGTGAAAAGCATTAGCTTGGCATGGTTAGCTGAGAAAGTCAAGAGACACTTTAGGGGATTATCCTGGCCGTCTGGTTGTCCTCATTTCCTGCTGATGTTTTTCTTTTGGACATTTATTTATTCTTTTAATTCTTCACACTACAATTGAGCAAAGGAAAGGAAAGGATAGAGATTGCCCTAGTAAATACACTTGTCTATTAGAAACCCAGGGGCAGACGGGGAGAGCAAGCTAGAGAGCCCTGCACTGAAGCAGGTTAAAACTATTTTAGGATTACCTGTTGGTTCCCTTTTCCCCAAAGGATTTGATCACCAAAAGTTTGTTTTCAAGTAACTTAATTCCCATGCCTTAAAATGCCCTTAGAAATCCAAAGGATATAGTAAAAATCACCATGTATTGAAAGAAATGTTTAAGAAAGGTCTAGAGATCTGGCATTGGAAGAACAGGTTAGAAAAGAGAAGGGTTTTCCAGGCATAATATAGGGCGGCATATGTTAGAGTCCATCTCCAAGTCCCACCTGCTTTTTTTGTCTGTTGCTACATCAGTGACACTTTTTGAATTTTTTTGTTCTTTTCAGTTATTACACATGATAATAGAATGTATTTTGACATATCATATGTACATGGAGTATAACTTCCCATTTTTGTGGTTAGTGATTCTTAGGCCATTATCCTGGGCTGCCTACAGTTCAATGGGTAGACATTAGACAGTCACAGAAATCAATCTTTAATTTAAAAAAAAAAAACATGTTCACAGCATATATATGTATATGTAAATATTCTTGGGGAAATTATCCAAAGCTTCCATCAACATCCAAAAGTGTGTGTAGGGGTTTGAATCAAACAATGGTTATAAATAAATAAATAAATAAATAATACGAAAACAAACACCTGCATACCTATATTCCCATCAGTTCTATTTCCTTGAACAACCCTCTCTATGAGTCCCTTTTCATAAAAATATTTAAATTAACTTGATTTCCAGAGACCCTTAACCAGACTCAGTAGCATAAATGTCTCCTGCATCTTCCACCTGCTCCCTGCTTATTAAACACCTAATTAGCCTCTCTGGGCAATGATCAGTTGCTCAAGTTCATGAATTTCATTCTCCCTAATATCTAATTCTGGGTGAGTTTCAGTTGTAAGGCTTCAGAAAGACCAACCTGTTATTAAATGAAGGGTTATAAAGATTTTACTATCACCATGAGCAACAAAAACCTTGATCATACTATTATTGCCTCCATAGGAGGAAAATAAACCAAAATGATGTTTACATGCCCCCACTGAGGCCCCCTACCTCCTGACAGCTGAGGAAATATGTCCTGCATTTTACCCCTGGAAGGATGGATTCAAATTGGACACATCAGAGGGGAGAATAAATCTTGATATCTTGCCATAGACTCAAAAATATTTCTCTACCTCAAAGGAATTATTCTGCCATCCCACACAGGTGGCCAAAAAAAAAAAAAAAAAAAAAAAAAAAA